>NC_052633.1:51761728-52076034 GCF_016161935.1 Mauremys reevesii | reverse complement strand
TTACCACTTTCTCTCATACAGTGACGTGCACTGATTCCACTGCCAGCTAATGGCAGTTGCGTTGGGACTAATGGCAGTTATCCCCTCATTTCTGTTTTAAAGGTGTCAGCCGGAATCTGGGTTGTTTAATGACATTAAGGGATGTCATTAATGACCCTGCAATGGGTTTGAGCATCCAAAACGATTGACTTCACTTGGAGAAGAGAGTGCTCATCATCTTGCAGTATTGGGTCCTCAGTACAGCTCTTTGGCTCCCGGGTGGTCCACTGGCACAGCTACATTCTCCAATCAAGCTGGGGTGGAGTGTGTGTTTTTTTTTGTTTGTTTTTTTGGGGGGGCATGTAGCGGCATTGCCCATTCCCCCAAAAACTGCATCTTTCCTTTCCACCCCCCTCCTGACCCTGGCCCTTCAGCGCAGCTCTAGGGCACATGTCCCCATCCCCTTGCCCTTCCTGACAGAGCCTACCTGAGGGAAAGCATATGGGTCTGCACTCAAGGGCTGCAGTAAACAGGGGGCTGAAAAATTGAAGATGAGATCAGGTTGAGCTTCACTAACATATGTCCCCATCTGGAAAAACTGTGCAAAGAGAAGCAGGCACATCCATCCCATTAAGAAGACTCCGGGGCTGTAAGTTATTTTGTTTTTATTTACAATTTTTGATACTTTTCTAATTAGTAAAGAGTAGGGTTGAGTCTTTACTTAAACAGCACAGACATTCAGATTTTACACTATAAAAAATTGAAAACACAGTATAGTGTTCATAGTTGGACAAATATTTTGTTTTAAAATCAACTAATAGTGTGGGTTTTTTTTAAACAATTTTGTTAGCGCTGTGTTGCTTATTAATCTGTTTTATACAAAATTGTGTTTTTCCTGTTTGAACACCACATTTTGCTCTCAACGTTTTTTTAAAGTGTAGTTTTACTAAAACTGTTTGGTTTCAAAGATCTTGAAGCATTTCTTTGAGTGCATATTGCTAGGGATTTCTATCATTACAATTGTTTACATTAAAATGAAAAGGAAACGTGCATTGTTTGTTTACAGTGACATTTATATGTAGGTAATAATGCAGATTAATAGTTTTCCTCAAGAAGTGTTAATAGTGGGCTGCAGTGCTTATTGCAGTTGCACAGGTGGGCCTTGGGGGAAGAGAGTTTGGGAACTCCTGCCCTAACATACCATATTTTGTGCCAGAATTGACATGCCAAGGAAGATTTCCAAGTGGAGTGTTGGCATGTATTAGACAGCAGCAGTAGTGACAATAAAGGTGTGAAGCTAAGATTGCCTTCTGCAAGGGCAGCTCATCCAAGGGCTAGGGAAAAACATAAACTGAACAATAAAATTACAGGGAAAGCTTCATGTTTACTTTACTCATTTTACTACTGCAAGAAAAAAATGTAATATACTCACAATGTAAACAGATGTGTTTTACATGTAAATATAGTTTGTGTCCTTTGAAGAGGTAGCTAAGAGACATGGGAGTCCTCTGAGAGGCTCAGGTAATAGCTATAATCCTTGTCAAGTGGTCATTCTCATCTAGCAAAATCTTCTTAGTATAGTTGAACAAACATTCACCAGTAAAGCTTGTTTTTTCTGTACCACGGATGCAGTTGTTAAACAGCTTCTTCCAAACCCACTTTGGGATGGAGTTCAATCATTAATCTCAATACAATAGTGTTGGCTTCTAACAGTATCTGGTTTAAATTAGATGAAATTTATTACATTAAACCCTTCGTAGTCATTTAGGGATTTTTCCAGCCACAAAGAGTACCATGTATTTTTTTGACAATCTGCTATAGCTGTGGCCTAATTACAGTTCTGCTCTGGACACAGATAAGTTTGCCATCCTTTTTGTCCCATGGAAGAAAAAATATTCAGGGGTTTTATGTACCTCCATCCTAGCTACTCTGCAAATTTCAGGACTGGTGGCAGTTTTGGTGGTGATGTACATGTATTTAAATCTCCCCTGAAATCTGAGGCTGATGTAATCAGCTTTACAATAAGAATGGTTCAAATAAAGAACTTTGTTGTAACTCTTTCCCAGCCTGGATGCCTTTGCCATGAAAGGGTTAATAATGACTTAGTAGTAGGTTGTGCATGGATGCACTTTCACATCCTGAATGTTGACAAATCACCCAAATATCTTTCTCTGCTGGACATATTGACCTGTCATTGCAATGATCAGTGATTCAGAAAACTTCCTGAATTTTTAACCCAGGTTTTAACAGAAGTGGCTTTGGCTGCATATGTGTTTCCTGCAGTATAATAGCCAATAATGTAGCCGACATGCAAGGGCAGTTCCTGGAGGCTGCAGCTATACTGGTATACTAAACACTTAATAAAAAGCACATATATCTTTTTCTTCACCTCAGAAATATGTGCCACAAAACCTATTAATGTGTTTTTTCTACATTTTGATCTCACTAGTGTGCAACAATTCAAGAAAAAGTAAAGCTTAAGATCACATTTCAGAGCATGACTTGGGGGTCTTGAATAATTACTACCATGTCAAAACTACAACTTATTGTTACTTCCATGATCCTTACAGCATTACTCGCATGCTTCTGGCTGGTTTCTCTCTCTGTGTATGTACGTGCATAAGTAGATATATGTACATATCATCCAAAACATTTTGGCTCTGATTCAAGCTGATGATAAACATAGATGCCCCTCAGAAAATCGAGTTCAATCTTGTAATACACTTCAGTTTTTTTCTGAGGTCCATATTTTAGCTTAAATTTGTAGTGGAATTCCATATATTGGGAGTGATGTTCATAGAGTACAGGCAATATACGAGCCTAAGGAAATCTATCCAAACTTTAATTTGGATTAAATTAAACTGCTGGCACAATTAATTTCTGTTGCTGTCTCTCTTGGCCAGACAATAGCTGGACATAACAATAGCTGGACATAACCATAGTATTTATAATTCTCTGTATTGGATTTGGTTCAAGATTGAGGCTACAGAAGCCTCAATTGTTTGCAATGTGTGTATTTCAGTAAAACCATCTGTTGTGCAATTCCAAAGATACTTTGTGCAAAGAAAATGATGCTGTCCCATCAGAGTATGATCTTGAAAATAATTTTAAGATCTAACTGAGTTGTAGTGTCTTTGCTAGGACAGAATAATTTGGTTTTGGTTTAGGTTTAATGAAGCTCTAATTGTTCAGAAATGTAAGGATGTGCCATAGAAAAGTCCCAAAGTCCATGCTTTCCATGTGCATGCGTGCACAGCTGTCCCAGGTGCGTGCAATGCTAAGTGTTTCCTGACAGGTGGCTGACAAGTACGGCTGGACCCCTTTGCAGCCTTAGTACTATTTGTAGTCGAGTATTGTCAAATGCCTACGTGACCTTACAGGAGTCAGTGATGAAGTACTATAATGGCTCCAATTGTTCTTCTCTAGCAGAACTCCCTGAGTGGTGATGAGTAATTGGTTCTCCCCTTCTGGGGTCCCAGAGGGATCATATCAGGGCCAGTGCTTCCATTTAGGCGACCTAGGCAGTTGCCTAGGGCACCAGGATTTGGGGGGGGCGGCAGGCGGCTCCGATGGACCTCCCGCAGGCGTGCCTGCGGAGGGTCCGCTGGTCCCACAGCTCCGGTGGAGCATCCGCAGGCACGCCTGCGGCAGGTCCACCGGAGCCCCGGGACCAGCGGACCCTCCACAGGAATGCCTGCGGCAGGTCCACCGGAGCCGCGGGACCGGCGGCGAAATGGGTAGAGCCGGCCCTGCGCCTAGGGCGCCAAAAACCCTGGCGCCGCTCCTGGATCATATGATCACTGCTTCTCTTCAATATCTACATGAAACCATTGGGAGAGATAGTGAGATGCCATGGACTTGGCTGCCAGTACTGGGTCAATGACGCTCAACTCTGTATCTCATTCTCAGCTGATGCAACCAGGGGCGGCTCTAGAAAATAGGCTGCCCCAGGCAGCGCGGTGTGCTGCGCCGCCCTTCCTCGGTCCCGCGGCGGGTCTCCTCTTCCCGCGGCTCCGGTGGAGCTCCCGCGGCAGGTCCACCGGAGCCCCGGGACGAGCGGACCTGCCGCAGGCATGACTGCGGGAGCTCCACCGGGTCCGGCGGCTCCGCTTGAGCTGCCGCAGTCATGCCTGCGGGAGGTCCAGCCGAGCCGCGGGACGAGCGCCTCCTCCGCAGTCATGCCTGCGGCAGGTCCGGTCGTCCGCGGCTCCGGTGGACCTCCCGCAGGCATGACTGCGGCAGGTCCACCGGCCCAGCCTGCCGCCCCCTAGATTTGGCTGCCCTAGGCAACAGCTTGGTTTGTTGGTGCCTAGAGCCGCCCCTGGATGCAACCACTGCTACTGCTAAAATGTCAGAATGCCTACAAGATATTGGCTCTTGGGTGAGGAGTAGCTGTCTCAAGCTGAATCCAGGCAAAACTGAAGTTATGGCTCAGATCACTGTGATCATATCAGGCTTGTGTTCAAGTCTTTCCACTGGCTCCCAGACCTCCTCCCAAAGCCAGTTTAAGACCTTGGTCCTAATTTTTAAAGCAGTTAATGGATCAAGCCCCAGCTACAACCAAGACTGAATTTTGATTTATGGACCACCATGATGGTTGTTCTCCTTTAGGAAATGCATATTTCAAAGCCCAGCACAAAGCATGTGAGAGCTGGGGTCAAAGCATCCTCTCTTGAGGACATCCAGCTATGGAGCAATCTTCCACAGGAGACCAAGCAAATCAAGAGTATGACTATCTTTAGGAAATATCGGAAAGCCTTCCTCTTTGAGAAGAAATTGCTACCGTTTAAGTGATGCTCACAATTAAAATACTCCTTTTATTTCCAACCCCCTGCCAAGTATCTCACAAAAAACCAAAAAAACAAAACCCTACCCGCAAACAAAGCTTTGACCCTATAAAGGGAGGAGGGTCAGTGACTCCACAAAATCCCCTAGTAACGTTGCTATTGTTGTTGATTTTATGTGGGAGACTATGGTGACGGGCAGCAGTATAAAACCCTAATATAGAGCACAATCAATTTCAGTTGACTTCCATTGGAGTTAAGGATGCACAGTTTCTCACAGGGTTTCTACCCTTTAAAACACATGGGCTATGGAAAATATTTAGGGTTTTTTTAGAAAGCAATTGTGTTTATCTTTAAAAAATCACATAGTATCTTCAAGTGAGCTCCACTGGTCTTTTTTCAAAGTATGGTTTTCAGGGATGTTACAGGAGAAACATGAAGTTTGAAAGACAACTATTAAAGATATTTTACCCTTCAGTATATACTGGAGTGCAATATTACGGTCTGAATGAACGTTAGGCACTTTTCTGTAGCTTGTGAGATTTCTGAATAATGTCTTGTGCATTCACTCTGGACATGGGGCAAACAGAGTCATTGTAATCTTATTTTTAGTGTGAAAATAAGGTACCAATAAGACAATTGGCATTTTTCTTCCTGGTTTGTTTCAACTTTAATATCTTGGGCTTATTCTAGAAAAATAAATTCTTGTGGTAGCCTTAAAAGATGGTATCAAGACAATGGAAGAGTACAAGACACTGTTGTAGAAAGAGAGGTCAATGATGATGCATACTATTATATTTTGTGCTTGAAAAGCAAGAAAAATGGAACCCAAAATAAACAGAGTATAACTTTTTAAAGAAATAGTCACAGACTGCAGAATGATGAGGTACCAGGAGTAAAAGTGATGTATCCCCTGCACCTTTCCACACACTGCATCCTTGAGAGGAGAAATTGCTTTGTAAATGCAGAAGACCTAAAAAGTTAGCCTTATTCTAACATGGGACTGTCAGCAGGCCTCAAATGAAGCTTTTGGGAACGACAAAAACTTTAAAAGCTCACTTTTATCACAACACAGAGGTTCATACAGGGCTGCTTAGAGGGTTAATCTGTAATGACTGACACAAACAGAGAGACTGGTTGTACACTGTAGACCAGAAATCCAAAACCCTTTTACCAGTCCTGGCTTCTGTTTTTTCCAGTCTTAATTTATAGATATTTCCTGAACATTAGCAGCCGCCGTATTAGCACGGACAAGGTCTATCTATTCCAATATCCTGTCTCCAACAACGGTCAGTACCAAATGCTTCAGAGGAGTTTTCTGACTTTTTGGGATAATGCTTCTAATAGTGCTGTACTGTCTAATGAGAAATTCTACATAATATTACCCTGAATCAGCAGGAATCATGGTTCTTATAGCAGTCACCTGCTCTAACCATGTAGCGGCACTGCCTTCCCTATCTTTGAAAAAACAATGACGCCAAAGTAAAGGGGCTGCCTGTATCTTTTTAAATATTATGATAGGTTTCAAGGAAGCTGTACGACTCTTGTGATGTAATATGATTAAATCTGTTGCAAGAATTATGGTCTGGAGCAATTTATTGTTTTTTACATTATGGAGTCTCTATGACTGAAGTACTTTATGAATGCCTGAATTTAATTTAATGAATAAGAGTTGTGTGCTTGAGCATCATGTTATATCTATCTCTGACATTAGGGCAGTATTTCCCTGACACCATTTGCTTCAAGCTCTTGTGGGAAAGTCTTTCTTTTGTAATGTTCTTTTAATCATGACATACGTTTTTTGTTTCTGGACTTTACACATTAACTTTGAACTTCAGAAGGATGTGAGAGGCATAGACTTCTATTACATGGTTTGGCTCTCAGCCCGCAGAAACTAGCAACAGCCACCTTCATTTCATTAAAAACAAAATTTGAAGAATTTTAGGGTCATAACCATCAATCTATCAGCACAATTTTCTCAAGGAGGCATGCAATGCTCAAAAAATAAAATATAAGGAAGGAAAATTGCTGAATGAGGTAGGTCATTTTAGGAGATTTTTGATGAAAGCATTGAAGCTTTCTGTTTAAGTTTCTGTAATGTAGTCAACAAAGCATGAGATGTGCAAACTGTTTTGAAAAGGCTGAGCAGTACTGTGTATTGCTGGATCTTGTTTTAACTTTGGTAATACACATTTTATAGAAAAGCTGTTGGTACTCTACCCATGAAGATATTGTCTTCCTACTTGAAGAACTGCCACTCAGGAGATTTGATTTTTATTATATGCTCCTCATCCCTTTGAAATACAACACTTCAATTAGCCCCAGTACAATTTAAAATAGAAGGCTGGTTTCATACTTGTCTACCACACCAAATAGCCTAACTTTTAGTAAATTAACTGTAACTTCTCTTAGAAAATACCCATAGCATTGTGTCTAGCTCAATGCATAGTATTGTTAAAAAATCAGAGTGGTCTGAATGTCTCAAGAATGGGATAGACAATAATACTGAAAATTAAATTTGTTCAGAAAAATGTTGACAAAAACAAAGTTTTAATGGAAATCAAATGTTGTGAACATTTTCACTCTCCCCAAACACTCCTTATTTTTGATCCCCTCCACTGAAAATATTATAGTCCTTTTATATAAATTGATGGCTCACTCTTACCTGGAATATTATGTGCCGAGACCCTGACCCCTTCTCAAAATTAGATATGGAGGATATTGAAAATGTCCAGAGATGGGTGACAAAAATTATTAGAGCCATGTAGAGACTTCTGTATGAGGAGAGATTGAGAAGACCGAGATACTTTATTTGAGAGGAGAGATGAGGAGAACACAAAATATGGAATGGTAGAGAAGAGGTAAATCAGATGCTCCTGTTTACCTTTTCTCATAAAACAAAAATAAGGGAATAGAATAAAACTGAAAGACAATATATTTAAAGATGATAAAAGGAAATTTTTTACACCATAAGTCTGCAAAACTGCTTGCCACCACATATCATAAGATCTTATGTAAATAATTGGATGATCCACACTTACAATGAATCCACAATTATTTCTTATAGGACAAAGTTATCAAGGATGTGAGCCCTTATGCCTCAGATCCCTTCTGGCCTAGGAATCGCTGAATCTATACTCAAATCACTAACTGATACGGACTAGGTCAAGAAACTCCCTTTATGGGTAAGGTATTCCACTGTGGTGTTTCTTGCACCTTCCTCTGAAGCATTTGGGATTAGCCACGGTTGGAGACAAGAGACCAGACTAGGTACACCACTAGCCTATGTTTATAAGGCACCTGTGATAGCAGTAATGTGTCATGTATGCACAGACTGTTTATGGGGATGATTTTGAATTCTTATTCCCTGTGTAAACATTTCTTCAGGACTATTTATATCCCTTGGAAAAGAATCCATGGCATTTTCTGTGTTCAGTTTCCACTGCATGTTCCTAACATCCATTTTCTTCCGGGAGGAAATCTAAATACCTTTTTGTTGCTGCCCTTTGTAGCTTGATTTCTGTAACTGAATAATGTTCAGCACAGTCCATATGCTGCTGGCTGCTAAACTGTCGTGTTGATGAGAGATGCCTCTTGTTACCAAGTTCTCCATGACCTTTACAGGCCTCATACAGGGACAACTTTGCAAGTATTTTGTATGCTTGCCATATTATTTGCAAATCCACTCTTCCTCAATGCCCCAAGCCTAAAATTTCTATTATTGTGGATTTAGGGGAGTAAAAGGGGCGACTATAATAATTTTATGATGTATCTTTTTTTTTTAAATAAGGTGAAAAATTGATTTGTTTGAAAGGCCTCCCTGTCAGGGGCTAGTTTAAAACATGATATTAAATTGCTTATTTACTAGAGAGTAACATCTGGAGCTGTGCAGTCCATTTGCAATCAAACTCATTTTATTACAAAAAGTCTAGTCAGTTTCACAGAAAGCTTTGCCAAGGATGAACAGGTCATGGGACTCAGAGGAAGGGATGAGCTTGTAGTTTTGCACAACACTGGAACTTAGGAGATCTAGTTCTATTTGTAGCTCTGCAGGCAATTCTAGTGTGACTTCATATGGGATAAACGATGACTTATTTAAGGACTTGCTTAAAATGGGGCTGTGCAGATAATGCACATTTGTCATTTTAAAAAAATCCATTGTCTCATTTAATGCATGTTTTGCCACGTTTTTTTCCCCTGCTGGGACTTATTGTGCTGTGATTCTGTGTGTCAAGTTGAAGATTGCTACTAATATTGGACAGTAGGAAGAGTTGTAGCATCTGTTGCTAATAGCGCTATTAACTTGTAATGCTCAAAGTCGAAAGAAGGCTACATTCTAGTCACACTGCTATCAGCTAATTGTTGTAGTGCCACCAAATTGTATTGGTAGAACTGTGGCTAGCCACCAATGATGCATGTAATAATGGTGTGAGCTGTTGCTAGAGCTTGTGAGAATGCATTCACTGTTTCTTTAAATCTACATCAGGAGGTCAGGTAGGGAAAGTTTTAGGTAGTAGCTGGACAGTGAAGAAGAGAGGGGAAGAGTAGCTTCTTGGGCTAATGCTGTTTCCTTATTCTAACATTGTTCAGTGTTAGAAGTGGCTATTTCTGTACTGCTTTGCCAGTGTCACATGACAGTGCTGATCAATGCTTAGCTTCCTTTCCCTGATTTCAGGGAGCTGAATGCTGATCAAACTAATGCTCTCTTCTGCTTGCCATTAGATCAGGAGAACGGAACCCTCTGGCCATCTCTCTTCCCTCATCATGTGGCGCTACGAAATACCTAACATTTGTTTGAGGAAGCAAGACTAAGGAAAATCCATGCTTGGAGATGGTTTGGAAGACATAGTAGGAGCTAAAATTAAAGTTACGGAGAAAGTGTGGTGACTGGCCCTGGAAAGGGGAAGAAAAGGAGGAGGGCTTTCCAGTTACAACAGGGTGACAGAAGGAGTAGGGGAGGGGAGAAGTTGTGTGCAGGGCTGGTGATCCACACGTATAATATGCAATTGTAAAATATATTGGCTGCATAGTAAGTAGTTCCTGTCTGTTCTGTGAAATGAAATTTACCTTGAGAACAGTAAATTACTTCTTCATTTCTGTATTTTGTTCTTCATCCCAAGGTCACGCATGAGTGCTGCAGAAGATCTGTTGTGTGAAAACAGCTCTAATGCCAGCCACCTGCCGTAAAGCCTGCTCCCTGTTTGTAAATGATCACTTTCACCTTGTGAAGTGCATCTTTTATTTAATGAATAATTCATCTTTTATTGAAATACACAGTTGAATCCCTAATAGATGTTCTGGGGTATGAATAGTTGGACTGTTTGCTGAGTGAAAAGACAGATTTATCCTGAAACCTACTTATAGTATTTAGCCCTCAAAGTTAACTGGCTCACTGAATCCTTCCTGTGTCCACTATTAGGACTTTCTTGTTCTGGAAGTTGATTTTGTATCTATATTAATTTCTAAATATTTTGTAGATGTTCATGCTTCTATCACTCCTGTATAATTTCTTATTACTTTTGCCAGATAATCTGATACAAGGTTAATTAACATAGCCTTTGAATTATTATTCTCTTCTCTCAAACTGAAGGCTGTTGCAGAAAGCAAAATGCAGAAATTTTTCCCTTGGGGTTACTTGAACTGCAAAAACATTCTTAAATTTCTTAACACAACTTACTGAAAGGTTAGTTATTACAAAGCTGTGTGCTGGT
The DNA here is from genome assembly GCF_016161935.1 of Mauremys reevesii. NCBI lineage: Eukaryota > Metazoa > Chordata > Testudines > Geoemydidae > Mauremys > Mauremys reevesii. Next base: position 52,065,560 of record NC_052633.1, on the reverse strand, counting down.
GCTGCTGCTGTTGTATGTAATTGATCCAGTCCTTCATCTTACCAATATACAGAAATTGAGAGCCCACTTATTTTACAGCGTGAATGGTTTTTGTATCACATCTTAAAAAGTGACGTTCTGTCTGCCCTATGTGGACATTAGAGATCCTATTTAAGCTTTGCATAAAATTAGTGATTTGCCTCTGTGTCCTTGAACAAAATGTCCCTTTCCTGAATTCTAATTACTTGTTTCTCATTTCCTAAAATTATTTGAAAATGTGCAAGGAAGTGGTGGTTTTGTTTTTAAATCAAGGGCCAGTAAGATGGTGTGCTCCACCTGAAAGGGATGTTCTGTAACTTGTAAACAGATTATGGGGGTCGGGTAGGGGGAGAGGGTAGGTATGTTTGAGACTGCTTAAAAGCAAGGCATGTGATCTACAGGTGTAGAATATACACTAATTGTAGTTGGCCTTACCCCCATTAAATTAGTCCCCCTACTTTCTTTGGCTTGTTGAGAAAATTGCAAATGCACTGCTTCATGGTTCCCTGGCAGTTAGGAGTTTAGCAGGACACTGATACCTAGTGGATTTCAAGACAGACTCCCATTGTTTATAATTAAAATCTGCCAAGAACTTATCAGATGCTGTGTGTATTGAAGCTCTTTCTTTTAGGGTAAGTTCTAGTACTGTTGAGGCACTGATCTTAATTATTGATCTTCATTTAATAGTAATCACTCTGAAGGAGAAAAGCTTATTTTGTTTCCAACTCTCTCCACATGGTTTTGATCCAGAACAAAAGAATAGTTAAGGTGTATTTGTGATACTTGTTAAATGGGCTGTGGCTACTTGCAGTGTTAGTGCGCTGACAGTGGATTTTCTCAGGAATGGACCTGTCTAGTTTGTGGTGTGTTTTCACCTATGTGGTATTCAGATGTTATTTTTCAGTAAGGTCTTCTTTCCTTTTAAGCAATAAGTCACAAGGTAATGCATGAGGACTTGACATAACCAAAATGTTTGTGTGTACAGTTGGGAACTATATAAACTGATTTTTTTAAAATTGGTATTACTTAGCAGCCCCAGTCATGGAACAGCATCTCGTTGTACTAGGCACTGTACAAATACAGATAAAAATGTGATGGTCCTATTTGCCAATATCCATAGATATAATGGTTAAAGCACAGGAGTTGTAATAAGATGATGTGGAATCTAATCCTGGTTCTGCAACTTCCTGAGTAGCTGTGGGCACACACGTCTGTGCTGGTGGGGATTTGTGCTGCAAGTAATAGCTCAAACTGCTATGCGTGTGACCAAGGAAACTCTTGTGCTTTCCCCTCTGGTTCTGTATATTGTAGGGGTCGGCAATCGTTCAGAAGTGCTGTGCCGAGTCTTCATTTATTCACTCTAATTTAAGGTTTCACGTGCCAGTCAGACATTTTAACATTTTTAGAAGGTCTCTCTCTATAAGTCTATAATATATAACTAAACTCTTGTTGTATGTAAAGTAAACAAGGTTTTAAAAATGTTTAAGAAGCTTCATTTAAAATTTAAACTAAAATGCAGATCTTATCGGTTTAGTGCAGTGGTTCTTAACCTGGGGGGGCACGAGATGCCCTTTCTGGGGGTGTGAGATGTGAGATTTTTATAGAAGGTAAATCATCAAAAACACAAATTAAGCACAGGCACATAAGTACAACTACTTTGTTTCATCAAACCTATGTATTTATTACCATTATACTTTTTTAAATGATTACTGTAATATACAAACAAAGTTTTCACGTTTTTAAGCTAATTGTAGTGTAATTTTTGATAAGGGGTGTGAGAACATATTTTGAGAACTCCTGACCATCAGCGGGCTGAGCAGGGCTCGGTGTAGTGCATTAAATTGCTCCCCATAGGAATGTGCTACTTATGGTGTAGTACTTATGGCTGCCAGTCCTGGTGCTCTGAGCGGCATGGTAAGAGGACGGGGATCAGGGGTGGTTGGATAGGTGTGGGAGTCCCGGGGGGCCTGTCAGGGGTTGGGGATATGGATAGGGGTTGGGGCAGTCAGGGGACAGGGATCAGGGGGGCTAGGATGGGGGAGTGGGGTCCCGGAGGAGCGGATAGGGGTGGGAGGTCCTGGGAGGGGGCGGTCAGGAGCCAAGGAGCAGGGGGTGTTGGATAGGTGGGGGGTTCTGAGGAGAGCAGTCAGGGGCTGGTGGGTTCCAGGAAGGGGTGGTTAGGGGACAAGGGTGGGGGGAGTTGGATGGGCCAGGGGTTATGAGGGGGGCAGTCAGGGGGCAGAAAGTGGGAAGGGGTGGATGGGGGAGGGCTGTTTGGGGAGGCACAGCCTTCCCTACCCGGGTGTAGTGTATTAAATTTCTCCCCGTAGGAATGTGCTACTTACGGTGTACTACTTACGGCTGCCAGTCCTGATGCTCCGCAAGTAGCACATTCTTATGGAGAGAAATTTAATACACTACACCGGCGGACGGAACCCCAGACCGGCGGCAGACTGAGTGGTTCAGCCCACCGCCGGTCTGCGGTTCCGTCCACCGGCTCCTGCCAGCCGGGGTCCCAGCCGCCGGCCCCGCTCAGCCCGCTGCCGGCCTGGGGTTCCGTTCACCCAGGCTGGCAGCGGGCTGAGCGGGGACGGCGGCTGGGACCGCAGCTGGCAGCAGTGTGCCAGTAAAAATCTGCTCGCATGCCACCTTTGGCACATGTGCCGCAGCTTGCCGACCCCTGGTATACTGCATACAAGTTTAGTTCTCCTTTTCAGGCCTGCACTTTAATGTAGGACCTACTGGTATTAGTCTTTGGTAATGGAGCTATGTGACAATGGTGATTTCTCCCCCCCCCCCGCCCCATTACATTGTTACTTTAAAGAGGCACCATCAACTTGAAGATCACACTTCTCCCTGAAAGTGTATACTTCCTGTAGTTTACTCATAATTTCCAAGATGGCTGAACTGCATAGGAATTAGTGAAGAAAAATCGGTTTTTCAGTTTGTTTACTTTAATTTGACAGCACCAGGTTTAAAGTCAGTCATTTTCTTCCTTGTTGAAAAGCCCCTCAAACACTTTAACAGGGGAAGAGGGAAAACCATATAACTTTTTGAAAGTTGGTGTTTGTTTTTTTGTTTTTTAAATTACAGGATGTAAAGGAAGCTCTATCAAAAACTGGCTTAAAAAACCACAAACCAGAAAAACCGTAGTCCGTTTCGAATGATTGCAGTTGTGTCCTTTGAGAAGTGTCAGGCTAACTTTTGGGACTCACTAGTGTGTTTTGCTGTAAGATGTTAAAAATGGCTTTTCCACAAAGGACACAATGGGGGTATGGTGAAACCACACCAGCTTTCTCCCTGTTTATCAAAGTGTTTGCACTGCAGCTCCCATTCAGGGAAATTAATGGGCACTTAGCAAAGAAAATTAAACTATATCACTTTCAAACAATAGGCTTTGCTGTCGACTTGTTAGCTGTTGCCATCTCTTGTTTCTTATCCCTTCTTTTAAGCAATGCTATAACTAAGCACTAGGATTGGGAGGGGAGATCAGGGGTGAAAGTAACTTAAAGGACTTACCGGTACTGCAGAGTCCTTAAGAGGGGCGGGGCCTCAACTGGAAGAGGCAGGGCCTTTAAATCCCCTGGCACTTTAAATCAGAATTTAAAGGGCCTGGGGCTGGGACTGTGGTAGCAGCAGCTGGGAGCCCCGGGCCCTTTAAATCACCCCCAGAGCTACCAGCTGCAGAGGCAGCTGGGAGCCCCGGGGGTGATTTAAAGGGCCCAGGGCTCCAGCTGCCTCTACTGCAGCGTAGCCCTGGGCATGTTAAATCACCATCGGAGGGGGCTCCCGGCTGCTGCCACTACTCCAGGGCCCCGTCCTGTGGTGGAGCTTTAAAGGGACTGGGGCTCCGCTGCAGTAGTGGCAGCCAGGAGCCCCATGCCCTTTAAATCACCACCAGAGCCCTGCCGCCACTTCCCCTGGGCTCTGGTAGCAGGGCTCCGGGGATGATTTAAAGGGTCCAGGGCTTCGGTAGCCGCCACCGCCCCGAGCCCTTTAAATTGTCCCCGGAGCCCTGGGGAGGCAGTGGTGGGGCTCCGGCAGCTATTTTAAGGGCCAGAGCGGTAATGGCTGCTGGAGCCCCGGACCCTTTAAATAGCCACCGGAGCCCTGCTGCCACTACCCCAGGGCTCCGGGGATGATGTAAAGGGCCCGGGGCGGTAGCTGTGGCAGGCGCCCCGGGCCCTTTAAATTGCTGCCCGAGCGCTGCCACCACTTCCCCATGCCCTTTAAATTGCTATCGGGGAAGCCAGTCTGCCCCAGTACGGAGCACCGGCTCTTGCCGGTACACTGTACCGGGGCGTACCGGCTTACTTTCACCTTTGGGGGAGATTGATGGGATCAGGGGCCAGACCTGCACAGATACTGCATATTTGCAATCAAGTTATGTATTTAACCTGAAGGGAAACTGTTAGCCAAGTAGCTTGCCAGTGTAAGTTTTATTATATACCTTGTATAAGAGTATAACGTTGTATAAGAGGCTATCTCCATTGTTCTTACACCCTGTGCCTGTCATGTGGATTAGCAGTTTAGATTACTACTGTGGGTGTACAAACGTTATAATCTTAACTGCTAAGAAACAATCTAGGCACATCTAAGTCAAAAACACCTGCTGAATATATTAAGTATATCCTACCAACCCTTTGATACCAATGAAGTGGATGATAGCAGCATGACAGGTGTGGCAAGGGGACTAGCAGTGAAAAGGTTGATTACTACAGTCGAGTAATCAGATTTAGGAAGGTTCAGGTTAGGTTCATCCAGCCTTTTATGAGCATCATCACATCCTACTACAAATAGTCTTCTCTTTTATGCATATGATAGCTGATTTGCTCCCTGTGGCTTTGCTTTCATAGTTACTGCTTGCTTTGGTTTTCAAACTGCAGTTTGTTTCCCCCCCCTCTTCCTTTATACATTAGATGTTTATGATTAAACACTAATAAGAATGTTCTATAACACAGTTTTCAGGGTGGGGGTTGTTTCTAACGGCTTTATCGTTATTCAGTTTAAAATGGGGCATAAGCAGAGTTCAATTGCTTTCTCCTCCATTTGGACCCTCTAGAGTAAAGAGAGGTCCTGATATACTCCAGAGGGAATCTGATCCAGTCCTCCTTAACTAGAAGGATGGTCTCTGGTATCTAGAAGTCTTGACAATCTCTTATGTTCCCACTGTTTTTTTCACTTCCCCTTGCTGAGAGACATTAGGCCTGTTTAAATAGCTTCTGGAGCGCCCGGATTTTTCAAGTCCTTCAAGTTACTTGAGCAGTTAACTTTGTTCATAATTTCATCAATTCACGGGTGAGCCTTGCTACCCATCTGTTCTGAAAGCCATCTTTCATGGAGACTTGGCAATCACCTGTACCCTCTCGACTAATAGGCCTTTTACGTGCTTTCCACAGCCCATTATTTCAATATGGCTTTTCTGATTTTCTTTCCATGTGAAACAAATCCACTTCTCGGATGATATGGAAAACAAGGAACTTCATCTTACAATTTAAAAAAAAAATTTGAGAAAAGGGGATTAGGCTGGAATGACATCTACAGTCTTAACTTCTGGATGTTCCTTATAACGAAGTTCTCATATAAATATAACTGTATTCTGCAGTTTTCTTTTTGGGTTCATGGAAACTGTTAAATGAAAATCCTTTTTGAAAATATAGGGTTAAGTCCTGGTCCTACTGAAGTCAATGGGAGTTTTGCCATTGATTTCAATAGTCAGGATTTCAACCATACTAAAAAATGGACACCCCCCCCAAAAAACCCCAACCAATCCTCTCCTGAACTTTGGACATTTGTCTTTTTGATCTAGCATTATTTATAGAGGTGGCCCAAACCTTTTCAAATGAAAAAGGTTTTTGTTTTGGTTTTTTTTATTTTTTTTTGTCTGAGAAATGGCCTTTTTTCAAAAATTTCCATAAAACATTTTAAATTAAACTGGAAATATTAACTCTTACTTTTTGTTTTATTACTTTCTTCTTCCCCCTTCCCCCCACTTTTTCCTCTTTCTTCTCTCCCCGTTTCAGTGGCAAAGGAGGGGAAAATGAGAAAAAATGCAGAAAGATAGGGACAGGGCCAGCTCTAGACCCCAGCGCGCCAAGCGTGTGCTTGGGGAGGCATTTTGCTGGGAGGGCGGCAGGCGGCTCCGGCGGACCTTCCGCAGTCATGACTGCGGAGGATCCGCTGGTACCGCGGCTCGGGTAGACCTCCCGCAGCCATGCCCGCGGATGCCGCGGGACCAGCGGACCCTCCGCTGGCACGTCTGCAAGAGGTCCCCCGGAGCTGGGGGACCGGCAACCGGCAGCGCGCCCCTTGCGGCATGTCGCCGTGCTTGGGGCGGCCAAATTCCTAGAGCTGCCCCTGGATAGGGAGAATGAAAATGGAAAGTTTCTGTTAAAAATTCACTATAAAAGTTTGGAATAAATGAAAACAAATTCTTGAAACCCGAACAACAAAAATGGCTTCTGATTCCTTCCCTCACCCACTCCCCCAGATTCTCTCCTTCTGCCCCATTTTTTTTAAAAAGCTTTAATTATTTTGATTGGGCCGTGTTCAAAATGAAATTTCTTGGTGTCCATATAATGGAACCTGTCTGTCTTCTGAGTACTAAAGAATGGTATATCAATAGCAATGCATTTTCCTAGTATCTGGATGATTGCCACTGTGGCTTAACAAAGCCCAGATTTTCTCATGGAATGCAAGCACTGATATCTTTGCTGTTTCTATTAGGGCTATTAGCACTAGAATGAAGGCATCTCATTTTGTGTCAGGTGTGCACAAAGAGTGTTGCTGTTAGAGAGTGAAGTAAGAAACAGTGACTTTATGCTGCTCAGCTGTACACATTTTCAGAGGGAGACCAGGAGATGTAATCTGACATCTCATTAAGCTGACCCCATTTCTACCTCTTCTTATTATAATGTTACAGGAGTACCTAGAAATTTTATGCAAACACTAGAAGTGTTGGTTCAAGAGAACTTCAGGTTAAGTGGTGACAGGTGCTGTAGCATGTATTAGCAAGTAGCTGTTTTTGTCTTAAACTGGATAAGTAGAAATTGTAAGAGTTTGTGAAGGGGAAAGTGATTTTAGTTTAAGTGTAAACATTTACCAGGGTACACTGATGGAACAGGAGCCTCAGTGCTCGTGTTGAGATATTCGGGGGGATGGGTCCATTAAAAATAACTTGGACAGATAGACAGTTGAGGCTTAATTACTTTGATCTATCACTTAATTATGGATGTTTGATTTTCTTTTTAAAGGGATTTGTAGACAACAACATTTCAGGGCCTGTGAGAGAGAGAGATGAAAGACAGCTAGACTAACTTGTGAGATCATAGTGAGGACTCCTCTTTGGTTTTGGAGGTAACTGAGTGAGAAAAGGCTGGAGAGTCAAATTTCTGGGCCTCATTCAGAGGTTCGCAGCTCCCTGGTGTGGTGGGCATTACTAGAATGGAACTAGACATATAAACAACATTGGAAGTTGTTATCTGCTGCCCTACAAGTTAATCATTCTGACCTGGGAATGAGTCTAGGTTGCTAACTTTCTACTAGCACAAAACCGAACACCCCTGCCTGCCCCTTCCCAGAGGCCATGCCCATGCCCCGCCTCTTCTGAGGCCCTGCCCCTGCTCGCTTCATCACCCCTGCCTCCATCGCTCGCTCTCCCCCACCCTCACTCACTTTCACTGAGCTGGGGCGCTGGGAACATGGGCTCTGGGGTTGGGCTTGGGGTGCAAGAGGGGGCTCAGGGCCGGGGGTGAGGGACTTGGGGTGCAGGAGGGGGCTCAGGGCCGGGGGTGAGGGGCTTGGGGTGCAGGAGGGGGCTCAGGGCCGGGGGTGAGGGGCTTGGGGTGCAGGAGGGGGCTCAGGGCCGGGGTGAGGGGTTTGGGGTGCTGGGGGCTCAGGGCTGGGGTGAGGGGTTTGGGGTGCTGGGGGGGGAATGCAGGCTCCAGCTGGGGGTGTGGGCTCTGGGGTGAGGCCGTGGATGAGGGGCTTGGAGTGCAGGAGGGGGTTTATGGCTGGGGCAGGGTGTTGGGGGTGTGGGCCCTGGAAGGGGGTTTGGGTGCGGGAGGGGACTCCGGGCTCGGGCAAGGGGCTGGGGTGTGGGAGGACGTGAGTGGTTCTGGCAGCACTTACCGTGGCTCCTAGAAAGCGGCCACCAGGTCCCTGCGGCCCCTAGGTGCATGGGCGGCCAGGGAGGCTCTGCAGCGCTGGGCGCTGTCCTCACACCTACAGGCACTGCTCCTGCAGCTCCCATTGGTTGCAACTCCTGGCCAATGGGAGCTGCAGACCCAGCACTTGGATAAGGGCAGCGTGTGGAGCCTCCCTGTGCCGAAGGGCCGCAAGGATCTGGTGGCCACTTCCGGGAGCCGTGTTGGGCCAAGGCAGATAGGAAGCCTACCTTAGCTCTGGGCCCCTTCCGTGTTGCCAACCAGACTTTTAATGGCCGACCGGAGCCGCCAGGGTCTGTTTTCATCTGGGCGTTCTGGTTGAAAACTGGACACCTGGCAACCCTAGGAATGACTCTGGGTTCCACAGTAAGAACAGAATAAGGCTTAATCTTGCAGCTCTGATTCATGTAGTTTTGACTTTTGGCTTGGGAGTCAGTGGGATCACTTTTGTGCGTCAGGTCTTCAGTACTGGGCCCTCAGAGAGGAACTCAACTCTGTCTGAGGAAACTCAGCACGGTGGACCTGATCCATCTCCCATTGACGTCAATGTGAGGTTTTCCATTGACTTGACTTTTATTGGAGCAGGCCCCATCTGTCTGTGGTGTTTATATCATATAGGTGTCTGAGCACAAGCAAGTACATTTTCTTTGGTGGGTTTATTTAGTGGGGGATAAGCTGCAGGGAAAGGAGATTGCAGGGAAAGGAGGTGCAGGGGACAAGGAAGGGGTGAATAGGGTAAGAGAGTGACACTGAGGTGAAGTGACTGAAGGAGAAGGAGTGGGATGGTTAAAGGAAACAGCCAATCAGCACAGGGCAGAGAAAGTCCAGTGAAAACTGTAGAAAGGTCTCAAAAGGGCCAAAGGTCCCTGATTCCGCTGCTTCTGCCCTTAACAGGATGGAGTCTCAGGATAGCTCCTCTTTGCAGCTTTCTCCCAAGCCCACATTGGTGGATGCAGGGGACACCAGCTAGGTCCTAGTGCTCCCAGAATGTGTGTGCAGTTTCCCAGATACGTGTATTTCCCCATTTTATGTAAGGGCAAACCGAGGCAGAGCAGTTAAATAACTTGACCAAGGTAACAGAGCGAAAGGGTGTGAGAGCTGGGAATTTTAAGCTTTTTGCCTCTTTGATTCTTTTTTTTTTCTTTTTGCTAGATCTTAAAAACAAGGTCCAATGAATATATATTAAAATATAGGTTTTAAAAGTGCAATTTTTAAAATATGCCCTAAGACATATGGAAGAATATTTGTGCTGGAGTCTGTTTGGAGAAGAAAAGAGATGGGACTGTCAGTAACATAATAGAAAACTATGATACAGTTGCACAACACATACAGCACTGTGTATTAGTTTCCTAGCAGCTGTGACATTTATCAAGATAGCTAAACCCTTGAAACTCCTGTTCAGCATTTTTAGAAGCAAAGTACTGTACTTTAAGTGGACAACTCTGCCAACAGTCATAATTCTGTAAATAGGGATATTGTGAAACATAAGCAATCAGAGACACTGTTAGTTTTATATTGTCTGCCAAACCTGAATAAACTGAGATTGATAAACCATAGAACTTCTTGCACTCCATGTCTAACAATAAGCCTTAGGCAATTTTCAATGTGAAAGAAATATGGGTCCTAGAGCAAATAGAAATATAAAGAAAGTTTTTTTATTGCACTCACATGTGACATTTAGTGTCATAAATGTTCAGTAGAACTTAGACACTAGTGGGTATGGTTTTAGAGGAATTAGATTAGAACAGTGTTTCTCAAACTGGGGCTGCCGCTTGTGCAGGGAAAGCCCCTGGTGGGCCGGGCCGGTTTGTTTACCTGCCCCATCCGCAGGTCCGGCCGATCGTGCCTCTCACTGGCAGTTCGCTGCTCCAGGCCAATGGGGTGCTGGAAGCAGCGCCGGCCGAGGGATGTACTGGCCGCCGCTTCCCACAGCCCCCATTGGCCTGGAACAGCGAACCGCAGCCAGTGGGAGCAGTGAACCGCGGCCAGTGGGAACCGCGATCAGCTGGACCTGCGGACAGGGCAGGTAAACAAACCGGCCTGGCCTGCCAGGGGCATTCCCTACACAAGCGGCGGCCCGAGTTTGAGAAACACTGGATTAGAATTAGCTATGCAGTATCTCAGTGACATGAAATAAGAGGAATATAGCCATGATCTGTACAATATTTTGATGATCTAATGTAAAAGATGTATTTTGTTGTGCTTTAAAGTGTGCAGTATACTGGAAAATGGAGTGATCTCTTTACTCACAGCAAAGTCAGCACAGCTAATGGGAGTAGTACCCTTACCTTACTGGAGTTGTTGGTCCACCATAATATGCAGCCATCTCTTGGGTGAAAGAGAGTGATGTATGTTTTCTGGTTCTGTGGCAGGATTGCATGAGGTATCTCCATCTGTCCCACAGCCCAGCCAGTATTTATTGGCACATTTTTTGGCAGTGTCACAGCAGAAGTGGGCCCTGAGAAGGGATTTTAAGGAGAGGCTGGTGGCTTTCCAGATTAGTTGCAGGAGGAGGTTTTACAGTGCAGTTAAATGGTCTCTTTGGAAATCTGTGTGCTTCATCTGTTCTGGGATGCACAGTCTCTGCTTGTCTGGTCACCATGTGTCGTCTGTGTAGTGAAGTCCAGTGAGCTAACTTCACTGATCCTTCAGAAGGGCTTTGTACATATTGTAGTGTATATATTGGGTCATTTGGACTTCATGGTTCTGTGGCTATGTAATGTGAGCTGGTCTGAAGAATTTTCTCCCAGCAGCAGCAGCTTTGAGTATAAAAATCTGATTGGAAACCTCCTATATAGTCTCCCTTCCCTCCAGCAATAATGAACTCAGGGGGGTGGAGGGGTGGGGTGGAAAAGGAAACTGACAGTGGGCTGCTCCGTGTGGTCCCCTTGCCCCATCTCTCCTGCACTAGTGGCAATCCCAGGAAGAGAAAGCTGATGCTAATTTCTTCCCCACTTTTTCTGTGACCATCAACTGCATGCACCTATTTCCCATTAATATCAGACCCCTGAGTGGAGCTGTTTCTCTATGCATCACTTAGAATGTTTTCCTTATTACAGTTCTAGGCTGATGGATGAATGTTTCTGAAACTGCAAACAGTTGCTGACTAACTCAGAAGTGTAAATTCAATTTATCTCTGCCCAGGTTTGACAAATTCCCCTTTGCCTGGTGTTTATAAAATTCTGATTTTCACAGAGAAAAATCTGCAGTGATTCACATTCCTCTGCTGTTTGCACAAAGATAAACCAGAAACCCAGGTGATACTGAAAAAGTCGCTATTTGCAGACCTTGGAGTACCCGAAGGTGATTTACTTTTAATAACAGAGGTGTGTTCCACATGTATTCACAAGGAAATTCCTTCTGGGAAGAACCAAGGAGGATTGGTACGGTTGTGTCAACAAATCAGGGGTTGCATATAAGCTCCAGGGAGCTACCACCTTTAGCAAAACAAAAAGAACCCCCCAAACACGCCCACCCACACATATAATGGTGAGGCACAGAGAGTGCAGAGAAGGAGTTGGTTGGCAACAGAATGCACAGAAGGCCTGAGGTCAGATTAGCAAATGGAAGGGTGAGGCTCAAGAATTAGTTTCAGATCTCTGTGAGCTATGCTAGTCGTGTCTCAGTGCTGCCTATTCAACCCTCTTCCTCTGCTGAGATTGCCAGTGGGACATAGGGGTGGTCAGCAGAATATTCATGGAGACCATATATGATGGCAGTGGGTACATCAAGTCTGTTCTGACGCTGAGCAAAACAACTCATGGTTCTGTGTGTTTGGGGAATGAACTCTTATTTAGAAATATCACCTTTCCTTCTCAACATGAATAACTGCTTAAACGCCACATGCAAGAAGCATGTTCTAAGGGCTTCCTGTTCAAGGCTGCTTTTGAACCCTGCAGCCATGCTTGGCATAATTAAACTGTCTGGGATTTTTATTGCTGTTTTTTCACTGTTTCAATGAGCTCTTCTGATGGGAGGTCAGCTCTATGGCACATGTACCATGACAATTCTATTCCTGGAGTGCTTCCAGCATGCATTTGTGGCAAGGAGATCTGTGATAGGTTGAAAACCTTGTCAAATGTAGGGAGGGGAAGTGATGATACAAACAGTGCTGCTGCATTCTTCCCTGCCCTTTTCCTGGTGCCACCAAGTAAAGCAAGGAAAGATGTGCCCACAAAACCTCAGACTGGGAGAGAGAAGTGAAGATTGCTAGGATCAGCACACCCCCAGATGTGGGTATGTATTGGAACATGTGGATGTGCTCTACATTCGGACTAGGCTACCCTAGGCTCACTGAGACTGTCAGATCCTGCCCTCAAAGACAAGTGTTGTAGCTAAGGCAGGCTAGGAGAGACCCTAAAAAAATGAGTGTGAGGCACAGAAGCCATTCACTGGGGTTTTAAAGCAGTTGCCTCAGCTTGAAAAGAGGAAGGAGAGCAAGATAGAAAACTATCTCGGTACAGCTTTATAACAATGTTAGAATAATTAGTTTGGGAGAGTGAAGGGATGGCAAAGACCATTTCTGGGGGAGCAAGGATTTTGCTACACACACTTTATAGCAATGAGTCTCAAATTTTTTTACTGGTGACCCCTTTCACACAGCAAGCCTCTGAGTGCAGTCCCCCTAATAAATTAAACACACTTCTTAATATATTTAACACCATTATAAATGCTGGAGGCAAAGCAGGGTTTGGGGTGGAAGTTGACAGCTCGCGACCCCCCATGTAATTATGTCACGACTCCCTGAGGGGTCCCGACCCCCAGTTTGAGAACCCCTGCTTTATAGAATGGGGAGAAATGATATCCGTGACAATTTATTTGCCTTATTGAAGCTGGATACACCTGTTGTGAGCAGCAGCAAATCCGTGACAACTCTCTTCAGATCAAGAGACTTCAACGACTTTTTGTCAATAGCCATGACAGCCAAATCTCTTAACCAGTCATTTGCCATGTGGTTCTTCATGTAGCCTTTCACCCGTCGAAGGCATAAGAATGTTATTTCACATGCAGCACTTGATGGAGGAACAGGGCCGCCCAGAGGGGGGGGGGAAGTGGGGCAATTTGCCCCGGGCTCCGCAGGGGCCCTCAAGAGAACAGCTGAGGCTCCCACCTCCGCCTCTCTCCTGGAGCCTTAGCGCATCAAGCAGCGTCCTCAGACAGCGCCGCAGCGTGCCTCCGGCGGGGCCCCTGAGCCCCGCCCCAGTCAGAGCCGCGTGGAGAGGGGGCGGGGCTGCGAGCTCCAGGCTGAGCTCAGCTCCCTCCGCTCGGCGAGGAGCTCATAGCCCCGCCCCCTCACCACGCGGCTTGGAGTGGGACAGAGCTCAGGCCCTGCCGGAGACACGCTGCAGCTGTTCAGCGACGCACTGAGGTTCCAGGTGAGGAGGGAGCCGGGGGTAAGAGGCTGGGGCCAGGGGGGTTGGCTAAGGGGCAGGGAATCCTGGGGACAGGGAGGGGGCAGAGGTTGGGGGGGGCAGGGAATGGGGGGGGTTTTGGATTTTGGGCATTCTGGGGGGGGTCTTTCAGGACTCAGCGGGGGGGGTGGATAGGGGTTGGAGCAGACAGAGAGCAGAGGTGGGGTCCCAGGGTGGTGGTGGTGTGGGGGGTCTCTGGGAGACGGTGAGGGGACAAGGAGCAGGATGGGTCAGGGATTCTGAGGGGGGGCAGTTGGGGGGGCAGGAAGTGGGTGGGGGTCAGATAGGGGGCAGGGCCAGGCTGTTTGGGCGACACAGCCTTCCCTACCCTAAAGCTCATTCAGCAGTTTGAGGCTTGCAGAAGAGCCAAGCTGTTAGCTTTTCCATTAGGGCTACCATCCCTTTCACTTCTCTAATGCCAAATTATAGTCTATATGTAATTTCAGTGCCATAGGGAGATTCATGTCAGGGAAGGGTAGGTTCATTTAAAATTAGCCACTGGGGGGTGGGAATCACATGAGAAGAGCAATAGCCTTCCCAACCCTACCAAGGGTTCTCAAACTTTTGTCCTGGTGACCCTTTCACATAGCAAATCTCTGAGTGCGACCCCCCCCTAATAAATTGAAAACACTTTTTTATATATTTAACACTATTATAAATGCTGGAGGCAAAGCGGGGTTTGAGGTGGAGGCTGACAGCTCACGACCCCCAGTAATAATCTCGTGACCCCCTGAGGGGTCCTGACCTCCAGTTTGAGAACCCCTGGATTAATTTAATTTTAGCACCCTGTGTCCATTCACATTTGACCCAGTATGGCTGTTCTTATGTTCTAACCTAAATGAAGCCAAAGTTATGGAGACAGATATGAGTCAAGGAAGCCAGCAGAGTATCAGAAACCTGGAAAAATCTCTGCCTGGATGGGCTCAGGTGTTTGGTTACAAGCTGAGGTGGTTCAAAAGTTTTGGATTTTTTTTAAGCAGAATTTTTTTATTGTTTCTTTAAACAATCAAACACAGCAAGCAGCAAATATTTGGCCACACATTTCTGAAATCTCAAACCATGTTCAGGTTTTGGCAGACTAATTTCAGCTTTTCAATCAAAAAACCACAACAAATTTTGAAGGAAAGCAGACATTGTCTGTGATTTTTTTCTGCTTTTAAAAAGCCCCTAGTTTTCGATCCAAAAAAAGTTTTGATGGAAAATATTTGTCCAACCCTTTTAATGAGCTTTAGTGCCTTTTAGCACTAGCTAATGCTGAGAACCAGTGATACCTTGTAAAGAAGTTTTTCTCAAAACTGGGTTTGTGCTGAAATGCGGAAGGTTTATTTTTTCAAGGGGCGCCCGTGGGGGGGAGCAAGTGGGGCAATTTGCTGTGGGCCCCACAAGGGCCCCCAGAAGAATATAGCATTGCAATTTTTTTATAGAAGGGGCCCCCAAAATGTCTTTGCTCCAGGCCCCCTAAATTCTCTGGGCGGCCCTGTGGAGGAATACTCACACCAATCACGCACAATTTATGCAGTTGGTGGAAGGCAAGTTTGTATTTCTCCAAAAATATTAGAAGCTGCAGCAAACTGTCAGTCTTGGACTTCAGCTCTTTTGCATAACGTTTAATCACTTTTGGCAAGACTTTTACCTTGGCCTCCACAGTGTCTGTATTGCATCCATAGTGTTCTGAGAATGGTTTTAATTTGAGAAAGTCAAGAAAGTTCTCATACTCTGCGTTAGGCACTTGATACCAACAAGAACAAATTTTTTTTCAGAAAATCTTCTTTGAAATTCTCCAGTTATTCATCAAGCACTGGCAAAAAGATGGATTTCCTGAAGTCTCCTTTGTCACTTGACACTTCAATCAAAATGTATTCCTGAATTTTTTAGGCAGCTTTACTAGTGACGGCATACTCCCCAAACTTCAGGCAGCTTCAGATCATTTTCTGTAGCTATGGTAATGGATTCACTCCATATTTCCTCAAAAGCCTCTTATGAATCCCTTGTGTTCAGAAGCTCACTGATTAGGGCATTCACAGGTAAGCATGCCTGAGACAAGCAAGTTTGCAAGTAATCAGATATAACTTTAACCAGTCAAATAATTTTTGCGAACTTGCAAAAGGAGGACAATAAAGTCAAAGTCTAATACTGAACTAAATGCCTCAAGATAGTATAGTGAGTGTCACAAGAATGGATGAAATTCTTTTTCACAGCATTACAAGCAGAAACTTGTTGTGCCCATTAAGTTTCACAGAACTTCTTGAATTCTAAGACTTTATTTTTGGGTTGTACTTTCTTTTGAATGGCTATGAATTTAGTGTGTATAGCTGATCCAGAGAGAAAAGGTTACAATTTCCTCAGAATAGGGAAAACATCAGTGTGTGTTTGTTTCCTTTGCATACATCAACAATAACTAAATTGAGGCTGCGATGGAAACAGTGAATGTACAGTGCTTAAAGTACTACTTCTTGTAAATGAGCCTGCATGCATTAAGATTTCCACTCATGACATTGGCACCATCATAAGTCTGGGCAATCCAGTTTTGTATATCAGTACTACACTGTGACAATGTGCTCTTCACATACTGAAACAGAAACTTTGTATCAAGTGACTTGGCAGGCCGGCAGGGGGTGGCTCTAGCTTTTTTGCCACCCCAAGCACAGCAGGCATAACATAAGAACATAACATAAGAAAGGCCGTACCGGGTCAGACCAAAGGTCCATCTAGCCCAGTATCTGTCTACCGACAGTGGCCAATGCCAGGTGCCCCTGAGGGAGTGAACCTAACAGGCAGTGATCAAGTGATCTCTCTCCTGCCATTCATCTCCATCCTCTGACGAACAGAGGCTAGGGACACCATTCTTACCCATCCTGGCTAATAGCCATTTATGGACTTAGCCACCATGAATTTATCCAGTCCCCTTTTAAACATTGTTATAGTCCTAGCCTTCACAACCTCCTCAGGTAAGGAGTTCCACAAGTTGACTGTGCGCTGCGTGAAGAAGAACTTCCTTTTATTTGTTTTAAACCTGCTGCCTATTAATTTCATTTGGTGACCCCTAGTTCTTGTATTATGGGAATAAGTAAATAACTTTTCCTTATCCACTTTCTCAACATCACTCATGATTTTATATACCTCTATCATGTCCCCCCTTAGTCTTCTCTTTTCCAAACTGAAGAGTCCTAGCCTCTTTAATCTTTCCTCATATGGGACCCTCTCTAAACCCCTAATCATTTTAGTTGCTCTTTTCTGAACCTTTTCTAGTGCTAGAATATCTTTTTTGAGGTGAGGAGACCACATCTGTACACAGTATTCAAGATGTGGGCGTACCATGGATTTATATAAGGGCAATAATATATTCTCAGTCTTATTCTCTAAGTCTTATTCTCTAAGCCGGTCCCGCGGCTTCGGTGTACCCGCCGCCGAATTCCCACTTGCCGCTGCAGGTGGGAACGCTTGGAGCACTGGTGCCTGGAGCCGCCGCTGCAGGATGGAAACTAAGAAATCTTTCATATACAGTGCTGTGCAAATAATGTCTCAGCACAACTGACAGTTCTACTTTGCTATTGTCTTTAGTTACATCAGCCATGAATTACATTATGCATGCAAGTACCATTTCTGACATCATGTGAATGATTTCATTTTGCATTGATGAATGGTATATATGGTATATTTTGCATTGTGTGGGCCACTTACAATGACTTGGTAAGAAAGAAAATTAAATTTGGCGATTAGTGTCAGGAGCGTTAGAAAATTGCCCTTGCATCGATGCTTTCACTCTCATCTTTTCCTCTTTGAGCAATCCCCCAGACTGCAATGAGTTGCAGGACATCTGCCATAACTTCGATATACATGTAGTTCTCTTGAACTAAAGCAAAATATGCATCAGTAATTTACTACTGAACTGAACTGAACTGAAAGACCATCACCTTTTGACTAAATATCTTTGAAGTCTGTTGCACTTGACAGCTTTCATGATTGACTATTTTCATGCTGTCAGAATCCTGCATCCATAACTTTTTGTCCAGATGCTGAAGCCATTACAAATCAACAAAGATTTTTGTACAGCAGTAGATGTTGAAAAAAAATCTGCATGGGAATCAGTAGGCTGCATTCATTATTTCTCTATATTCAACCCTTGGTTACAAACCAAACCATTCTCTTTTGAAACCTCTCCACTCATTTTTGTACTTTGTTTTGAGAATAAGACCTTATCTGTGGTTGCTTTGGGCCATCAGATACAGTTTGCACAATATCACTTGATCCTGGTGGAATCTTATTCCCTGGGCTTACCTTATTACCAGGTGGGTTCTCTTCCACTTTCTGTTCACGGTACCATACTGCTCAGTTGTTTCCTTCCCCTCTTCTTCATCTGATGAAGAATCTGATATTGAATGTTCCGTTTTTGATTCTTTTAAAATACAGTCTTCTTTTGTCAATACCCTAAGGTACAGAGTTCACAGGTAATACTGCTAGAGCACTCACCCATTGATTTTTTTTTTCCTAAATGAGGCCTATTTCTGGAGTTGAGGGTAAATTGTGTTGAATTTTGATGTACTTGCTTTACTCTGATGCATTTTGTTTGATGAAAACTTCTGAAATTGTCAATGATCACTTGCTTGACATTTTTTAAAGTATTTTTTTAGCTACTTGTGTTCAGAAACGGAGGGGGGAGGGGGGCTCAAAGGCAGAGGCCCAGGCCAGGACCTCTTGTAGGTTAACTGTTTTGGACTAGTCCAGGCCAGGCCTCCCTGCTGCCTCTTCCTGTCCGAGTCCATACATCAGGAAAGAGAGGGGGGGGGGAGGGAGGGAGGTGCTGTGCCAGCCCATAGCCCAAGCCTCCAGTGGGATATCACCTGGAAAAGGTAAACAGCAGGAAAACAAACTTGCCTGGACCGCCAGGGGCTTTCCCTGAACAGGCGATGGACCGGCTTTGAGAAGCACTGCTGTAGATCACCAATTAGACATCTACATCTAATTGTTTTTTTAGGAGACAACAGAGTTTTATTTTTGTAAGTTTAAAATGTGCATTGCTTCTCTCTCCCTCCTTCCCTCCCCCCTTCCTAGGAATGTAAAGCCAAGTCTCTGTCAGGAAGGGTGCTGTGCAGGCTTCGATTCAGACCTCTGCCAGTGCAACGTTACCAATCACAAGCAATCAAAAATCACAAGGTTGGCCCCAGAAAACCACGAGACTGGCTTAAAAATGACAAGAAGTTGAAAATAAATGTGGAGTTCTTTGTATTCACCTTCTGGTCTTTGACCCCCTTTATGGGTTACATTTTCAAGCTTATAGCCACTACCAGGAGGGCTAGAAACTTTAAACAAAATAAAAAATAAAAATACCCACCTTGCCCTAAGATTGAGTACTTACATGAATCCAGGAACTGGGGATTTAAGGAAAAACCCTAAATATTGCAAGACTCACTCATGATAAAACAGGAAGATTTGGCAATACTGCAATGGACTTCAGCCCTGGCCTGTAAAAGCCCCAATTCCTTCCTTGCCTTTCAAGAGTAGAAACAGTTTGGTTAAACTGTACTGGGTTTTGTGATATGGATTAATGTTTACTGTAAATTAGGGGGACTCCACTAACCGTATTTCACTTGTGACTTAGTGTTGGATTTCAACTCTATATGTATCCATTTTAAGTACTTATGTAGTCCCTATCACCATAGTATCTGAGCACCTCACAATCTTAGGATATGTCTACACTTTGAGCTGGAGATGTGATTGCCAGTGCAAGGTAAGGTGGCCAGATAGCAAGTGTAAAAAATCGGGACAGGGGTGCGGGTAAATAGGTGCCTATATAAGAAAAAGCCCCCCAAATTGGGACTGTCCCTATAAAATTGGGATATCTGGTCACCCTAGTGCAAGGAAACATGTCTGTGCTAGTTCCGATTAAGTTAGTGTGCTAAAAGAGTGTAGCAGCAGTGGGGTGAGGGGCTGACCACCCTGAGTTTGTATCTATCGACCGACAGGTAAGTATTTAGGGTAGCTAGCCCTTCCTGCCACTCGTACTGCTATGGCTACACTCTATTTTTTGCTCACTACCTCAATTAGACTAGTGTGAGTATGTCCCATCCAGCTGCCAGTCACACCGCCAACATACCCTTAAACAAGTGCCCTAACTACTGGACCATCCTTCATTTCTTCATCTTCAGGTAAATGGCCAGTGATTTATCTTAGGCCACTTAGCCCTGGAGTTTATAGTTTGTCTCTGTTCTTTAACTTCCGAGTATGTTATACAAAGAGTAGTACAACAGTTAATGCTCTGGAGTGAGATTAAAGTGTTCTTCTTTCATTCCAGCACCTTTATCACATTAATTTTCCTGTCACTAGTTATTGTTCAGATTGCTTCAAGTAAGCTGTTCTCAGTGCAGGTTAGCAGGTCCTTAACTTTACCTTATCTCTTGTTATCGTGGGTGGACTGACCTGCTTTACTTGCAAGCATAAATATCTTCATTCTCCAGCTGAGCAGCTTTACAGCTTCATTCTCTAA
The DNA here is from genome assembly GCF_016161935.1 of Mauremys reevesii. Lineage (NCBI taxonomy): Eukaryota > Metazoa > Chordata > Testudines > Geoemydidae > Mauremys > Mauremys reevesii. Next base: position 52,045,482 of record NC_052633.1, on the reverse strand, counting down.
AGCGTGGGTTTAAGCTGTAATAAAACAGCATCGTGTTCCTGAGCTGGGCCTGCTTAATTAGGGTGCATTAACTTCTGACCCCGTTCTGGGATAACAGTAGCAGCCATCAGTGGACTGAGAAGCTTATCTTCCCATGGCTGTTATAATGTTTACACTCTATCTAGAGAATGAGGAGCAGAATTCCTTGGTCTCTTGCATTCAGTCAAAAGTCCTTTGTTGCATTCAGTCTGAAGTTGCTTCGTCAGAATATAAGGATACTGAATTTGCAATATTGATACAAGTTAACTTGTATATGGAAAATTATCCTTGGACAGAGCAAAGTCTGTCTACATATATAGGCCATAATTACAGACACAGTATAGATATATTGATAGTTTAGAAGTTCTGTTATCTCCTACTGAAGACACTTTTCCCCAGTAAAAATGCTACAGGATCTACCTTGCTTTTGTGATAGTATTGATTGGTGTGACTCAGCTGGCTGCCCCATTTTCATGGGGCCCTTTTTGAGCTGGGTGCTCGTGAGTTAGGAATTGATTCCCTTGCTTACCTGATAGATCCAGAGTGTTCTAACCCTTAGGACAGATAATTGGGTGCAATTTATGTAGTAAATCAAATACATTAAACAAACCCTAAACAAGCGTGAATGGTGGCAGTGATGCAACTGGCAGCTACCAGATATTTTTCCTAGCACAAGCAGTAGAGGCTTATATGAGGAAACTATGCTATATTCCAGGGGTTCTCAAATTTAATTGCACCGTGACCCCCTTCTGACAGCAAAAATTACTACATGACCCCAGGAGTGGGGACCGAAGTCTGAGCCCCCTGAGTCCTGCCATTCCGGGGGGGAGGGCAGGCAAGCTGAAGCTGAGCCCCGCTGTCCTGGGCAGGGGGACTAAAGCTGAAGCCTAAGGGCTTCAGCCTCGGGTGGGGTGGGGGGGCTTGTCACCTGAGCTGAAGCCAAAGCCTGAGGCCCACTGCCCAGGGTGGTGGGGCTTGGGCTTCGGCCCCAGCAAGTCTAACACCAGCCCTAACGACTCCATTAAAATGGGGTTGGGACCCACTTTGGGGTCCCGACCCACAGTTTGAGAACCACTGCTATATTCTATTGCCATATGCTCTGTGTTTGTTGAACAGCTGATGGCTGGGGGGTGGAGGGGTGGGGTGTTGCCACAGATTTGTTGTGACAAGTTTTGCTAGTTGCATACTCGAGAGCAAATTTAAAATACAGGCAAAGGGGTTTCCATCTTTAAGTGCTGCAAATAAACAGTGCACATCAAAGATCAGACAGGCACGCTGTCTGTGGTAGAATTACAAGATAGACTGACCCTGGTGGTCCTTTCTAAGCCTTAAATCTATGAAACATCAAAGAGTCAGCCAAAGTCAGTGTGTAAAGCATAGGAAGTGACACACACATACTGACAGAGCACTTAGGTGCTTAAGTGTTAGCTGCTCTTCTGTAGCCTTTTGTGTGTGTCAGCAGGGTTTCAATGTAGCAGGGGCTTGTAGGATTGAATTGTTTAAGCGTTGATGGTGGGAATGTTTTCAGATTATTTTTCTAGGCTTTAACATTGTTTTGCACTTAATATTACAGCACATCTAGACATTTTTGGGTTAGAGCTTGGGATTTCCTCGTGTCCATCTTATTGTTGCCTCATCTCCTCAAAGAGACTATTGCAGTACCGAAAACTGCCCAAGATTACCCTCATAGCTCATCAGAGGTGGAATATTGGCTGGACAGGCCTGATGGAGATAAACCGTTCTCTCTCCCACTGCTCCACCTAGGAACTTGGTATGCTGCCACTGTACTACTCTTAGCCCATGTGGGTTTGAGGGGCAAGGGATCTGCACTAGGATGCTTTGTGTGCTGGCACATTTAGATGCCAGTAGGTTGCTACCCAGCCCAGTTTGCTGTTTTTGATATAATCTTACCAACTTTGTCAAAGCTGTGTTGTAATTGCCAAACAACCAGATACCCTGAACTCTTACTGTGTATTCACCTGCATCCTAGCTACTAGTTTCAGTATGACATAGTAACAGGTCATGTTGTATTGCTTCTGTGCCATAACACTGATTAATTAAGAAAGTTAGTTTTCTCTCTCTCTCTCTCTCTCTCTCTCTAACTGTAAAGGAAGATATGCTCTTTCACCAGACCCAATGTATGGCACTACCCAGTTGACCAGGTGTGTTTTGTGAGGTTTTCTCTTCCAAGCAGCGGTAACTGCTGAAGGCAGGACACCAGGTGTGATGAATGTAGGATTCCTTATTTCTGGCACATCCTATATTCCATGTATGCTAAACTACTTTTTGAAAGCATTGTCATATGGCTGAGATGCTTCTGGTGATGTGAGATTCATTTGTACCAGTGACACAAGCTATCAGAGCATAAAGCTATGCAGGATAATTTAGGAAATTATGGGTTAAATACTCAAAAACCCAGTCATTTTGAACAGTTTAACAAAACATGCTGCTGTGAAGGGGTTCTGTCTTCGGATTCTGCACTGATGACCTGCAAGTAGAAAATTGTTCAGATGCTGAGGGTTTGAGATTGGTGGTGGAGATCTGAAATAGGAAATATTAAGGGGATTGTAGGTGTCCCTCTTTCCTTCTTGCCACCGCATGGTCTGGGTTGGAACTTCCAGTGTCCTCATTTCTGATGCATCTTTAAATACATAGTTGTAAATAGTTTTTAGAATTTTAGAATCTTATCATAGTTTTAAAAATTGTATTGTAGTTTATAATAGTTTTTAGTGATTAGTATAGATAGATCATGTCTTTCCGCTCCCTTCCCCCAACACACACTCAGGTACAATAGAACCTCAGAGTTACGAACATGTTGGGAATGGAGGTTGTACAAACTCTGAAATGTTTGTAATTCTGAACAAAATATTATGGTTGTTCTTTCAGAAGTTTTATAACTGAACAGTGACTTAATACAGCTTTAAAACTTTACTGTGCAGAAGAAAAATGCTGTTTTCCCTTTATTCTTTTGTAGTTTGTTTTATTAATATTAATATTATTATTATTATTATTTTATTATTATTATTTTGGTCTCTGCTGCTGCCTACTTCTGGTTCCAAATGAGGGGTGCGGTTGACTGGTCAGTTAGCGATTCTGGTGTTTGTAACTCTGAGGTTCTACTGTGCTGGACTATGCCCAGGACCCAGGGCTTTAAACTCCATTCCTTCTGCCTGTGCTCCTTTTCAGTCAGTGATGAACACCAGAGCTGCCTCTACTGCTTGGAGGAAGTTCATATCTCATCCAGGTGTAGTATCTGCAGGGGCGGCTCCGGGCACCAGCGCTCCAAGCGTGTGACTGGGGCGGTAAGCTGCGGGGGGCGCTCTGCCGGTCACTGCAAGGGCGGCAGGCAGGGTGCCTTTGGCGGCTTGTCTGCGGAGGGTCCACTGGTCCCGCGGCTTCGGTGGATCTCCTGCAGGCGTGCCTGCGGAGGGTCCACTGGTCCCGCGGCTTCAGCGGACCCTCCGTGCTTGGGGTGGCAAATTGTCTAGAGCCGTCCCTGAGTATCTGCCAGTCTTTCCCTAGCTGTACCCGAGAAGGCCAGGCACTCTGCCTCTGGGAGCACATCATGGAAGTTGCCATAAGGTCTCACTCTGACCCAGGCTGGGGGACCTCCCCGCACATTGGCCTGTAATCGCGAGGAATGCACCTCCTGGTACCAACTCCAAATCCGGGACCAGCAGTACCACCACTGTGGACCCCATGCTGGGATGTAGTTGGGAACTAAGGAAGCATACCCATAAAACTGGGAATAAGTCTTCCTGAAAAGCAAAGAAAGTGGATGCTCCTTCCACGAGTTTGAGCCACGGAGGGACCATTGACGTTGTACCACCCATACATGCTCTCATGAAGGCCATCCTGGTCAACTCCATCCTCCGCTCCAATCTCCACGAAGCCACTGATATCCCATGCCATGGGGACCACCTCAACATCCTCTGGATCCTAACTACTGGCCATATTGGACTCTGGACCTCTATTGGCCCATGGAGGGGACCAATACCCTCTCTCAGAACCAGCCTGATCTGTGAAGGAACCTTCACCTTCCTCCCCATTGAGGGCTTCTTCTAGCAGATGCTCGGATCCATTGATGGAGGAGGAACCCCTTAGCCCAGCTCTGAAGGTGCCACCGGAACCGGTGAGATTTCCCACCTGTTCCCTGATGAGGCATCCCTTTCGCCTCTGGATGACTTTAGGCAGTTCCAGAACTACTGTGCAGAGTTGCTGGGGAACTCCAAATTTCCCTAGAGGAAATCTAAGATACCCAGCATTAACTCCAGGATATCCTCCACTCCTCGGGACCAACTAGAGTTGCACTGCCATTAGTGAATGCCATTCTTGAGCCTGCCAGGACAGTATGGCACACCCCAGCCACATGCACACCTATCCCCAAAGGGGCAGAAAGATGCTACTACATTCTGGCTGAGTTTCTCTTCTCGCACCCCCTCCTTCCCAAACTCTCTGGTTGTCCAACCAGCCACTGAATGAGCCAGACAACAGCACCCTCGTGCCACTCCAGCTGACAAGAGGGCAATCATTTGAACCTTTTGGGGAGTAAGGTCTTTTTCTCAGCCAGTCTGCAGTTCAGGATTTTGAACTATCAGGCATTACTAGCCAAATAAGACTGCCTGAATTACAGCAAATTTGAGGAATTTGCTGATCAACTCCCAAAACAGGACTGGATTCATTTTCAGACACCCACCGAGTAAGGGAAGCTAGTAGCCAGAACAGCACTTTAAACAGCACAGAAGCAGCAGATACCTCTTCCAGGGCTGTGACAATAGCCATAGTTATATGTAGAGAGTCTTAGCTCCACTTTTCCAGTTTCCCTCAGGACAATGCAAAACACTATCAAAGACCTCCCCTTTGATGAATCCCATCTTTTTAATCAAAAGACAGATGATTCCCTACATACCCTCAAGGACTCTTGAGCCACCATTTGTTTGCTGGGCATCCACACTCCTGCCCCAAAGCATAAGTTCCACCACCTGCCACCCACACACTACAGGTCCCCCCAATTCTAGTCTCAGAGACCTTATGATCTACCAAGAAAGCAACAGAAGACCCAGAGATCCAAATTCCCGGGACCTCCGTCACAGGCTTCCACTTCACAGTTTCAACCTCCGACTAAGAGATATTTCTGAAACAACCTCAAGAACCACCAACCAACTTGACTGCCACCTCACAACCACAGTACCCCCCTTTGGGGGTCATTTAGCACTCTTTATTCAAGTTTGAAGTGCAATAACGATGGACAAATGAATGCTGAATGTCATCCACCATTGTTATACGATCAAATTCATCATGCTACCTCCTCCAAAACTCCCCTCCTCAGGGACCACTCTCATGACAGCATTCTCGCCCCCAAGAGGTGAATTCCTTACTACAATGGGGAGAGGTAGAACACATTCCCCTGAAATATTAGGGAATGGGAATCAATTTACTTCCTGATACCCAAGAAGAAAAGCAGATGGAGACTAATCCTGGACCTCCATCATCTCAGTTGCTTCATCCACAAACCCAAGTTTCATATTGTCATACTGGCAGCTATTATCTCATCCTTAGAAAAAAACACTTGGTTTACAGCTCTCAATATGCAGAACCCTTATTTTTACATTGATATTCACCCAGGCCACACATGTCCTGAGATTCACAGTCAGCACCCACCATTTCCAGTACAAGGTGGTCCCCTTAAGAATAACCATAGTTCCCAGAGTCTTCTCCATCATAGTGGCCTATATCAGATGTCACAAGGTCCTGGTGTTTCCATATCTCTATGGCTGGCTTCTAATTGCATGATCAGGCACGAAACCTGAGTTTCAACCTCCATGCTACTTGCCATTCTTTCATCCCTGTGAGTCAGCATCAATGTTGAGATTTGATCCTAGACCCTACATAATCTCTGGACTTTATAGGGGCCACCCTCAATTCAGTCACAGCATGGGCCTACCTACTAATGGACAGGTTCCACACATGAGAGAAACATAACTTACATCATCAGCAATCCTTATGTACCAGCCAGGACTTGCCTATACTTCCTTGGCCACTTGGCTTCATGTACATATGTGACTGCCTTCACTCAGCTCCATCTTTGCTGCCTCCAGATGTGGCTCAACACAGTTTACTCACCAAAATGTTACGCCATGGACCTCATGCTGACAGTCCCCACCAGGATACTGTCATCCTTGCAGTGGTGAATAGACCCATGTCACGTATAGAGGTGTGACGGATTTATTTTGCCAATCTGCCTGGGGCTTCAGGTGATCAGGCTGAGGCTGCAGGATCTTTAAGGGAGGAGATGAAGGAGCACACCAAGTGACTAAGTTTAAAGCTTTATTAACCAAATAACAGTGGTGAGTGCTGGTTGCACCCCATGTCATTCAGAGGAAGGAAGAAAGCATTAGTGCCTGAGCCTTAACCCATTTTCATACTTACACACACACAACCCAAGGCTGGCCAAGCCTGGGTGTAACGTAAGAAGAAAAGGGGGAAGGGTAGATGAGATTTCTGCCCTGTGAACAGGTTGTCTAAGGTCGGCTGTAAATCTCTAACTTGCTTCGGCTCTCGGGAGGGTTTTAAGGCCTGGGTTCTTCCAGGGGGCATTTTCATCCAGGGACCTTCGCCCCCCCCGTGCTCTCGGTACCAGTCCGAACCAGTCTTCCGTGGCTCCCTTAGTTTCCCCAAAACACACCGGTTTCAAGGTTGCGAGACTGTTTTTCAACTCACTGGCCTTCACAATCTTACTGGTTTTGCAACCCCCTTCAGTTCTTTCTGGCTCAGTTCTCCCTTTCTCACGGCTGGCTGGGGTTTGAGACACAGGCTTCTGGCTGTTTGGTAGCAGAGAGCTTGTTTGTGTGCGCTGGCCTTAGGCTGCAGTTTCGTTCCTTATCTTCGGGCCTAGCTGGATCATCGAGTTAACCCGTTCCTTTCTCCCTTCCGCCTCCTTTGGCCTTTTGTAACCTGCAAAGGAATCTTCCATTCCACACTCACACCTTTAACCCTTCCCATGATACTTCCCAATGCATATAATGGCATTTTCAATATACAACGCTGGTGCTTACCCAGGGGAGGGGAGAATTTTATTGTGACAGAGGTTCCATTTTCCCCCTCCTTCCCGGACAAGATGATCCCTTGTTGGCTGGGAACGCACATGGATGATTACATGATACAGGAAATGTGGTTTCTACAAGAATCAAGGATGAACATAAATATCCAGGACCTTCAAGATGTAAGGAAAGCATCTCAATCCTTTCTCCCTGTCATCTGTTCTCATCTGTTCTCATCACATTCTCATAATGTCGGACAACACCATCACTGTCTTCTACATCAAAAAAATGGAGGCACAAGATCAACTGCTCTATGCGCAGAAGCAGTCAGTCTCTGGAATTGGTGTATCACTCACCAGATCCTCTTGTGAGTGATACCTATCTTCTGGGGACACAGAATGTGCTCACGGACTCACTCAGCAGAGCTCTTGGCCACCACTCTGGGTGATGCTCTCCTACTCTTCAGGTTAGACCAAATCAACTACGCCTTCCTTCCTCTACTGCTCCTGTCTCGGGTGCTCCTCAAGATCTGACAAGACAGAGTGATGGTCATTCTGATCGCAATCTGCTTTGTATGTCAACCCACAGGTGCAGTGGGTATCATAGGCCTGGAGAGGATAAGCCTCCCCTAACCTAGGCTGTGGCCCACCCATGCTCCAGCCTCCCCATAAGCCAGTGTGGGCTCAACCTCGGCCTTGGTACTATTCCCATCCAAGCAACTGCTGCATGGTTTGTCAGCTTTTCTCTCTATCTAACTTGCAGCAATGCTCTGCTTCATTTGCTATTGATAGGACACTATTCTAAAAACTTGGACCCTCTCTCATTGATCCATCATGTGGTGTACCATCGAATTTGCTGCTTCCTTTTCTTTGCAAGGCCTATGATGTCAGTTATTAATAATCAGCTGTCCAATGGCTGTATTTACTCTACCTAAATACAATTATTATAGAAATTATATTAGAATGTAAATACATTGTAAAAGTGCTTTGCCTGATAATTATGTCATGACATTGTACATGTCCTTCTGTTTATATGTTAACTTAGTTTATGGAATGGATCAACCCTGCACCATGGCATTCAATGCAGCAGAGTGTTTGGTTTAGGTTAGGATAAGCATGTTCCAGGTTTTAGGGGTGGTGCTGATGTTTTTTCTGTTGCATTTGAATCGCTGAAATCCATTCATGACAGATAAGTAGAAAGCAGAGAATTCCAGCAGGAAGGTTCTCTTCTTTCAAAAGGCTGCTGAGCTACTTTTCTCCTGTAATAAACTTAATTGCTTCCTATGCATTTTCATGGTGATATAGAAGTCAGTTACCTGCCACTTGCTGTGTAAATTAATGCCACCAAATTTGTCAATTTACACTTAAAAATAAGATATTTACTAATTCAGTGCATTTTTTCACACTCTGAGGTAAGTCCTAGATCTGTTGCCTATGATATTTTTATTGTCTAATTATTTTATTGATTCAGTTCATATTGGGTTTTATGTTTGAAGAGGGCTTTCCCCCTGGCTCTTTTGTTAAGCTAAATTTTTTCAGGACAGTAATAATTAAGAATCTGTCAGTATATCCTTTATGTACCCCTCCCTGTTTTCAAGAATGAATACTGTAGCTCAGCCATAAAAATTTGCCCCAGGCTTGCACTTTGGTTAGAAGATCTGAACTTGGGAATGCTTTCTGGAAGATTTTACTACATATTTACACACAGCTACAAAGTCCTGCAGTAGATAGTAATTTTCTGTTGTCAATTTTTAGATAATCCACTTTAAAATAATAGGTAATAGCAAACTATCATTCCACTTTTGCTTACATGAGCAATCTCATTGATGGTGGCAGGATTGTCCATATGAGGAAGGACTGATTCCATGATTTAACATACATTTTCACATTCTGCATGGTATAATGCAGTTCTTACAATATGTACCGTTATCCTCTGTTTGGAGAGCCCACTTCCAGGTTCTAATGCATGTTTTCTTCAGGAGCCTAATAGGAAATGCATATGCTAAAACATAGAAATTGGGGCTATCATTAGCAGAAATGAGATAAAGGAGCAGCTGAGTAGAAGTGGAGGCCAAATAGTCACTTAAAATTTTTAATATTTTTTTCAGATTGTAGGGCCAATAGCTAGCAAGTCCATGACATTGAGCACAGTGTGCATACCAGAACTTGTTTGCAAAGAAAGAAGAGAGAAATTTCAAAACTGCTACCCTGCAGCACAGTCTGAATCATTATCTCCTCCTGGGAACAGCCAACCGTAGAGTAATGGTGACATCTTGGATACTTGAAAATGGCTGTTCTTATTTTCACATAAAAAGTATGATAGAAAAACTTGCAAAAATCATTTATTATTTAACCCAATGGAAAATAAATTGAAGATGTCTTGTAATGCACAAACATTTACACGAAAAAAGTAGTCCTGGAAGATGTATAGCAGAATTGCCAATCCCAAGGGCTCAAAAATTGAGTCAGGTCCACAAAACCATGAGACGCACTTAAAATTAATGAGATTTAAAAACTGTGTGGTTCCTTTTTATTTGCCTTCTGATTTCTGAGCCTTTCCGATTCATGTTTTTTCAGCTTTTCTTCATGACCATGCTGGGGGGGGAGGGAGCTAGAAACTTGAAAAGAAATGCCAAATCTCTTAAGACTCGCAATACGATTGAGAGCTGGTAACAACTGTTGTCCAAATACATTTATAGGCATGCCTGGCATGACATTTTAGGGTGTACATGTAAATGTGATGGCCCTTCCACTAAGCTTGAAGGCCTCTTCAGGAAAGGTGTAAGGAGATCTGCTTCTCTCTGGAAAAATTCCCCAAAGCAGAAGGTTTCAGAGTAGCAGCCGTGTTAGTCTGTATCCGCAAAAAGAACAGGAGTACTTGTGGCACCTTAAAGACTAACAAATTTATTTTAGCATGAGCTTTCGTGAGCTACAGCTCACTTCTTCGGATGCATAGAATGGAACATACAGACAGGAGATATTTATACATACAGAGAACATGAAAAGGTGGAAGTATGCATAACAACAGGAAAAGTCTAATCAATTGAGATGAGCTATCATCAGCAGGAGGAAAAAAACTTTTTGAAGTGATAATTAAGATGGCCCATAGAAGGTGTGAGGAGAACTTAACATAGGGAAATAGATTCAATTAGTGTAATGACCCAACCATTCCCAGTCTCTGTTTAGGCCAGTGTTAATTGTATCTAATTTGCATATTAATTCGAGTTCAGCAGTTTCTCTTTGGAGTCTGTTTTTGAAGTTTTTTTGTTGTAAAACTGCCACCTTCAAGTCTGTCACTGAGTGGTTAGAGAGGTTGAAGTGTTCTCCCACTGGTTTTTGAATGTTATGATTCCTGATGTCAGATTTGTGTTCATTTATTCTTTTGCGTAGAGACTGTCCGGTTTGGCCAATGTACATGGCAGAGGGGCATTGCTAGCACATGATGGCATATATCACGTTGGTAGATGTGCAGGTGTACGAGCCCCTGATGGCGTGTTTGATGTGATTAGGTCCTATGATGGTGTCACTTGAATGGATATGTGGACAGAGCTGGCATCGGGCTTTGTTGCAAGGATAGGTTCCTGGGTTAGTGTTTATGTTGTATGGTGTGCGGTTGCTGGTGAGTATTTGCTTCAGGTTGGGAGGCTGTCTATAAGCGAGGACTGGCCTGTCTCCCAAGATCTGTGAGAGTGAGGGATCATCTTTAAGGATAGGTTGTAAATCTTTGATGATGCGCTGGAGAGGTTTTAGTTGGGGGCTGTAGGTGATGGCTAGTGGCGTTCTGTTATTTTCTTTTTTAGGCCTGTCCTGTAGTAGGTGGCTTCTGGGTACTCTTCTGGCTCTGTCAATCTGTTTTTTCACTTCAGCAGGTGGGTATTGTAGTTTTAAGAATGCTTGATAGAGATCTTGTAGGTGTTTATCTCTGTCTGAGGGATTGGAGCAAATACGGTTGTATCTTAGAGCTTGGCTGTAGACAATGGATCGTGTGGTGTGTCTGGGATGGAAGCTGGAGGCATGTAAGTAAGTATAGCGGTCAGTGGGTTTCCGGTATAGGGTGGTATTTATGTGACCATCGTTTATTAGCACAGTAGTGTCTAGGAAAGCAGAAGGTGAATACTCCTAACATTAATTGCTTTTGAATGCAGATTAAGGACTTTGTCATGGTTTTTATTTATTTTGAATGTGGTGGTTAAAGCAACATGGATCATGGGTGATTGGTTCTGGAAATGACCTGTAGAATCATCTAGTCTGTTCCCCCAAATAAGCCCACTTGCTACAGTGCAGGATTGTCCTCTACGCTATTTCTACAAATGTTTTATCTAATCTGCTCATGTGGAGCTTTTGTATATAAGCATGTATGTCTCTTCCTCTAGTCAGTGAGCAGATCTATTCATTCTCATTCTATTAAACCCTGTATTTCCCTTTCACTGATCTGAGGCTGGAATATAGATTTTAAACATAAGATACTTATCATGGTGCGATCATTAGGCAATACCCTGGATTTTGGTGCGACCCATCTGCCTTCCAGCAAGTAGCTAATGTGTGAATTTGAATTGGTGACCTAGAGGTAAAAGGATCCATGTCTCATTGCCAATCCCTCAAGCTACACAGTTATCTTTTTTTTTAATGCTTTAAAATTATCCAAGAATCTTATATGCAGTGTTAAATCCCTACGGATCAGGTCCCTAAGTTTATTTTTTCTAATGAAAATTGGCTGGAATACTGATTTCCAGATTTAAAGGAAAGACCATTTCAGGAGATCCGTCTTCCATAGTCTTATTTTCTTAGATGTAAATTAATCTGAATGAATCAATGAAAGTCTTACTCCCTTGTTTCCTGGCAGTCCCTCTCTTCACATGTACTGTATTATTCTTTGTGAACAATGAAGAGAATATGTGTCGTCTGTTTTTTGGAGGTTGTAAAACTCTCTTGATATGGGAGTATCACCAAAGACACCATGTACAAGGAATAGCTCTTGCATTCAGAGACCCCAGTATATTGCTTACCAATGTTTTTCTTTTGCCTTTATGTCCGACTTATTCTATTGATAATTTGATAGTACCATATCTTCCTAAAATACATCCAAGGTCATTCAAAGAATTTGTGCAAGGTTTTGGGTATCGTTATGAAAAGCAAACGGTAGCTTTGATTGTGAATAGTTTGAATGAGAGTTTCCGCACACAAAAGGAATAGGATTTCCTTCCCCCTCCAGTGAATTACCTCCTGTTTAGAGTGGAATAGCAGTAAGGTAAGTTTTCATCTGTGTTCATGTACAGAGGTAGCATTTTGAAATGGTGTCTTATAGTTTTTGGACCTGGTGTACATGCTTATAATGAAGAGAGTAAGAAGGAGCAGCAGGAATAAAGCATTTATTCACTCTTTTATACTGAATTGTGCACCCGTTTTGAAACACACCCAGTGTGTAAGTGTTTGTGTGCATAGATTACATATGAAGTTGTGTCTTAACTTGCAGGTAAAATTTATCTTTAAGTAGTGAAATGATTTGCTTGTTCCAATGCGTATGTGATGCTGCGCCATGCATGTTGGAGAGGTGGGGTTGTGATGCCATGTTTTAGTGAGGAGTCTTTCAGCTAAGTAAAAAGGGTAGTTTGAGCATCTGCATCCTGACTTTTTAACCAGTTCTTTCATTGTCCCCTGATAACCAGTTTGTAAGTCTGTGATATTACATCAGAAATTCATCATTAATCTGAAAGTATGGGATTTCACAAGCATGAACTGGTATCCCATCTTAAAATAAACAGTCAGTCCAAAATCACCCAAAGGGATGGAGAGCTCATTGTTTCCCATCACTTAAGAGAATATTTTTTTTTACTGGTGGTGGTTTTCTTTTTAGTAAGGACATAAGAACAGTCATACTGGGTCAGACCAGTGGTCCATCTAGCCCAGTATCCTGTCTTGACAGAGGCCAATGCCAGATGCTTCAGAGGGAATGAATGGAACAGGGCAGTTTCCAATGGTCCACCCCTATTGTCCTGTCAGAGCTTCTGGCAACCAGAGGTTTAGGGACACATGGAGAATGGGGTTGCATCCCTCATGATCTTGGCTAATAACCTCTAATGGACCTATCCTCCATGAATTTATCTAATTCTTTTTTTGAACCCAGTTATACTTTTGGCCTTCACAACATCCTGTGGCAACAGGTTCCAGAGGTTGACTGTCCATTGTGTGAAGAAATACTTCCTTTTGTTTTAAATCTGCTACCTATTATGTTCAATGGTTCTTGTGTTATGTGAAGCAATAAATAACACTTCCTTATTCACTTTCTCCACACCATTCATGATTTTATAGACCTCAGTCATATCCCCCCCTAGTCGTCTCTTTCCTAAGATGAACAGTCCTCATCTTTTTAATCTTTCTTTGTATGGAAGCTATCATTTTTATTACCCTTCTCTGCACCTTTTCCAATTCAAACATATCTTTTTTGAGATCGGGCAACCAGAACTGCATGCGTATTCAGGGTGGGGCATACCATGAGTTTTATAGTGGCAATATGATATTTTCTGTCCTTATTATCTATCCCTTTCTTAATGGTTGCTAACATTGTTAGCTTTTTTGACTGCTGCTGCACATTGAACAAATGTTTTCAGAGAACTGTCTGTGATGACTCCAAGATCTTTCTTGACTGGTAACAGTTAATTTAGACCCCATAGCTTTGTATGTATAGTTGGGAGTATTTTTCCAACGTGCATCACTTTGCATTTATCAGCACTGAATTTCATCTGCTATGTTGTTGCCCAGTCACCCGTTTTGTGAGATCCCTTTGTAACTTTTCACAGTCAGCTTTGGACTTAACTGTCTTAAGTAATTTTGTATCATCTGGCACCTCGCTGTTCACCCTGTTTTCTAGATCTTTTATGAATTTGTTGAACAGCACAGGTCCAAGTACAGATTCTTGGAGGACCCAGCTATTTACCTCTCTCCATTCTGAAAACTGACCATTTATTCCTACCCTTCATTTCCTATTTTTTAACCAGTTACTGATGTATGAGAGGACTTTCCCTCTTATCCCATGACTGCTTAGTTTGCTTAAGAGCCTTTGGTGAGGGACCCTGTCCAAGGCTTTCTGGGTGGCATTATTGTAATTTATCATTTGAATTGCTTCAGCAACTCAAAGCCCCCATTGGATAGGGCCTTATTGTACTATAAAATAATACATACACCAAGGAGAAAAGCAATTCCTACCCCAAAGGAGCTTACATTAAAAAGCAGTTAGCATTTAATACCCGTAGTTTGGTAAATTTACCAATGTATCTGCAGTATTTCTTGTGTTAACCAACTTAGTAAAATATCATGCAGCAAATGCTGTTTGTTAATGTCACTCACCGTATATTGATTGACACTGTAAAGATAAGTTGTTTGCTGATGTAAAGCGCTCCACAGAGGAAGCCTTTTACAGTGCAGAAGAACAAGTAGTTTTAGCGGTCCTACAAAACCCAGGAGCTATGCTAAATATTCTTGAGCACCATCTACTGGCACCTTATTTATTAACTATTTACATATATACAAATGTACAGCAGTCTCTTAACAGCGGTCATCCTAGGTGATTTGAACTCAGGAATTCCAGGATGTACTCAGTGAACTAGCCCTGTGGAACAAAAGAAAAGCGAGGGTAGTGGGGAAACCCTGCTGTAATTTAGCTGCAGTACAATGGGTTGGTAAAATGGTTCGGAAATGTCAAAAGCTAACGCTCCTGGAGTGTGTCTGCCTTTTACTTTTAGAAAGTGGGTGTTTAGGAATCTTAACATTCTGTGAGCATTTGACTCACTCTTGGTCTTAGAGGATTTGACAGACATTTACTGATAAATAAAATATGTACAGTGCAAATCTTCAGAGAACCTTTGTCTGACAGAAACATTAATATACATTATTTAATCTTCAGTGAATTGAGGTGAAACTGCTGTTTGCAAGAATAAAAGCCAACAACTAAGAGAAATGGAAAGACTTACTGCCTGTTTTGCAGTAACTGAACACAACTATCTAAGGAAAGTTGGAGGAAGTGGAAAGACTTGATTAAAAACAAATCACTGTTATATCTTTTATGACTTAGTTTGAATTCAAGCTAACCTATAACTCACTGTATTCTCTTGTACACCTAATGCTCTTATGGCTTATGTAAAAGGATGCCTGGTACTGACAATAGTTCTATTTACCTTTTAATAAAAAATAGAAATTAAAACTAGGGGAGGTATTGCATTCTCTTTAGTTTCTAAGTATAAGAAATGCCAGATTTTTGCTAAACTTCACTAGTTGTTCTTGCCCTTTGCTCCAGGAAGCCATATAGTAGCAGACTCTGTTACACACCATTACACTTGCAAAACCAACTTGATGAATGAAGTTGCTGGTGGTAGGCAATAATTAATTAGAAGTATTCAAAGCAGTCAGCTTTTTGTTTTCTGCAGTTTAAACAGTCCATTTTCCAAGACATTTTTTAGTTCTCCAATGTAATAAGGATTATCTCAGCTGCTTTTTAATGGTAATTTGGGCTGAAGGCAGGTGTTATGGAAGGTGAAACCTCACTAGAGCCAAAAGCCCCACCCTTGAAGAGCATGCCTGGTTTGGGTTTCATTATTAACTAGAAACAAGGCCCAGGATAGTCTAGAGATCATAATTTCTTTGCTTAACTTTCAAGGCTGGACCGATGTATGGTTTTGCCCTGAAACTAAAGATATAGCCAAACAGTAAAATTTGGCTCTAGGATCATCTCTAAAGCCCATCTACCCCCAGATTTGATGTGTGTATGTGGATCTGATATTCCAATTGAGACCACTTGTAGTTGAAACCATGCAAACCTCATGATTTCATCTCAGAAGCAGGTACAATTATTGGTTTTCAGCTCAGTGTTTGTTTAAATCCCAAACTTAAGTTAAAATCAGAGGCTGTGAACACTTATGAACAGGGATAAAGAAAAGGCTCTTGAAAATTGAAACTGCCAAATTTTCATAATTCTAACTTGAATAAGGCTTAATGTTACTGTTACTGTACCTTGGCATGCACACTAAAAATCTAACCATCGTCAGCAGGGTTTGTAGAGGCTGCATTTGTTCATAGAGCATTTGTTTGCGAGAGACGTGCTACTGCTCTTCAATTGCTGGCATTCCCAGTTCACTCAAGAATTCCAAGTTTAAGCAGAGGCAATGAATTTTTCCATCTTACTATTGAGGAGGCATTTCCCATAGTGCATACACTTTGTAGGAAGGAAAGATTGATTTTTTTGTATAATGGAAGAAGTTCCTAGCAGTGGAACCTCTAGTGAATTTATAGCATCATCGTTAGCATGATGGTCTGTTCTTGACAGTGCCAAACCCAGTTTTTGCAGGCCCCTAAGCAATGTAATTTGTACAACTCCTTGCGGGTCATTATTCTAAGAATGCAACAGGGGAGATGGACCTCTGTCCATGAGGTGGAGAGGGGCATTGGCTCAATCTCTCCTGACACATGTGCAATGGTTGAGCAGAGCAGGCATGCACAGAACTCTTATTTACTTCTGTATAGGGCTCCTCCCAACCAAGGACATGCTGCAGCCAGCCCTGCGGGTGGGAAATCCCCTCTGCCTGGTTGGGCCCATTTTGTAAAAAGATAAACAGAGCCTCTGGGCAGGGAGAGAGGTGTACGTAGCGCTGAGAAAGGCAATCCATTTGGTGGATCTCTGTTTGAACAGAGGATGCCAGTTGTGCTCAGTACAGTGTTTTTTGCCATGCACACAGATTAGGAAAAAAGCCCCCCAAATGGCTTTGATTTGTGATCAAAACAGGATTTGAACTCCGTTCTCCACAGGCAAAAAGTTAGCGCGCACTAGCCTACTGCATCCTTCCATGATGCTGTGTACTAAAACAAGGATGGGGCTGTTCCTAATATCTGGAGAATGGAAGGGTCCCAAGTGTGGTGATTTGTATTCTTCAGATACAGGCAGGGGTATGGAAAGGAACCTGAGACAGAGATAAAGTGACTTGCTGCAGTTCATATGTGAGTTACTGGCAAAGCTGGGGTTGGAAATCAGGTGCTCCTGACTCCCAGGCCTGTGCAGGCTGCAATGCCTTTCACATCAGACTGAAAGAAAAGAGAATCATTGGTGAAAACAATATTTATAAAATAAATGTTGTTTGCAGTGTTATTGTAGCCATGTTGGTCCCAGGATAATAGAGACACAAGGCGGGAGAGGGTAAGAAGAGCTCTGGGTAAACTCAAAAATTTCTCTCTCACCAACAGAATTTGGTCCAATAAAAGCTATTTCTTCATTCACCATGTGTCTCTAATAAAATAAATATCAGCTTGGCTTTGACAATGAGCACCTTGAAGTGCCCTGTATCTTTGGATGTTCTGATTCTTTCTGAACCCTGGGAATGTGTGTTTGGATGATTCACTCTAGCAAATGAGCCTGGCAACCCAGAGATGATGGACGCTAGGTCTCACTTTCAGCTGGCATGTGCAATGGTTAATTAAGGTTCTTGTATTCTCTAGAATAAACTACAACTCCAGCTCAGTAGTCTGGAGACAGGTTATTTGTGGTGAGGTTGGAGCATAAGAAATTGTACAAAACCTACTGCTTAGCAGCAGATTGTTCCAGTGGAATTTTCTGAGTAGAAGTTGTGTGCTCACACCTGTGTAGAAGATTTGACCCTTTGAGTGGAATGAAGCAGAGCAATATTTGTTTTTTCTAGTTGCAGTTATGGCATACATGTTTGGACACTTCTGAATAGGAGATATTTATGTTCACACACCATTCAGCAGTATAGGCAATTCATTTTGCTATTACATTGCCAAAAGTAATATATTATGCTGGAAAGATAAATTGAGCCAAACAATGCTTCACTAAAATAGTTGTGAGCTGGCAAGCCTGAAAACCGAGCAGCGTGATCTGCCATTTGTTACGTTCCACTTTCTGGGTTGTACTGTTGGATGGTGTAAAACAAAAGTTGTGTTATACAGAGGTCAGACTAGGTGATCTAACGGATCCTTCTGGGCAGGAAATCTGTGAAACCAGGCCCAGAGATACAGCAATTAACTCTTCATTGTTTTGAGTTTGTTACGGTTTATGTTCACAGCATACACAGAGAAAAATTAGAATTACCTTTGTTGAAAAGTTGCAACATAGTCAATTTTGAATTCTCAGAAATAAAGTAAAACCATGCAAGAACCCCAAAACAGAAAACGGGCTGCTCCTTAGGATAGACTCACTCACAACTTACCCTATCTATTGTAAGTTGGCTTTCAGAAGAACTGATTGCTGATCACATAGAGCAGAGCCCGCCTCCTAGCTTGCAAGCAAAAACCAGGAAAACCCCAACCCCACTCTTAAAGTGATAGCTTGCAAATCCAACACAGTCCTCAATATACCACAGTTAGCATATAAGGAAGTAAAACTGACTTTACATCTGTCCACTAATACTCATGGGCAACTTTTAGCACTTCTCAAACATTATAAAAACAAACAAATACTGCTTCTCCTTCCCCATCGCTTGTATTTATTGTGAGGTGGAGGGGATCTGTACCTTGTTTGCAAGCCACTAATTAAAAAGCAAATACTGTCATGTATACTGCCACACATGTCAAGCACTGGTAACTCTCATCAACTCCAGCCTGTCATCTCACCCTTTGATAGCAAGTAGTGAGAGTGAAAGAGTTCAAGTGGAAAGAGTCCCCAGTGGATACTGTAAACAGAAAACTTCATAGTGGAAATTGAATCACATTTATTTCTCTCTATAGCTTTTTATAGGCTGCCTACTACTACTACATCTTTAAGAAATTTTAATTGGAGCATCCATCAATCCAGACTGATCTATTTATGTAAAGTGCTTCTGAGAGAAAAATTGTAGAGCAATGCATGAAAGGAATGCATCAGGTGGCTCAGGCTTATCTGAGAAAAAGAGGATCTGCAGGCTGTCCAGTGAAGACATCTCAAGGGCGGAGACATTTAGGAGGTTATTGTCAGGGAAAGGGGAATTTCTGAGATAGCAGAGAGAAGAGATGGGGCAGTATCTTGAGCTCATGATGGATGTGGGTGAGAAGAGAGAGAGTATTTTTCAGTTAACTGCCAGAACCTGTGTCTATATGAGAAATCTGGAAGAGTTCAGACTTGTACAATAAGGTCTACATTATCTGGTAGGTATAATGGGTGGTACTGTGCATAATTTTCTGTTTGAAATTAATTGTGCTACATGACTTCACTGCAGCATTAAATGTGACATGTTATGCTAAGTTATAATGATACAAAACCATCTAGGGTCCAAAACTTTAAGTGAAGAGGTTTTATATGAATTAGCTAGCTGCTGCTTTTAGCAAACCTCTCAGAAAACACGAACACCATAGGTGAAATCCTAGCTTGATTGAGTTTAATGGGGCGTGTTTCCAATTATTTTAATAGAGCCAGGATTTTTTCACCCCTGGCCTCCAACATATTTCTGATTAAAATCAATTCACTTGATAAACATAAGAACATGTGAGCCATGAAAACATAATCCCAAAACCTGAAATCTCCATTCACTTCAGTTTTACAAAAATACATTTTTGTGATTATTTCATAAAAGCTGGCTTTGCTAGCTCCTTCAATGTGCCCAGGCAGCCTCAGCCTACGGTGCATTGGCGATTGAATTGTAGGCCTGGAAGGGACCTCAAGAGGTCATCTAGTCTAGTCCCATGCATTCATGGCAGGACTAAATATTATCTAGACTGTCCCTGACAGGTGTCTGTCCAATCTGCTCTTAAAAATCTCCAACAAAGGAGATTCCATAACTTCCTCAGGCAATTTATTCCAGTCGTTAACCACAGAAGTTTTTGCTTATGTCCAACCTAAACTGCGCTTGCTGCAATTTAAGTCCATTGCCTTTTGTCCTATCCTCAGAGGTTAAGGAGAATAATTTTCTCCCTTCTCCTTGTAACAATCTTTTATGTTCTTGAAACCTGTTATCATGTCTTCTCTCAGTCTTCTCTTCTCCAGACTAAACAAACCCACATATGTTTTCTAGACCTTTAATTATTTTGTTTCTCTTCTTTGGACTTTCTCCAATTTGTCCATATCTTTCCTGAAATGTGGTGCTCAGAACTGGACACAATACTCCAGCTGAGGCTTAATCAGCATGGAGTAGAGTGGAAGAATTATTTCTCATGTCTTGCTTACAACACTCCTGCTAATACAGCCCAGAATGATGTTTCTCCCCACTCCCTTTTTTTTTTGGCAACAGTTTTATAGTGTACATTGGCCAAACCGGACAGTCTCTACGCAAAAGAATAAATGGACACAAATCAGACGTCAAGAATTATAACATTGAAAAACCAGTCGGAGAACACTTCAACCTCCCTGGTCACTCAATTACAGACCTAAAAGTTGCAATTCTCCAACAAAAAAACCTTCAAAAACAGACTCCAATGAGAAACTGCAGAATTGGAATTAATTTGCAAACTGGACACCATTAAATTAGGCTTGAATAAAGACTGGGAGTGGATGGGTCATTACACAAAGTAAAAACTATTTCTCCATGCTAATTTTTCCCCTACTGCTACTCACACCTTCTTGTCAACTGTTGGAAATGGGCCATCCTGATTATCACTACAAAAGTTTTTTTTCTCCTGCTGATAATAGCCCACCTTAATTGATTAGTCTTGTTATAGTTGGTATGGTAACACTCATTTTTTCATGTTCTCTGTGTATATACATCATCTTACTGTATTTTCCACTGCATGCATCTGATGAAGTTGGTTTTAGCCCACGAAAGTTTATGCCCAAATAAATTTGTTAGTCTCTAAGGTGCCACAAATACTCCTTGTTCTTTTTAGTGTTATATTGTTGACTCATATTTAGCTTGTGATCCGTGCTCCCCACCTCGCCCCCAGCTTAACACTATGAGCAGCAAACGCTACCTTGTAGATGGTGGACATCTTGCTCCTGAGGGTTAGAATAGCAGTGTGCACATCATGGTACTGTGCTGGCAAGTCTCCTACAGCAGAGGACTTACCTGAAAGCATCTTCGCACACACACGCTTTCCGTGCTAGCATCAGGGCAAGATTTAGCTTTTGAGGGAGTTTCTAAAAACTCTGCCTGATTTTACTTTCTCCTGTTCATGTGTTTGGATTAGTTCGTTGGCAAACAGGAACAGCTCTGGAGATAAATGTGGATAGACCACATCTGCCAAAAAATGATGCTCTTACTCTAACACTGAGTGCAATTAACCAAACCAAGAGTATATCAGGTCTCGGTGTATGGACTACATTTGTAAATGTAAATCATTCTGCAGCTGCTGCTCATAGATTTTCAGATTTTTTTCTAGAACACAATCCTGTTAAATGCTTACTCAGTGTAAGCTGGGTTTTTCAGTCATTTCACTTTCATACCCTATCTTTTAGAATACCTTTAACATTGAATTAGCATTGTTGCTATTGTAACGACATTGGGGTTGATTAAATAACAAACCAGCTAATGAGAGAGGAATAAAACTTGAATAAAACAAACTGGAGAGCGTCTCTGGTGAGCTGCTGCACACAGCCATGCGATGTTCCCAATCCATGCCTTCAGGGCACATCCCCCAATTCCTATGTTCATAATACTGTCTCTTAGGAGGGAGCATCTCTAAATTATCTTCTACAAAGGTATCTCTACACCTATCACAAATGGCCTTTTAAAAATCTTGATGAACTCCAGCCATGCCACATTCCATATAACAAAACTCTGTAGTTGAACTGTAGATAATTCCTGTTGTTGTTCAATGCTTCATTTGCGAGCCTGGGGCGGAAGGGGAGAAGCTCATGAGAAGCAACAAACAAAACAGTCCAGCTAAGGATGGTTGATGAAACCCGTGATGCTGTATGGAATATGGGTGACCATTTATAATATTATGGATACCAATATTACAAAATTGCAATGAATTTTATAAGATATGCCATTTAAGGTATCAGTGGAAAAGTTATGATTTGCTAAGTATGATCATCTTGTTTATATGTATGTATCATCTTTGTATTGTGGGTTATAAATATGTGTGATATATTTGTATCTCAAACTTGTGCTGTGTTTCTGGGTGACAACCCCAGACAGATTGGCATCAGCACTATCCAGTCTGCTTGATGGCCTATCAAAGGCAATCAGCTGTACAATGAACCCATTGAGAGAATCCAGGGGCTATCAACAGGACATATAGGGACATGCATGTGGACAGGGGACTCCAAGAGCTTTTTCATGCCTATGTTCTGTGAGTTTGTGTTTGGAACAAAGCAGGTACAAGCCACACGGCAAAGACTTTAAAAGGGCAGCTGCATCTTCTCCATTTTGTCTTCATTCCTGCTTCACACCTCTGGAGTAACTTCTCTACAAACTGAAACTTTGAACAAAGGACTGACAGACCCATCCAGGCTTTGGATGTGTTCAAGAGGGACTTTACAAGCCAGCAAACTCACCAATGCCTTGAAGAACTTGATATATAGACTCTGAAATCATATGTATGTATCTGATTGCTTTGACCATTTAACAACTCTCTTCTTGTTCATTTCTTTTATAATAATCCTTTAGTTTTAGATACTAAAGGATTGTCTGGCAGTGTGGTATTTTGGGTAACATCCAAAGATGATCTTGCATGTTTGCTTTGTGCTGAAGCCAGGGACTGATTAGTTCTATCTTGAGTGTTATATCTTGTGTTCTCTGTTAGAAATGACATAACCAGTGTGCTGCTAAAATTGACCTTTGGAGAAAGAGGTGTTAAGAGACCAAAGTTTCTGTTAATGAGCTAATAGGGCAGGAGTGGGGGGGGGGGAGGAAGCAGAGAATTGTAGGGTTAGGAATGTGGCTGTTCAAGTTTGCAGCATGAAACATATGAAAACAGCACATGCACACATTGTAAAAGTCGAGCTATTATTGTATGACACTGTTTTTAGTTTGGAACCTCTAGTGCTTTCATGGAAAGGTTCTGGCAAGAAAAAAACTCCCTCCTTCAAAGTTGGAGTTTCACTTATTGAAAGCAGAAGTTGGCATCACTGATTAGAGTTTACATTAACATGTATGCTGCTCTGAACTGGTTTTGACCTGGAAGATGTTAGCTGTAAGGTGGGAAGAATAGAAAAGGTCGGGTAGAGAGAACCCAAATTTTTGGGGTGTGTGTGTGTGACTGTAATCTTCTTTCTGCTGGTGGGAAAGAAGACAAAGTGTCATGAAATGAGATCAATGAGCAGGTGTAGATAAGTGGAGGCTGATATCAAGGGGTCTGCCCTATGTGTCAGTTACGCTGGGTTACCAGAGTGAGAGAAACATTCTCTTCAGCTCTGAAATCAAGGTAGCAAATTATTGAAATCTTGGTTGAGAGCTGTAATTGAGAGTGAAGCTTGTGAGAATATTGTTTATGAATAATGAGACAAAAATGTCAGGCCATATCTTCTAACTGGCTTAATCAGAGTTATGCTAATTCGGCTTAAAATTTATTTTTAGCTGGTTATACAGTTGAACAAAAAAAAGATTTATTTTGCATTGCTGTGGCTGAAGATTATTTGTTGCTATAATCCTTTTGATAAAAGCTTAAGATAGCATTTTGACTAATGATAAACAAAAATACCTTGTGCAAGTTCTCAATTTTTATTACCTAGAATGACTGACTTTACAAGATGGATTGTAGGTGCATAATCTTTGCATTGCATCTAGATCTAAGTTATTGGGGCCCAGTTTGTATTAGAAACAGAATTCCTCCTGAAACATAAAAAGCAACAAAAATGAAGCAACTGTATTCTGGAGTTTTATGCTATATTTAAAAAACAGCAACAAGTTGGCACTTCCATTTTCTATTCAGTATTACACATGATGAGCCAGATCCTCATGTGGTGTAAATCAACAAGAATCCATTGACATCAGTGGAGCCAGGCTGATTTAAGATCCGGTCCATTGTTTTTTGGACCACTGTCTGTCCTCCCTTCTCCTTCCCCCCCAGAAGATATATTGGACAACTCTGGTTTACTATTTATGGAACATGCAGTGTTAAACTGTATCAGTACATGAATTAGGGTCTTCATCAATGTGGTCTCAGCACAAGCCTACCTACTGAGGGACAGGTTCCACATCCTGCAGGAACTCATCACCCAAGTGGTCCATGGTCCTGTTCCGATCAGGATTTGCCTATCTCTCCTTCGCCACATGACAGCCTGCATGTACATCACTGCCTTCGCTCACCTCCTCCTTCGCTATCTTCAGCTGTGGCTCCAGAGAGTCTATTCACCCATGCAACGTACTATGGACTTTCTGTTGACAGTCCCCCCCAGAGTGCTCTCCTCCATCCAGTGGTGGACGGACCTGAGGCAGGTCTGTACTGGGATGCCTTTCCTCTTATCCTCCCTGCACATGATTATCATAATGGATGCATCACTTACTGGATGGGGTACCATATGAGCGAGCACATGACTCAAGGGACTTGGACCCCTCGGGAATCCAGAATTCACATCAATTTTCTGGAGCTTCAGGTGACATGGAGAGCATGTTGAGCCTTCTTCCCATCCATTTGTTCCCATCATGTTTCTCATCATGTCTGACAGCAGCACCACCACAATTTATTACATCAACAAACAAGGGGACATGAGGTCAATTGTATTCTGTGCGGAAGTGGTTTATCTGTAGGATTGGTGCATTGCCCACAAGATCCCGTTGTCGGCAGCATATCTTCCAGGGCCTCAGAATGTGATTGTAGACTCTCTCAGCAGGAAGTTCATGGCCGATCATGAATGGGAGCTTCATGACACTACAATCAATGACATTTTCAGCCAATGTGGATTTCTTGATGCATTACACTTTGCTATCAGTTGTCAGGACTGCCTCCACTCATTGCGTGAGAGCCCATTAGACGAGAGCACAAGCATCGACTATGGTCACCCTGCACAATATACTGCATCCAGACATATGTAGGGTAACCATGTGGAGTTTGGCACATACCTTCACTATGCATTTTATGTCTTGGTGCAAGACTTCGTGACGGATGCCTCATTCAGCATGGCTGTCCTCCAATCCACCATTCCATCCTCTTACCTGTACCCTCCTCCAAAATAGGTACTGCTTGTTAATTACTCACAGTGGAATACAATAGGGACCATCACGCGAAGAAGAAGAAGAGGAAGTTACTGACCTGTAACTGGATGTTCTTCGAGATGTGTGGTCCCTATCTGTATTCCACTTCCCGCCTTCCTTCCTCTTTACTGCAGATCTGTTTAATTTGCAGTGAAAAAGGAAGTGGAGGCGCAGCCTGGTCTGCCTCGCCCTTTATCACCACAGTCAAAACCATGAGGCAAAACAAGGGTGCATGTACAGACCAACAGACACTACTACTTTCAAATTCTCTGGCTCCGGATGCATGGTGCACATGCAGAAACCTTCAGTGGAACACAGATAGGGACCACATAGCTCCAGTTACAGATAAGTAAACTCCTCTTCCTGACTGGTATAAGCTCCAAGTGTTGGGAGATGCAGATTTAAAGTCATTACATTATTCTATATAATAGCTATTATAGATCCAGGATTGAATTGCTTGCCTATCCCCGCCCTTCGGCAGATGTAATTCTTTGATAAAATTCAACATTTGCAGAGCAGAGGAGGAAATGTTCTCATGGCAGGTTCTATTTTTTAAAGAGGGAGGGAAGGAAGGAAGAAGGGAAAAGGTGATTCAAAGGTGATCAGAGCGTTGCAATTTAAGAATAATTTTCATGGACACATCTCAATGGGCAGAGAGCAGGTTAGGCAGTGAAAGGCACATGATAAATCATCACGTTAAATGGATATCACTTTTTCTCATGGGTAAGGTTGCCAGTTTTGGTTGGACATATTCCTGGAGGTTTCATCACATGACATAATCTTTATTAAAGATTAATCTTTAATTCCTGGAGACTCCAGGACAATCCTGGAGGGTTGGCAATCCTACTCATGGGGTATGTGTGTATGCAAATGTAGGCCTCAATCCGGCAAATGCTTTAGTGGGAATACTCCCATTTCGAATATTTCTCACATCCATAGGTGTTTGCAAGAGTGGGGCCATAGTGTGTGCGTTGGATTGCCAGTATTCCAGTGCCCACATATGTCTATCACCCTTTGTCATAGGCAGCAGGTGGCCAGAACTAGAGCAGGGTCAGCCCTCACCCCCCAAATCTATTTTTGAATCACTCTGCTGTCCGCATGCCTGTCCACCTCAGCCCGTGAAGGGTGTCATGGGGAGAGGGCCCTGCCTGCCTGCTGGATTCCTGGTATGTGGAGCTATATTCCTGAGTCCCAGCAGGGGATGCTGGCTGCTGAGCAGTGCTTCTCAAGAAGTTTCATTGCAGAGAGAGAGTCCTAGGGGAAGGGCAGGGCGGGGAGAGGGGAGAATGGGTGTCCTGGGGGGAAAGGGAGAAGAGTTTTGGGTGAAGGAGGGAGATCCTGAGGCCCTGTGTTTGGAGTGTCATGGGAAAAAGTCCCTGCCTGTGCACAAATGAGAACCCTCCCTTTTGTATTTGTATTCCCTAAAATTTTCCATTTGCCGCAGGCAATGTGATTTAAGCAATGGGAACTGGGATAGGGTGGGGGAATCTTGAATTTGTAGAACGCCAGTACAGGTGTAATTGTGCTTCTATGTGCTATCAGGTGTATTTGATAAAGTTCACTGGTTTTATAGATCTTTCTTTATAGAAAGGCAAATGTTTCCCAATTTGCCAATACAAACTAAAGGAAATGTATATGAGGAAGATAAACCTCACTACTGCTGTGCATTGAAATGGTTCAGTCCTTCACAGAGCAAGCATAAAACAATAGGCTTGCTAGCTCAGCTGTCAGAAGTACATTTAGAGTCAAGATTAATTAAAATTGTCCTGACTAGGTAAAAGCAACTAATCTGTGGTATTTGAAGAGCATAGCATGAGCTATTTAATGAAAGAATGGAAGAATAATTGTTTGCATTTGGAGCAAAAAAACAACTGAGTTGGTGCGGTGCCACCAAAATGTTCAAAGCATCATGCAGGGATTCAGGGCCTAATTAAGTGTTTAACCCTTATGGGTTTGATGCAAACATTCAGAATCAATCTGAGTTTAAACATATGTCCTGCTGCCTGTCTACGGGGTGCAGGGATTGAGGTGGAGGCATAAAGGCAACTTTCTGTCACCCCTGTCCTGCTGCCTGTTGGGGGCCAGTTTGCCCTAGCACAAGTTAGAGCAGCCTCAGGGGAGACATAATTTTAGGGGTGGACCAGTGGCCGTCCATGTCCTTACCCCTTATATGTACCTGGGTACGTGCAGCAGAGAGGGTGAAGGGGATGCTGTATGTGAACGACCTCTACTGCTGCAGAATCCCACCCTGCCCATTTAGGGCAGCTTAGTTCCCTTTGTGCAACCAGAGTGACCCATATGGTATATTGTGTGAGTGGGGACTGGCCTCTGTATTTGTAAAAATAGGCATAATGGAAAAGAGCTGGCTATTTAAATGAATCATAATTAGGATTAATTAATCTCCCCTCCTAGATGTTCTAAATGCACAGACTGGCGCTCTCATTTGAGAGCTAGGGGAGAGAATCAAGTTTTAGCCCTAGTGTATCTTGACCATTTAATTTGATCATTTAAACAGATAACCTTTTTCTAATGTGGCTGTTTTTAGGGGAAGTGTATCTTTATAGGCAATGTATGTCAATGGGAATTTACTTTGAAGACCTTTAATACACCTGCACTTTTTCATGTATCCTGGGGCGGTGGTATGGCTCTATTAATGAATGACGGCATGGCAGTGTTTGATTTCTTCCCTTGTGCAGTGCATTGAAACCTGAGCAGAAAACTTCAAGTTTACTGTACGCTGAGAATTTTTTTAGCTTCGTCAATGAAGCAAAGAAGGAACTCATCACTTTTATCAATGGTTCTCTGAGGAAAGGAACTGAAAAACTTCCATCTCTTGACACGGATTATATGTTGATCTAGTAGCAAGAACTGAGAGGTGAGCCACATGATTTATAACGTACAGGGTGGGAAAAGAACATAAGTGGTGTTTCTGCCATGGGACCTTCTTCAGGCATTGATTTAAAATAAAAGCAAATAATACAGAACACACAGAGAACTTCTTGGGGACTGTTGCTCTCTCAACAAATATTGGTTCAAACCATTCATTCTAGGAAGGATTAAATGGGGATGAAATAAACCAGATGACGTGCTGGGACAATGGTAAATTGGTCTAGGGTCACCATCCTGTTTTTTTCCCATTGTTGGTTCTGATTTCTCTGGGATAATCCCAGGCTCTGCAAATCTATCTTGCAGAATATTAAAGGATCCTTAAATAGACTTCAGCACCAATGGAACATCACTGCATCATGACATCAACTTACAACATTGTGATGCAACGTTACATTGATTTATGCCTTGCCAGCAGGAAAGTATCACTCATGACACAAACACTTGTCCCATCTGCTAAATTTTGTGGTTCTTAGGAATTGGCTTGTTTTGGCCTTGTTTTGAAATGGGATTAGCTTGATTTTTGGTTTATTGTGAAAGTCGGGGTGCTTATTTACCACATGAAAGTTGGCAACTGTGATTAGCATGGCACTCACTAGTAAATAGTAGGGTAATATAGTTCAAATCTGTTATGGCATATATGTTATCAGCCTAGATACATATGTTCTATTCTTTTATTACCAGTAATATTAAAGGCCCAATATCTAAACAAATACTTTGCCTCAGTCTTTAATGAGGCTAATGAGGAGCTTAGGGATAATGGTAGGATGACAAATGGGAATGAGGATATGGAGGTAGATATTACCACATCCGAGGTAGAAGCCAAACTCGAACAGCTTAATGGGACAAAATCGGAGGGCCCAGATAATCTTCATCCAAGAATATTAAAGGAATTGGCACATGAAATTGCAAGCCCATTAGCAAGAATTCTTAATGAATCAGTAAACTCAGGGGCTCTACCGTACGACTGGAGAATTGCTAA
The DNA here is from genome assembly GCF_016161935.1 of Mauremys reevesii. NCBI lineage: Eukaryota > Metazoa > Chordata > Testudines > Geoemydidae > Mauremys > Mauremys reevesii. Next base: position 52,016,516 of record NC_052633.1, on the reverse strand, counting down.
CATAGTTCCTATTTTTAAGAAAGGGAAAAAACGTGATCCGAGTAACTATAGGCCTGTTAGTTTGACATCTGTAGTATGTAAGGTCGTGGAAAAAATTTTGAAGGAGAAAGTAGTTAAGGACATTGAGGTCAATGGTAATTGGGACAAAATACAACATGGTTTTACAAAAGGTAGATTGTGCCAAACCAACCTGATCTCCTTCTTTGAGAAGGTAACAGATTAGATGATCATAATGGTCCCTTCTGACCTTAAAGTCTATGAGTCTGAGCTGACTCTTTCCCTGTGTGCTGAATAATGATCACAAAGGCACTGTTTGGTTCTTTCAGATGCTTTTCTTGACCTGTTTGTGAACAATTTGGGCTCCAGTACAAGGAAGACTGTGGGCATCTGCAGGAAACAGTCCCGGAAATACACTGTAAGTGTGGTGCAAAAACAGTTTTTCAAATATCTGTTAAAATATCCTAAAAATAAACATAAATTTAAAAAAAATCTATGTTCACAGAAGTTAGTAAGGCCTAGTGCACAAAACAAAACCTTCTGCCACTGATTGGTTGCAGGCCAAGAGTCTGTTTGAAGTAGTTCTTCCCTGAAGCACAGGAGCAGGAAGAAAGTCTCAGGCCCCTCTTCCTTTCCCCTCAATGTGCCACATATAGAGTTCATGCAGCTTCTGGCCTGGAAGTGACTTGATGGCACTTTGACTCCCACCACCCCCTGGACTGGGGTTGACTGGAGGATTCACGAATCAGCTCTCCTTGCCCATCCCTGCTCTGACTTCAAAGGTCTGCCACATACTTGTGTGCAGTGGACCCATAAGGGCTGCCCAACATGCATCCCAACCCTACCCTTCTCCATGCAGAATGTCACCATTCCACTGAATCTGGGGTCCTTCACATCCATGCAGAAGGGCACAGGATTTGCTCCATAATGCATACCTAAATGCCTGCACACACATTTCCCCTGCACTAACACACACAGGGGAGAGGACTTTGCCTGTGCTGCATGCAGGGGATAGAATTTACTAGAACTGGCTGAAAAAAGAAAAGTAGTATGAATTGTTTGTGAAAATGTCTGCAAAAAAGACTCGGTGGCTCAGGTTTTGTATCACAGTGTAGACATACCCTTACAAGCCGTTTCTAAAACTGATATTGCCTGGGGGAACTCATTATGTAGCTGAATAACATAGCATAATAAAATTACTACAGTACTGATTGTAGAAATGTAGCTGTCCTGTACAAAATGCTAACCAGTAGAAGGCAGCAGCTGCTCAGCTTTTAATGGCTTGTAATGGTTAGTGATGTATGCTTACAGGCACTAGCAGTCCAGATCCAAGCACTGAACTGTCAAGGTTTCAAATCAAGTTTACAGAAAGTCCAGTGCTCCACATTCTCAGTTCTTTATGGTTCCTCTGTCATAATGTATGTTTCTTCTTTTCTAGGCACAAGTATTTTAGATTTCCCTGTTCAGTAATAGTCAGCATGCTATTATTCTATCACACGTTGGCTGTAGCTTCTCTTCAGATCTTCATCCTCTCAGGGAATTGGGCTCTAGCCAAGAACATCAACTTCTATAATGTGAGACCTCCACTAGACCGTAAGTAGCGAGTTGCGGCTTTCTTGTATTTGGGAACATAGGTTAATGTTTCAGCTATCAGCTTTTCCATTGTTATCCCTTGTTTTTAGGCTGACTCTTAAACATAAAGTGGCTGTCTCTTAGACATTTGGGATCTCCTCTGGAGTTTAAAACAAAACATTCATTTTGGTGCCTCTTATGGTTACTCAGTATCATTCCTAACATTTGAGATACAGTCTGAATGAAGTTGAACAGAGAGGGAGAGAACTGTTTTCTTCGATTTGTACTTTGATGATAAACCATTTCAGATTTTGGATGCTTTTATTGCACTTTTATGTCTCAAAATGACTTTATTTTGTAAATGTAAATGTTTGCAACGGACTAGCTGTTTCTGTTTGTTTTTCTGCTTTTTTGGTGTGTGGGGTAGGGAGGTAGGTGTATTGAACACTTTTAAAGTTATCACTAAATGAAAGTATGAAAGTTAGTAGGAAGTTAAAACCACTGTAGCAGCTGGGAAATCAGCTGTTAGTAATAGCATCACATGTCTGCTTCTTACCTTGCACTCAGATTACTCCCCCTGTGCACCCAACTGGATAAGAGTCTCTGTGATGTAAAGGATTAAAGTGGAAAAGTCGTGATGGTTAGCAAGTGGGGTGTTTGATGCCAAGCTGCTTTAAAACTCCTGTATGTGTGTATATAAAATGTTATAAAAACAGAATTTGAAATCAAACTCACTAATCCCTAATTGGCAACTTCTTGCTCAGAGTTGGGGGCAATGACTTGGAGCTGGTTTCAAAGCAGTATCTGCCGCATCTAAAGAAGCAAAAGCTGATTAAATGTAGATTGTGTGACAGTGTACAGATATGTGTATTTTCTATGTTATAATTCTGTATATGTAATGTGCAATGATACACTCTCTCTCCATTTAAACAGCGTTTTGATTGTGAGAGAGAATGAAAAGGCCAGGAAATGTTTTAAAGTTAAGACATGATGATGTTAGTACAAGAAGTAAAAGCTTCTATGGTAAGGTATGAAATAGTTCTTATTTACCCAATAGATTGACATGAACTGCATATGCTATTCTTATACACATGTGTACAAATGTGTGAATATGTGTGTGTGTATATATATGCTAATGTTTATATATACGTATTTTTGTCTAATACATGTAAAAGCAAGCACTTTTTATTTGACATTTTAATTTTTTATATTTGCAAACTTAACATACTTATTATATTTTTAAAGCCACTCCATTTCCAAACAGCTTTAAGTGTTTCACCTGTGCAAATGCAGTTGACAATTACAACTGTAACAGATGGGCTGAAGATAAATGGTGTCCTGAAAGTAAGTGTGCCTGTCTTTGGGAGATTCTTTAAGGTATTTAATTTTGTTTTTCCCCTGATTCAACCATCTCTCAGACAGCTAGTTATATAGGATTAAAATACCATCACACTGATGCCCTGGGGATATATTTAGTAGTAATGAGTCTCATGTTTTCTCTTGAGATGGATATTCCAGCCATTTGAATATGCTCAGCAATATTACAAATCATGTTGAAGGCCTTGTATATTAGACTTACAGTAGAACCTCAGAGTTATGAACACCTGAGGAATGGAAGTTGTTCATAACTCTGACATGTTCGTAACTCTGAACAAAACATTATGGTTGTTCTTTCAAAAGTTTTACAACTGAACATTGACTTAATACAGCTTTCAAACTTTACTATGCAGAAGAAAAATGCTGCTTTCTCTTTATTTTTTTCATAGTTTATGTTTAGCACAGTACTGTATCCAACACCGCACTGCACACCGGAAGCAGCCATCAGCAGATCCAGCTCTTAGGTGGGGGGCCATGGGGCTCCACGCACTGCCTCCACTCTGAGCACCAGCTCCACACTCCCATTGGCTGGGACCAGCCAATGGGAGTTGGAGGGGGCAGTGCCTGTGGGCGAGAGCCATGTAGAGCTGCTTTTGTGCTTCTGCCTAGGAGCCAGACCTGCTGCTAGCTGCTTCTGGGGCACCGCGGTCTGCAGTGCCAGGACAGGTGGAAAGCCTGCCTCTGCATCCTGGCTGCACCCCTGACCAGGAACCGCTGGAGGTAAGCCCCGGCCCCAACCCCATGCCCCAGTCCGCTGGCCCAGAGCCTACATCCCCAGTCCAGAGCCCTGACCCCCCTCCCACAGCCCAACTGCCTGCCCCAGACAATAACCCAAATCCCTCATCCCCTGGCCCCACCCCAGAGCCTACATCCCTAGTCCAGAACCCTGACCCCCTCCCACACCTCAAACCCCTCATCCCCAGTTCCGTTGGGTTGCGGGCATTAACAATTTTCTGCAACTGAGTTGCCAGAAAAAAGTTTGAAAACCACTGCACTAGAGTATGTATAACTAGAAATTTGTTAATGTAACTCGACCATTTTGATGGGTTGGCTAGCTTGACCTTAGAGGAATTTTTGAGTACTGTCGTCTTAAAGCATAGTCACATTTTTGGGTGGATGGAGGCCTTCTAGTGATGTGTGTGCACTGAGTGGAGAATATAGGATTTGAGATTGAGTATATAGCTGAATTCAGCCCTGTATACATTCTAGATTCAAAATAAATGATCAAAGCACAGCCCTAGCTGAGACTTCCATTTAATTACTCAAGATAGCTAGTCCAAAACTGACTGAAAAGTTACAAACTGATCTCGCTAAACTGGATGGCTGGGTAACATAGTGGCAGATGAATTTCAATGTTAATAAGTGCTAAGTAATACAGACTAGGAAAAACAATCCAACTATACATAGGTGCTGAAACTAGGGGTGCTGCCACACCCCCTGGCTTGAAGTGGTTTCCATCATATACAGGGTTTACCGTTTGGTTCAATGGCTCTCAGCACCCCCACTACACAAATTGTTCCAGCACCTCTGCAACTATACAGATAAAGTGATGGGGGCTAAATTAGTTGTTGCCACTCAAGAAAGAGATCTTGGAGTCATCATGGATAGTTCTCTGAAAATATTCACTCAATGTGCAGCGGCAGTCAAAACTGAATGCTAGGAACCATTTGGAAAGGGATAGATATGAAGACAGAAGATATCACAGTGCCAATATATAAATCCACAATATGCCCAAACCTCGAATACTGCATACGGTTCTGGTTGTTAAATCTCAAAAAAGCTGTATTAGAATTGGAAAAGGTACAGAGGAGACCAACAAAAATGATGTGGCCGTTAAAAAAGCTAATGTGGTCTTGGGATGCATTAGGCGAGGTATTTCTAGTAGAGATAAGGAGGTACTAGTCCCGTTATACAAGGTGTTGGTGAGACCTCATTTGGAGTAGTGTGTGCAGTTTTGGTCTCCCATGTTTAAGAAGGATGAATTCAAACTGCAACGGGTACAAAGAAGGGCCACTAGAATGATCCGAGGAATGGAAGGCCTGTCGTATGAAAGGAGACTTGAGGAGCTCGGTTTGTTTTCCTTAACCAAAAGAAGGTTGAGAGGAGATATGATTGCTTTCTTTAAATATATCAGAGGGATAAATACCAGGGAGGGAGAGGAATTATTTCAGCTCAGTACTAATGTGGACACAAGAACAAATGGATATAAATTGGCAGTCGGGAAGTTTAGGCTTGAAATTAGACAAAGGTTTCTAACCATCAGGGGAGTGAAATTCTGGAACAGCCTACCGAGGGAAACAGTGGGGGCGAAGGACCTCTCTGGCTTTAAGATTAAGCTTGATAAGTTTATGGAGGGACTGGTTTGATAGGATAACGTGATTTAGTCAATAGGTCAATAACGTGCGACCACTGGTAATTAGTACCGAGGGTCAGTGTTGGGATATTGCAAGTCTTTTTCCTGAGTGTCTGGCTGGAGAGTCTTGCCCGCATGCTCGGGGTTCAGCTAATCGCCATATTTGGGGTCGGGAAGGAATTTTCCTCCAGGGTAGATTGGCAGTGGCCCTGGAGGTTTTTCGCCTTCCTCCGCGGCATGGGGCAGGGGTCGCTTGCTGGAGGATTATCTGCTACTTGAAGTCTTTAAATCAGGATTTGGGGACTTCAACAGCTGAGTCAAGGGAGAGAATTATTTCAGGAGTGGGTGGGTCAGCTTTTGTGGCCTGCATCTTGTGGGAGGTCAGACTAGATGATCATAATGGTCCCTTCTGATCTTAAGTTCTATGATTCTATGATTAGGAGTATGGAACAGCTTCCATACAAGGAGAGATTAAAAAGACTGGGACTGCTCAGCTTGTAAAAGAAATAACTAAGGGGAGATAAGAGAGATGTTTATAAAATCATGAATGGTGTGGAGAAAGTGAATAGCAAAGTGTTATTTATCCCTTCACTTAACACAAGAACGAGGGGTTGCCCAATTCAATTAATAGGCAGCAGGTGTGAAACAAACATGAGGAAGTACTTCACACAATCCACAGTCAACCTGTAGAACTCGTTGCTAGGGGGTATTGCGAAGGGCAAAAGTATAACTGTTCAAAAAAGTATTAGGTGAGTTTGTGGAGGATAGGCCAATCATTGGCTATTAGCCAAAATGGTGGGGGCCAGACCCACATGCCCTGGGTATCCCTAAACGTCTGACTGCCAGAAGCTGTCTGGTGATGGGATGGATCACTCGAAAATTGTCTGTTCTGTTCATTCCCTCTGAAGTATCTGGCACTGGCTACTATTGGAAGACAAGATACTGGGCTAGATGGAGTATTAGTCTTGACCCAGTTTGGCCATTCCTATGTTATCCTCCCTCTTTGTAGTTTTATGCCAGATTAATCTAATATGTATCATAAATCTCTATAAACACACTTTTTGGATTCCTGTTTTCCTTGTGCTTGTAAAGAAACAAATAGTTGTATTAGATTGTCTTTATACTTCTAATGTAATGTTGGTCTTGTTTGCATTTCCTCTGAATTTAGCAATTAACTTATCCAACACTGATACATGGCGGGAAAACAGTTTGCACTGTCAAATGATATTCCCCACTCCAAAGCCAGCTATTGCCTTAGTACTGTCTCCAAGAGTCAGCCGTTCAGGGGTAAAGACCATTTCTTAATTCAGTCCCGCAGTCAAAGCTAAATGTGCTACCAAATCTACCATCAGTCCGAATGTCTTTTGCAAAGTTAACATCCGAGCTGAAACAATTACTTCTAATATTTAGTGCAGATTTGTTATTTAGGGATGACTTTATAAAAGACAGCATAAACCTTGCATTAGGCCTTTTATATAGCTAAGCTATAGGCATGCATCATTGCTGCATGTGGTTTCAGATGTGTTGTATGTGAACTCTCAAAATGGAAAGTGTCATGTTTCTGCACTATCAATGGATGCACTAACATTTGGCAGTAAAACCTGAAGATCACATTTGGAAGAGAGAATAGCAGGGACATCTGAAACTAGGGAAGGTAATGTACCCCAAAGAGAGGGAAAAGGAGGAAAAATGTTGGAAGAAGAGGAGTTGGGGGCTAGGGGCGAGGTGGTGTGGAAGAGTGAAATGAAAAAGGTAAAGAAGTCTAAATGGAGGGGAAAGAGAATGAGAAGGGAATGCAAGAGGGAAAGGAAGAACCAGGAGAGCAGCTGCTAAAACTAGCTAGCTAGAGATGAAGTGTTAGATACATAGTACAAATCTCAATGGCCTTCATAAGTTGCAGTTTAGGGGCCAAATGGTCCATTTAATTTAAGGTCTAGCTAATACATCGTGACTGTTAAAGGATATTTTTTTTGGAATATCATGCCATCTTACTGCTCTAGACCCCACACAATCTCTAACTTTTCTCAGTGCAAGCACTTTATTGTAATTTGTCATTTAGTGAAAACTTTTGAAGTATGTGAAAGAGATCACACTGCATGAAAATAAACCTGATTTTGATTTATGTCTTAGATACAGAGTACTGCTTGACAGTTCATCATTTCACAAGCCATGGAAGGAGTATATCTGTGACCAAAAAATGTGCTACCAGGGAGGAATGCCGTTTTGTTGGCTGTCACCCCCACAGAGAGACAGGCCATACAGTAAGCATCAGTTTTTGTAATGGAAAATGTTTGTTTTAAGACATTCTAAATAAGGAGCCTGTTCAGCACTTGTTACTCAAATAACTACAGCTGGAGTGAATAACACCTGCCAGATGAGACTATCTAATGTTTGTCAGGGCTGGGTCATGAGCAGCCGGAACTTGTAGTCAGAGCCGGGGTTCACAGTCAGGAGCCAAGGGTCAGTTGGGTCAAGATACTGGGAGATCAGAGGCATAATACAAACTGGAGATCAGAACCACAAGTCAGATGCCATGAGCCAAGCCAGGTCAGGGCACCGGGAAGTCAAGTCAAGGGAGCAGGAACAGAAGGCACAAGGTACACAGTACAGCGCATGGTGGATCCCAAACATTTGGACAGCTTCCTGTTGCTGGTTTAAGTAGGTTGGCTACCCTGGCATGTCAAGGGTGGAGCCTCAAACTGAGGCTGGGCATCCTGGGTCAGCAGCTGTCAGCAGGCTGCCAAGTGGAAGGCTGAAGAGTGGCTTCTCCTGTAAACCCTGTAGATCTGGGTTTGAGGCCCCTGGATCATGAACATGTTTTAGTAATGGAAGTCAAAGTTCTAGAACAGGAGCCAGATTAGCACCTCTTCCTATTTTTCTAGGAAGAAGTTAAGCTGTAGTTGCGAGGGAGGGTCAAATTCTTGAGTCAAATTTAGCTCAATAATGCCATTTGTTATGGTGATTATAACATCAAGCTACCTTGTAGAGGATCAGAGTTCCAATTCAAACTTGGCCGTTCCTTTTCTAGGTGGCAATTGGCTGGCTTGCTCATAAAAGAAGTAGTTTCCCTTTGGAGAGGATGCACCTCTTGTAGCTCTATAGTGACTTTTTTGGCTAGAGGCAGCCATGTTCAGCTTTATTCAGTCAGAAGAATAATTTCCCCAGTGTAAGTCATGGAAACAAAACAACACTGGATTTAGGCTTGGAACTTGCTATATTTCTTTGGACAGCAGTGTCAAAAAAGCACTGCTATGTTAAGGGGCTGGTGTAAGTTAAAAGGACCCATGTCTTACAAACCACAAGGGACTGAAACAAAAGCTATATGCCATTGTCACATTTTGTGAAATCCAGACTAGTGAGGGGCTGTGTCACTGCCTGCCCCACAACCTTGGGAGCCTCTCAATGCTTTGCCATTGTAGCTCCAACCAGGGCCACTCACAAATGGCCTAACAGCATGCAGGTCACACCCAGAGTGTCTGTGTACAGCAACAGCCATGGTCCAGCAATTCTGACTCCAGCAGCCTATCAGCAACACTCCAGTCACACTCTGGCTTCTGCCAGCCTCGGTTACTACTTGCAGGGTGACTCCGACATGCTCCCAGTCCTAAACATTCCCATAAACATGTTCTGCACTGTCCAGCCCTCTTCTGGACAGTTCAGATATCAAAGGTCCATTGCCCCTGTAAAGGGTCAATATCCAACGGTTTGCTACTGTAACCCTCTGCCAGGCCGAATTGATAGCAGCAAGGGCTGGGTTCAATACATACGGGTCCCTTCCCCACAACGTAATGCAAACCAGCTCGAGCCCCCACCCAGTGACCTGGGAAAATCTTATACACACATCCCTGGGCACCTCAAAGAGGCAATATTTCCCCTCTCGCAAGCACAGAGTCTCGGTGTAGCAGAAAATATTTAATAACATGAGATAAACAACATAGCATTAAATTGGGAAAACACCTCAACTAGGCCGTGTCCTTTTCCCTGGGCTCTTGAGTCCAGCAACCCCCAAATCACCCCAAGACTCCAAAGTCCAATACCTCAAATGTCCCAAGAGTCCAGCAACCCAAAAATCACCCACAGTCCCAAAAGTCCCACAACCCAAAAGTCTCTGTCCCGGGTCAGTGCAGCCCCAGAGTTCAAGAGTCTATCTGCGGGGTTTCCCCCCCACCAGCCTGGGTAGAATGGGGCACCTTACATGGTCCGGGGCCGACTGCCCTGCCTCTCCATGGGATTCTGCTTCCTCCTTCCCCACGAGCTGCTCAGCTCCGCTCCGCTCTGCCAGCTGCTCTGCTCCACCAGCCGTCCCGTGATCTGCTCCAGCCGTCCCCGCAAACTGCTTGGCTCTGCTCATTCCGTGGGCCGCTCCAACCGTCCCACAAACTGCTCTGCTCTGCCAGCTGCTCTGCTCCGCTCCACCAGCCGACCCGTGATCCGCTCCAGCCGTCCTCGCAAACTGCTCGGCTCTGCTCACTCCGTGGGCACTCCAACTGTCCCACAAACTGCTCCGCAATATAGCTTCAGGCTCCCCCACTAGTTAGCACAGCTCTTTAGTGATTTCAGCTCTTAGTGAGTTCAGTTCAGTAACCTGTAACTTAGATTCTTAAGGGAATCAAAAATCAGCTCTGATATTCAACAGTGGAGAGAGGAGGAGGTGCAATTGGTGCTTCTGGCTCACACAAGGAGCCCATTCCCTTGTCTAGCGAGTGCCACTCAATTGATGGTGAGACTCCCTGTCACAAAGCAGTTTCACAGTTCCTCATCCACACAATCAGGGTGACAACTCCTCCCGCCCCAACAACAAAGAAACTGGGGATCCCACAGCTGCCAAAGCAACCATCCCAGGCTGCCATGGGCTATGCCAAGCGGGGTGGGTGTGCCTATCCAAACACGATCAGCCCCTGAAATTCTTTTCCACACTTTCCATAATTCACCACCAGATGTCAGGGTAGAGCTTATCCTGACTCTGCTTACACTACTTTAACTGGAGTTACCAAACACTCAGTTTAAACACACACTGGATTATTTTAGATAAAAATAAAACAAGTTTATTTACCAACAGAGAGAGAGGTTTTAAGTGAGTACAAGTATAATCTATTAGTCAGAAATGGTTACGAGAAACAAAGAAAATGCTTTCTAGTAGCTAAAACTTAACAAGCTAGACATGGTTCAAGGTAAAATCCTTACCACATATTCCCAGCAACAGGACTAACCAAATTCTCAGGTCAGGATTTCCCCCCAAAGTCAAGGGGCTGGTTCTTTTGTCATCTTAGGAGAAAGAGAGAGAGAATTTGGGGTGTTTTTGCCCCTCACGTTTATAGTCCAGTCACCCTTTGAAATACGTTTTCCTGAGGGTTACCCCTATACAAAGTTCATTCCAGCTGTGAGGACGGAGACATGGACTCTTGTGGTGAAAGAGGTTCCATGTTGTTGTTCGCTAAATTGCTAAATTGGCCCCGCTTCACTGCCAAAGAATGGCCACTTGACCAGTGATTGCCAATCAACTTTGACATCTGGCTAAAGGCGTCGGCTTGTCATTTGTCTTTGAGAAACCAGTTTACCCCCTCCACAGACTTGTCTGGTATACACACTGTAGTAATAATTTCAGCTTATGTTCATAACTGTTAATATTCATGTTTTACACAAGAATATTGATTTGTTTATTAGTTTTTAAATTATACCTCACAAGGCATATTTTGCACATAGATTAATACAGTAATGTGTAGGGTGTGAATAAAGAGGTGATTTTGGTCACAACCATTTGTAAGTGGAAAAAAATGTACTACAACGTTTGTTGATATGTCTGATTAACAAGATACCAGACTTTAACGCCATGTCATTCTTATTACCACATTGCTTTTGTCCCATTTCAGTTATGACCTAATTTTAGCATCTGGTAAATTACAAATTTCTAAAATTATAGATTATTACTTTATATAGATGGTATAAACCCATTGATTTCTAGTCCAATTCACTGTAAAAATGAATCTTTATTTTTAAAAATATAGAGTACGGTATAATGTTGAAGAATTGTGTGCTAGTGTGTTATACATACTGACTGACATAAACAACCATTGCCATAACTCTTGCTTTTGAAAAGGAAGTATAGCAAACTTTCTAATGTGACAGACCCAGACCAGTTGGGTGCAAGAGTCTGGTAGAAGGCAAATATACTGGCCACTGGATGAACAGTTTTCTGTTCCCTGAGTGACCAGAGCAGGGGCTGTCCTAGAGCAATCAGGAACCTGCTAGAACCAATTAAGACAGGGATGCTAATTAAAACACCTGGAGCCAATTAAGAACTTACTAGAATCAATTATGGCAGGCAGGCTAATCAGGACACCTGGTTTAAAAAGGACGTTCCATCAGTTAATGGGGGGCATGCAAGGAGCAGGAAGTGAGAGGGTGTGCTGCTGGAGGACTAAGGAGTACAAGCGTTATCAGGCTTCAGGAGGAAGGTCCTGCGGTGAGGATAAAGAAGGTGCTGGGGGAAGGCCCTGGGGAAGTAGCCCAGGGAGTTTTAGCTGTCACACAGCTAATACAGGAGATGTTGTAGACAGCTGCTATCCACAGGGCCCTGGGCTGGAACCCGGTGTAGAGTTCAGGCCCGGGTTCCTCCCATCCCTTCAACTGCCTATCTGACACAGGAGGAGTTGATCTGGTCTGTGAGACACGCCAGAGGGGAAGGTCTAATTTGGATAGGGATCTGACCTGTCCCTGACCCACTAGGTGGGACAACAGAGACTGCGGAGATTGTTCTCCATTTCTCCCATGCTGGCCAGTGATGAGGTTAGCTGAGTGAACAGCAGGTTTGAGTTTCTAGCAAAAGCGGCCAAACTGAAGGCTGCTGTGAATCTCTGAGGCGAGCAAATCCACCAGAAAGCGCAGGACCCACCAAGGCAAAGGAACTTTGTCATACTAGGTAAAATGGTTAGAATGTTTTATATCCTGACCTATATAATACAGAACTGGAAGGATATTTTAGAAATCAGTGTCTTAGTAAAATCTTTTAGCAGGATTTGAATTATCTTAGTGTGTAAGATTTCAGATATCTTGAAGATAGCAGACAATCTGTATGTTAAATATGAAAAGACATATATTTGTTGCATTTGATCTGAGCACAGACTCCTGTTGATGTCAATGCAAGTTGCTGGTTTGAGGGAAATATATGGCCTTTAGGAGCACCAGCCTGTCTTATGCTGCATTTTATCTTGTAAAATATACTATTGTTCCTTTGCATACAGTGCAAACTGCAGTGTGGAAATGGGTATGCTCTGCAACTGCTCAAGTAAGGAACATCAGTTTCAATGTTTCCCCAAATAAACTACTAGTGAAGAAGATGATGAACGTTAACAGTTGTTCTCTAGCATTGGAAATTTGACAGAAGATGCAAATGTAAAGATCAAAATACGAGATGATGCTGTATAAAAGCTTATGAGGGAAATTAAACATGATCATAGTCTATTTTCATTAAAAAATGTGTTACAAGAAAACATTCTAAAGGATGTTTGTGCTTAATACGTAGGAGGGTGATAATTATGGGATGCTTTCCCTACTTTCTTATATGTTGAGAAATCTGTCAGACATAGCTAATGGTTAACTATCATCAGATCATGGTAACAGGAGTCCATTAATTACAGTGCATGATAATGAGCTGTGAGAACACCGCGGTGCGTGATTTTGCAGCCATAACTGATAGGCCAACTCAGATCACAGGCTACCAGATGAAAGTAATTACTATTGCTGGTTGGGAATTTTCTGGCAAAATGATTTTGTTTTGTTTGTTTGTTTTTGGCTAAACATTGATTTTGTGAAAACAAACTATTTGTGGGAAAGGGTCAGTTTCAACAAATCTGATTTCCTAATTTTTTGGGGGAGGAGAATGGTTGAAAGGACTTTTCATTTTAAAATACTAGTTAATTTATAGTTTTATTTTTAAAAAGGTCAAAATCTAAATGAAACATTTTGATTGTCTGGATTTTAGGTTCACAGATTTTTTTTTGAGACTTTGACTTTTTGTCAAGATTCAGTGTGGGAAAAAAATTGCAAAATCTTAAACTCTTGTGGGACAGGAAAACGGTTTCCTTCCCAGCAATGGTGATTAGCTTATTTTTTAGTAATAACTAGGGCTGTTGATTAATCACAGTTATTTCACGCAATTATCTCAGAAAAATTAATCATGAATAAAAAAATTAATCACGGTTAATCACAGTTGTAATCACACTGTAAGCAATAGTGAAATTTATTAAATATTTTTGGATGTTTTTCTACGTTTTCAAATATATTGATTTCAATTACAACACAGAATACAAAGTTTACAGTGCTCACTTTATATTATTTTTATTACTAATATTTGCACTCTAAAATGATACTTTCATTTATTTTCCAATTCACCTCATATGAGTACTGTAGTGCAATTTCTTTATCGTGAAAGTGCAAATTACAAATGTAGATTTTTTTTTTGTTATATAACTGCACACAAAAACAAAACAGTGTAAAACTGTAGAGCCTTCAAGTCCACTCGGTCCTACTTCTTGTTTAGCCAATTGCAAAGACAAACAAGCTTATTTACATTTATGGGACATAATGCCCCTGCTTATTATTTACAATGTCACCTGAAAGTGAGAACAGGCGTTCGCATGGCACTTTTGTAGCCAACATTGCAAGGTATTTACATGCCAGATATGCCATACATTCGTATGCCTCTTTATGCTTCGTCCACCATTCCAGAGGACATACATCAATGCCGATGACTCTCGTTAAAAAAATAATGTGTTAATTACATTTGTGACTGAACTCTTCGGGGGAGAATTGTATGTCTCCCGCTCTGTTTTGCCTGAACTCTGCCATATATTTCATGTTATAGCAGTCTCAGATGATGACCCAACACATGTTGTTTGTTTTAAGAACACTTTCACTGCAGATTTGACAAAACGCAAAGAAGGTACCAGTGTGAGATTTCTAAAGATAGCTACAGCACTTGACCCAAGGTTTAAGAATCTCAAGTGCCTTCCAAAATCTGCTAGAGACTAGGTGTGGAGCATGCTCTCAGAAGTAAGTCTTAAAAGAGCAACACTCTGATGCAGAAACTACAGAACCCAAACTATCAAAAAAGAAAATGAACCTTCTGCTGGTGGCATCTGACTCAAATGATGAAAATGAACATGCATTGGTCTGTACTGCTTTGGATCATTATCGAGCAGAACCCATCATCAGCATGGATGCATGTCCTATGGAGTGGTGGTTGAAGCATGAAGGGGCATATGAATCTTTAGGGCATTTGACATGTAAGTATCTTGTGACGCTGGCTACAACAGTGCCATGTGAATGCCTGTTCTCACTTTCAGGTAACATTGTAAACAAGAAGCGGGCAGTATTATCTCCTGCAAATGTAAACACACTTGTTTGTCTGAGCAATTGGCTGAACAAGAAGTAGGACTGAGTGGAGTTGTAGGCTGTAAAAGTTTTACATTGTTTTAATTTTGAATGCAGGTGTTTTTTACATAATTCTATATTTGTAAATTCAACTTTCATGATAAAGAGATTGCACTACAGTACTTGCAATGGGGGAATTGAAAAATACTCGTTTGTTTGTTTTTTATAGTGAAAATATTTGTAAACAAAAATAAATATAAACTGAGCACTGTACACTTTGTATTCTGGTTGTAAATGAAATCAAGATATTTGAAAATGTAGAAAACATCCAAAAATATTTAAATAAATTGTATTCTATTATTATTTAACAGCATAATTAATCACGATTAATTGCAATTAATTTTTTTAATTGCTTGACAGCTCTAGTAATAACCCTTGCAGTTGAAAGCATATACACTATAAACTTCTGCTGCAGTTACTCCTGTCTACCAATCTCCTTTTTATTAACAGGAATGCGTTTCTTGCTGTGAAGGGATGATCTGCAATGTAGAAATACCAACCAATCACACAAATGCAGTGTTTTCAGTAATGCATGCTCAGAGGAAATCAGATGGCAGCAGGAGGACAATTAGCATTCCGGTGCTTGCATCAGTCATAACAATTATGTTGTTATGATGCAGCTTTCCATGTGCCAGATATGATTCAGAGGGCTAAACTTTATGGGCTCTAACATGAAGCTATAAGAAGAATGTTTCAGTTTGAATAAAGTCACCGTTCCCCTTCAGATTATAGAAGATGGTAGGAAAACATGGACATGCACATCATGAAGTTTGTTGATCATTTATTGGAAATTCTTTTAAAGAGTCTGAAGTATTTAAAAGAAAAAACTGGTGACCAGACCCTGTAGTAGACTTTAACCAGTTATCTGAATTCTTCATTTGGTGGTGGAAGCGTGTATACACTCTGCACATTACTTGAACAAGGAAACTGATTGTCTGTAGGCAGTCGATTGATCAGGTGAGCTAAAGGAGTACTTCTAGATGCAAAAGCTATGCCAAGCTTATCTCAAGAGAAGCCACTTTTTTCATAACTTTGAGTATTGACTTGTTGTGTTGAGTCTCTTGTCTGCCTTATTGATGAGTAAATGTTATGTTTAAGTTCATCCTTAACATGGTGTTCATGGAGAACTGTACATTTTCCAACAAGGTGTCTAAGAAATAGACAAAAGTGCTTTTTTTTAATTCAGTTTTGGTCAGAACTTTCATGTCCTATGGAAAAACTGAAAAATATTTTTGTTTTTTTTTGGTCTCTCCTACTACAACATTGTGATGACACCTCAGATTCTAAAATAATGAATTAAAAAAAATCCTAACAAAAGATGCCCCACTGCTTAGGCTCCTACAAGTCTCTGTTTAGGCATGTAACTAAAAGCAGTCTGATTTTCAAGAGTGCTGAATACCTGTATCTCCCATTGTCTTTGATAGGATTTGTGGGTGATCAGTTCTTCCAGATACCTCACCACTTTTATTTAGGAGCCTAATGTTAGGCACACAGCTTTGAAAAGTATGGCCTAAGTTTCTAAAAATAATGTTGCCAGTCTTACCTTTGTTTTCATAGCTGTATTAGATTTTTTTAAAGGCCTGGCTTATTGCATATTTTGACTAATGTCGCACATCTGACCAGTTGGAAAAATTAGAAATGGTAGAATTTAGGTTACTGTTGCACATTACAAAAAAAATCTGTTTTCCTTTGTAGGCCTTGCAATGAACAATGTGTGTGTCATATTTTATGTGTATTCTTATCCCTGTGGTTCAAGGGCTGGATACTTCAGATTCACTGTCTTTCACATGAAGAAGTCAATCCTGAAGACTGATAGAAATTGATTTCACTTATTTTCAGTCAGTATTTGGTCTGATTTGCAACATACGCCAATGTTGACTATTTTTTTAATATTTTTGGCTCAGATTCTCTGTGCTTGAAAACTCCCTGATCCTGTGAACCAGCATATGTCAGCCCAGTCCTGAGCACAACCTCAAGGCTCCCAGCAGTCTCTGGGACCTGTGCTGATGGTTATGGGTGGAGGGAAGTTTCAGCCATGCCTCCTTTTTTGCCCAAGCCTGCACTCAGAGCCTTCACTTACTGGATCCACCATCCCCTTTGCACTACAGCATGGTCATGAGTCTGACCCATACAGTTTGAACAGAGCACTGTATTGCATTTTTTGTTTCAGAATTTTTTTTGGTACTTTATTTGTGAATTCACAGATGTAACCACTAACAAGTTAGACTCTTTTGATTTCTCATCATCTTAGTTTTTC
Source organism: Mauremys reevesii (assembly GCF_016161935.1). Classification (NCBI taxonomy): domain Eukaryota; kingdom Metazoa; phylum Chordata; order Testudines; family Geoemydidae; genus Mauremys; species Mauremys reevesii. The sequence goes on along the minus strand of NC_052633.1, from coordinate 51,999,528 downwards.
AACAAAGCTTTCTGTTTAATCAGAATTGGTTGAAAAATTGAGGGGGAAAAAGTTGTGAAAATTTTGTCCAAATATTTTTGTGGGATTTTTAATTGAAATTTTCAGTGCAACATAAAGATTTCATCAAAAATTGAATCTCTGAAAATTTTGACCAACTCTGTAGTTTCAGCCTCTGTGTGTCAAATCTTTTGTATTTCTCTCTAACTTGTTTAAGTACACTTAGCTATTTTAATTTTAACTGGCAATTGGAAAACCTCCTTCGCTGATGTTTTCAAAATTGATGATGATCTATACCAACAAATATCCAGAGAAGTTCTTAGAATGGTGACCCTTTTTCTTCTATTTTTCCTGTATGCAAATATGTGACATGTCTAACATCTATCTCTATGATCTGATGAAGAGGCACTTATGAGAAATAATTTAGAGTTGTAAAAAGTTACAGATGGAAAAGATCATTCACTCCCTTCGCTTGCCAATGCAGGGTTCTTTCCTGCCATCTAAATCTAAATATTTCAAGCAATGGATTTTTGACATCACCTTATGGAAGACTGACTATTCCGAAGTCCAATAGATCAAGCTATAAGGAAGAATTTCCTAGTATTAAGCAAAATGTTTCTTTCTTTAAAGGTAATGTCTTTAATGCTTCTTTAATTGTTATATCAGTTTAGCAGGTAATGACAGCTGTAGCTGAGATCACAGAACACTTTCTATTATTAGTTTCTGGTTTTAGGTTTCTGAAACATTCTCTTGTGGGCTGACATTTTCCGGACTTCGTTCTCTGCCTGAAGGTGAATTCTTCAATAAAATTAAAGCAAAATTTTTTCAATGGTTTTCTGAACTATGAAAGCATGTAAGAATACACTTTCCTCACTTCTTCCTCTTAACCTGCACACTCCCACTCCTGGCCAGCCCTTCAGGCTCTAGTTGCTGCCTCAAATTCTATTCCTTGGAATGATTTGTGCAGTTGAAAATGACAATATAAGGCTTAACAAAGCTTGTGGCCTTAGATGAGTTTACTGTAAATAGTTTAAGAAGATCTAAAACTTTACATTTGTTTATTCTGCAAATAAGATTCCAAACTACACAACATGGGAGCAGAGCTAGGATCTTGAAGTACTGGCCAGAAGGTTGGCCATGCTTATGCTACTTTAAGATTTTCTTGAAGTGATAAGATTATCTCCTGTGCATGCGCAGGTGAGGAATGCAATTGACAATAATAAGAGACAGTAGTTCCTCATTGGAAGTCTGGTGCTTGTTAAATCTGCACATGTGCAGGCTGCTAATGACATTGATAGGCTAGCTGGCCTTGGTTAATTGGTGCCTGCTAGTTATAAAACTGTTTGTTTTTTTCTTTTTAAGAAACTCTAGAAAATAAATGCAAAAAACGGTCAATTCAACATGAAGGTTGCACAGTTAAGCACTTGGATCAGGACATGTGAAAGTTAAAATTGACTGTGCATCATTGCATCTGCCTTTTTGCACATACATACAGTAACTCCTTGCCTAACGTTGTAGTTATGTTCCTGAAAAATGCGACCTTAAGTGAAACAATGTTAAGCAAATCCAATTTCCCCATAAGAATTAATGTGAAGGGGGGCGGTTAGGTTCCAGGGAATTTTTTTCATCAGACAAAACACTACATATTATGTTTTAAACAAACAATTTAATACTGTTCACAGCTATGATGATTGTGAAGCTTGGTTGAGGTGTTGACGTTAGAGAGTGGAAGAAGGAGGGATATTTCCCAGGGAATGCTTTGCTATTAAATGATGAACTAGCACTCAGCTGAGCCCTCAAGGGTTAACACATTGTTCTTAATGTAGCCTCTCATCAAGGCAGCACAAACAGAAGGGAGGGGAGACAGCATAGCAGACAGAGACAGACAGACACACCTTGTGTGTGGGAGAGCGATAGATGCACACTGCCCCTTTAAGTAAGCTGACCCACTCTTAAGCGCATTGTCTTTTTAAGTGGATCAGGAAGTTGAGACAGCAGCTACTGCCCCAAGCTCTCTCTGTCTCTCTCCCTCAGTGTCCTCATCCTGCTCTATATGGAGAAGGGGTAAGCGGGGTACAGGACCAGAGGGGAGGGGGACACCCTGACATTACCCCCCCCCCCATGGCAAGCAGGAGTCTCTGGGAGCAGCTCCAAAGCATAGGGCAGGAGCAGCACATGGCAGTGGGGGGAGGGACAGTTGAACAGCTGCACAGGGAACTTAGGGGAGCGGGGAACTGATGAGGGGCTGCCGGTCCACCCTGGTTCCAAGCCCCCACCAGCTAGCTGCAACGCGCTGCTTTTCCTGCAAGCAGTGGTACAAAGCAGGCGGCTGCCAAACAACGCTATAAGGGAGCATTGCACAACTTCAAAGGCGCATGTTCCCTAATTGATCAGCAACGTAACAACGAAACTACGTTAACTGGGATGACTTTAAGTGAGGAGTTACTGTAAAACCTCTATATTTGTGATTGCATTTTATCTTGGACATACTTGTGAATCTAAGTTCATAGAAAAAGATTGTGTTCTAGTGTATTAGAGAAATAGGTTGTGATTACATAATTTAAGACTGCATCACAATGGGATACAGAGGTTTCATATTAAACCTTAGCTTTCACATTTTTTGACTTCATAAGGCTTGCATGTGCAATCATGTTATATTAATGTAGCATTTTTGTATTTAAGAAATAGGTTAAAATATGGGCTACATTCTGCCCTCAGTTATCAATATACAAATCCTATTAATTTCAGTGGGAGCATCTGAGGGCACCATTTGACTCTAGGAGTATGATTTTCAGTAGCTAGGCATTGCATGTACTTACACACATGAATTTTCTCCTACCAAACAGGCATTAAATGTGGTTGCATTGTCATCAGTGATGGGCTAAATGTCTTTGGATGCAGCAAGCAATCATTAAAATGAATGGGAGCCATATTCAAATGTATCCTAGGACAGAACAATCCCTTTGTATTATGCTTTGAAATAAAATTAAATATATGGTGTGAAATCCAATCCATGGAGTTATACCAGCGTTGAACTTGGCCCTTGACTGCTATGAAGATTAAGACAGCACGACCACAAAATGGTTATTTCAAGCTTATAACAAATAGGACCCAAAAAGGCGATTGCTCTTGTCTTTGAAGTAATTTGTACAGTTAAGTGGTAAACAGCTTTGTTTAAATATTGCATTTTTACATTGTACTAGGGACAGTCTAGAGTCGATTGTTTTTCCAAAGTTCGAATGTATTTGTAACAAAACATCTTCACTATTCAATGTTTGTGTCTGTATCTGTGTTTCTTATCTCTGTGTTCCTGTTTTAAGGCTTCTTTGAAAAACTGGCACTTTTGATTAAAGGTATTAAAATATTAGTTGGTGGAGAATATTTATATATTGAAATAGCCAAGAAGAAAGAACTGACTTTTGCTACTTAAAAAATTAAATAGTGTGGGCCACAGACTGTCACTCTTCTTAGCACTTTGACTCCAGGAGGAGCCATTCCAGTCCCTCGTTTCCAATGGACTTATATATTACTCAGTTTGGTAAGTAAGAGTGGCAGATTTTGGTATTGTGGGATTTATGGATCTAGAATTTGAGGTCAGATTGTGATGCTTATACTCTTCTTGTTTATTACAGTTAACCCTTTCTTCCAATGCCAGTGCCCAGCTTCTGACACTACTGCTGATTGGTAGCAAAGTTCTTGGGTTTGAAGGTCAGCGTCTCAGTAATATATGGAGATATACCTATCTCATAGAGCTGGAAGGGACCCCGAAAGGTCATCGAGTCCAGCCCCCTGTCTTCACTAGCAGGACCAAGTACTGATTTTGCCCCAGATCCCTAAGTGGCCCCCTCAAGGATTGAACTTATAACCCTGGGTTTAACAGGTGTGATAGACCCAGGCCAGTTGGGTACAGCAGAATAGCAGAAGGCAGATATACTGGCCACTGGATTAACAGTTTTCTGTTCCCTGACTGACCAGAGCAGGGGCTGCTCCAGGCTAATGAGAACACCTGACTCTAATTAACCTGTAAAGAGTCAGGTGAGGCCATTCAGTTAATGTGACCACCTGACTCTAATTAAGGCCCTTCTGTTACTATAAAAAGGGCTCACTCCAGTCTGGCAGGGGAGCCAGGGGAGAGGAAGTGCGGCTGAAGGGCTGGTTACTGAAGACACCCTAAAACATCGTTAAAGGAGCCCTAAGGTAAGGGTGAAGAAGGGAGAAGCAGGAGAGCTGTGGGGAAGTGGCCCAGGGAAATGTAGCAACTCTGGCAGTGAAAGGTTGGCTGCCAACAACTGCTACCATTAGGGTCCCTGGGCTGGAACCCGGAGTAGAGGGCGGGCCCGGGTTCCCCCCAACCCACCACTACAGGAAGAGCTCCTGGAAGGGAAAGTCAGGTCCCTGTCAGGACAGGAGGCTGAACAGAGACTGGGGGAGTTCTCTCACCAACCTCCTTGCAGCCTATGATGAAAAGGGCTCAGTAGACTGTAACCCTGGCCCTAGAGAGAGAAGGGCTACGTGGAGGGTCAGAGTGAGCCACTGAGGCTAAGCATAAACCGCCTAGAAGCGCAGGACCCACCGGAGCAAGGTCAGAGCTCTGCCACACAGGCCAATGCTCAAACCACTGAGCTATCTCTCCCCCTCAGTAGAGGAAAAGTCTCCAGTTGGGCACAAAGAAAAACCAAGGAACATGCAGTTAGTGATCACCTGTGAAAAGTTGACTTTCCTAGCATCACGTAGGAAATCTGTGGCTGAGGCAGGGATAGAATCCAATTTAGCATTCAACTGTCTTAACCACAAGACTATTCTTTCTTTTTCTGCAATCCCCTATCTCAGTTGCATAGCTTCCAGCTTCTGTAACTAATGAAACAGGGTCCTATGGACGGCAGCCTCCTTCACAATACAACCCTGTGCACTGAGTGAGGCAGGCATCCTGTGGAAAGAACAGTATGTTTTCATGTATTTAAAGACTGCACTCTTAATGAGGAGTCTGAATAAGGGCTGCTTATTTCTGGCATTTCCTAACTTTTGAGTGCTTGATTTTGCAATCTTAATATTCTTTTAATGCAATTATTATTAACAATATATCTTGCTATTTAAAAAAAAAACCTGGAAAAAAAATATGTTCCATCATATGGAACCATATTGACTCCTCAGTTGGTGGCCAACAAAGTTGCAATTACAGCTGGTCAAACTTTTGTGACTGAAATTTTATCAGAAAATGCTGATTCAATGAAATCTAAACGTTCTATGCGGACATGTCTATTCTGTCAACACTTTTAACAGAATATAGGCAGGCTGGTCAGCCTGTTTGTCTGGCTTCCTTCCATCCCTCCTGGCTCCCTGGCAGTCTACATGCTAGGCTGCCTAGCACCCCAGCATCCTGTCTGATGGCTTGCCTGGCTCCCAGGCTGCCCAGCTCCACATCTGGCTGCCTGCCTAGGTACCTGAGATACCTGAGTGCCCGGCTTCTGAGGATGCCTGGCTTGCAAGTTCCCTGCACTGGTGAGCTTCTTAAGATGTCCAGTTGCCTGCATGGCCGGCTGCCTAGCCAGTTTGCAGGGAGCTGGCGGCCTGCCTACCAGGTGGAGAGCCAGGCTGTGCCAGCCTGTCTCCCAGGCAGGCAGCTGGTGCTTGGCAAGCCCAGGCAGCTGGTGAGCAGGGCAGTCACACCCACCTGCCGGGGGACAGCTGGAGAACCAACAAGCCCAGGCAGCAGGAACATTTTAGTCCCATGAAAAATGTTGAGGTTTTGAATTTTTGTCCTAATTCAGGCCAATTTCTCCCCACCCCCCACCCCCCCAGAAAAACAAAAAAAAAACCCTCACTGTGTTTTTAGTGGGATGGAGATTTTGTTTCCTGGCCAGCTCTAGCTGGGCCTTTAGATCCACACCACTGACCGCTACCAAACAGTGCTGCCTGTAATGAAAAGAAAAGCTGTTTGTGTTTAGATGTGATGGGGAGTATCTCCATTCGTTCTGGGCTCGCTCATATGGGCTGAGCAGTTCCTCCAGTATTTTGAGCACCCTTAGCTCACACGATCTGCCAGTGGTGGAGTTAAAGGGGTAGGGAATTGACCTCTCTGCTCCCAGCAGCCATTAGGTGCCTTTTCAAGCATATTATGTAACTGACAAAAGGAGGTTTATTACACGAATTTTCACATGCTCTGGTGGTGTGACCTGGGGGCACCAACCACCCACAACAATGTTTTCTGGCCCCACACTCCAACCCTAAACCCAGCCTGGTGCAGAGGGCAGGCCTTGGTGGGGGTGAAAACGGAGCAACCTGCCCTGCACATTGTGACATGGCATTGCATGGCCCTGCGACCTGTGGGCTATGTTGCAATGTCACTCCAATTTGGTCCAACTGCCCCTCCACTATGATGGAGAGGCAACCAGGCAAAAGTTGAATGGCTCTGCAACCCCATGCACAAGGTCTCAAGGCCCAGCCCTGCAGAACAAGAGTCACTGCTGCTGGGAGAGTGTGGGGCAGGTTTGCTGTCCCCCACCCCCTCCAGAGCTTCCCCTTTGCATCAGGCTAGGATTAGGATTGTGGTGCTGGGGCAGAGGGTGCTGCTACGGATGGTCAGTGCCCCCTCATCAGGAGGAGGAGGAGGATTGCACCTAGGGCTTAAATTCTTATAGCGTACTTCCCAGAGTGCCATGTGCCACACACCCGCCCTCCCCGCAGTGTGCTATAAAAGCTGCTGCAGGGGGTTTGAAAATATTTACCGGAGCTCTGCTCTGGACAGCTACAGCTGAATTTAAGCCCTGATTGCATCCATTGAATACGGAGGCTACATCTACCACTGCTTAGCAATTCTGTGTTAGTTTTAGTGGTCATAATACACAGGCATGAGAACATGTGAAATTGGCAAGCCAGTGGGTATAATTGAAGGTAGCACCACCAGTGACACATTGCCCCTCCTGGTTTCAAAACCTGGCTCTGCAACTGGACGGAGATGATGATGTTTTGGGGAGTGGGCTTGCTTTTCTAAGTGGAAAAAATAATAAGACCATGGCCCTGTCCCTCCATGTATCATCATAGATGCTTTATGGGGTAGCACCAGTAGAAACGTAGGGTGAAATCCTGGCCCCAGTGAAGTCAGTGGGGGTTTTGCCATCTCAGACTGTGGTCATCATTCCTTGTAAGTGGGGTTGGGCCTGGTGAGTATGTGGGTGAAGGATGGAAAGGGGAATCAACATACTTATTTTATATATATATACTCGTGCTGGACTGCTGAACTTCCATTACAATTTGGCATGGTTGCTTTTAAAATTCAGTGTCAGTGGAAAGTATTCTGTTAGAAAGCTCCAATTATCAAAAGTAGGAAAACTCTCTGAAGATGTTCAGTGTTTTGAATGATGGAATATATTTGTGCAAGGATAAAACCTACAGTAATGCAGGAAGAGGTTTAAAGGTCACATCACAGTGTTCCTTTGCTTTGGCCTTTTACTGCTTATTAGTTTTCAAATCACCTCCCCTTATGTTGTGCCACTATAAACAGAAGAAAGAGTGATGTGATGCTATTTTGAAGTGACAACCCTATGTAGAGTTGAACGTATTTACTTTGGAATGATGTACAAATTAGGAGGTGGGGAGAGAACCACGCATTTCAGTAATATGAAAACAAAATGAATATAGTGTTTGGTTAGTACAGCGTAGCAGTTGTACTGAAACTTCCATTTGAACTAAACAGAAGTTCTGCCTAGAGGAGACTAGATGTCTCCTAGTTTGGCTTTTGTAAACACATTATTCTTGCATTTGTTTCTCCTCTTTTAGTTTCCATTGTACAGGTTCTGTTGGCTGACCTTTCCCACTGTGTTCCTACAGCAGTGTTACATTTGACTACATCATACCAATGTTTGTGTTTAACATGATTTTTCTTCCTCTACTTCTCATCCCTATTGAGCTTTCTTTTATTATTGTTTGTTTGTACTGTGGTGGCACCCAGAGGCCCTGTTCAGGATGGCAGCCCCACCAAGTACTGTTTATACACAGAATAAAGGACAGTCCCTGCACCAAAGAGCTAACAGTCTAGTTTGTGACAAGGTGCTGAAATGGGATGCAAAGTCAGAAGGAATTGGGGAAGGACGATGAAGGGAATAACAACAACTTACATTTACTCAGGTTAACTATAATAAAGTCAATTAGCTAAGTTTAGAAAGGTATTTTTTCTTTATAATATCCTGTGGCTGAAAGGTCCATAGGTTTATTATACCTTGGGTTTAGAAAAATATTTCCTTGTATCTGTTTTAAATATGTTTCTCTTCTCATTCATTCCATCTTGTTCGTGTATGGTAGTTGGTAGGTAGGAGTAGCTGATTGGCATTTCTGTGACAATGATTTTGGATTCCAGGGAGAAAAAGAACTACTCACAGAATAAACAAGAGAGAGTGTATACATATACAGATACACATATAGGAACATTGTAACCACCAGCTATACCACAGGCAACATATATACCAAAAAATAAACAAACATCCCTCTGTTCCAGGCTTGAATTAATATTGTGTCTATCACATAAATATCTGAGAGCCTCACAGGCATTAGTAATGAATTTAGTCTCCTGAGTATGGTGGGGAAATAGTATCCTTCCTTTACAGGGGAATCGGTATACAAGAGACTTCTTGTCTCCTAGGGATGCATCCAGTGCTTTAAGCACAAGACCATTCTTCCTCTCCATCTCCAATTCTTGATTCATGTTCTAGCTTCCAAGAATTGTGTTAGCCTTTTGAAATCACTTAGCTTCTCTTTCTTTCTCCTTAAACATTATCACTGCTGTCTACATTGTCAGCTGGACACACACAAGCGAATATGGCTTATATTATGGCTATTTTTCTTGTAGTGAGGTATCTCTTTAATCTATGCTTAATGATGCTTATATGCTTCTTTCCCTTGCTGAATACAGGTAGAACTCAGAACACTACTGAATCTATCATCAGATATAGTTTGGAATTCCATTCATGCTTTGACAGACAAGACTGTGTCCCAAAACCAACTCTATGCAAGGTTCTTATGCTATTCTTTCTTCTACGTTGTTTAACTTTGAAAAGAATATACTGCTAAAGAACAGTATGACACACAAAAGGAAATATGGGACGTGTGTTTTGGAAAGCAATGTTTAAATGATCAATGTACGTTTTGAATACAATAGGTGAAATCGTTGCTTGATTGAAGTCAATCGGGAATTTTGCCATTGACTTCAGTTGGGCAATGATTTCACCCAATATATATGGTGGTTACAGGCACAATTCCTTATTTTAAAACAAAATGTGAGAGTAGTACAAATGGCAGGCAAAAATCTGTTAGCCTACAGTGCATTAAGCCATTATTGTGATAATACAAATGAATTACTGTGATGAGGTTATTCTAGGTAGATCCTACTAATTTAAATAAGGCTGGCTAAAGTGATTTGTATATGGTGAATCACATAAAGAGTACTGAGTTGTTTCTCCTAGCACTTGAAAATTTGTTTGTGTGCATAAACAATATTTGAGTTGACAGCCAAAGTGGCAAGGCACATTGACCTGAGGCAATAAATATCCAAAGCCTTACCTTCTTATTGTGATTGTTAAATGAACTATGCAGTACAGAATTGATGAAGAACCAATGTTAGATGGGAGAAATAATCAAAAGAAATAGAATGTTACTGTCACCATCTGAAAGAACAGTAATAATACTTAGCTCCTATATAGCACTTTTCGTCAGTAGCTCTCAAAGTGCTTTACAGTGGAGGAGAGCATCATTATCCCCATTTTACAGTGGAGAAACTGAGGCACAAGGAGGTGAAGTGCCTTGCCCAAGGTCTCCCTGCAGGCCAGTGGCAGAGCCAGGAAGAGAACTCACATCTCTCATTAATCATCACCCCCTGATTTATAACTTTGAAATTTGGTGCCACCAGGCACATTGTGTATCACCCTCGGACAAAAACATGATGAAGATGGGTCTTTACATGCAATGAGAGTTGCAAGAATCACACTTAAGAGGAGACATAATTGTCAATGTATTTTAGTTAAGGGATATGGGATATTTCCCATGGCACAAAGACTGTTGGGTACTCAGCTCACACTGAAAGCCAGTGGTAGTCGGGTGCTTAACTCACGTGTGCCTTTGAAAATCTGCTCCTTAATCTGTATCTTCCTCCAAAGGTTCTCCATGTATTGTCTTTTATTCATTTTTATTCTCCCTCCAAATCACGTAAAGACAAAGTGCAACCAAATAAGTGCAACCAGTATCCAATTTTCTGGAATTTGAAACATGATTTTAAGGGCCAGCTTGTGGTAGCATCAGTCATACAGTATTGGGTAGTACCTCACCCCACATATAGTTCCAATGAAGTGATTGAGGCTATGGGTTGACTAAGATGTTACCCAATGTTACACCATCTGCCCCAAATTTACATTGCTGGTCACAGGAAACTTGGGAATCTGAAGTCATCCTCTTTACCTGATTCCTCAGTGCTATTCAGTATCGTAGCCAGTGTTATGACCATGAGTTACTGAAATATTTAAGGTTATTGAACTCAGCTTACTTTACAGAAAACACAGTGGTAACATGATGATGCTTGGTAAAAGGAGCTTCAGCTGTGGGGCCATTCCTAATCATTCAGTTATTTTATGAAAGGAGATGAATGAAGGGACATGAGAAAGAGAAACAAAAAAGCTTCCAAACAGAACTATTTTCTGCATATCATAGGTCAAGTCTGACAGTGTCACTTTAAGAAATAGCCTTGTGTGTCTGGCATAAAGGACTTAGAATATTATGGCAATAGGTAGCATAGAAAATGCTAAGATAAACAGGCATTGTGAAAGTGTGCAAAACCTGGTCATCTGAAAGAAAGAAAATCAAGTAATTTAAAATCAGCAAAGTGAAAGCAGAGACTGATAGGAACTCTGACCAGAGGTACATCCAGTTACCCTTGCAGGTTAATTTGAAGCTCCTCTTCATTATCTCTTGCTTGTAGTTTCCATGACAATGCACATTGTGGTACTGACCCTTAAAGAGAGGCCTCTTCCAGGTAACAGTCAATGTCATTAGTTATTGTTTCTGACTTGCTCGGTTACCATTGTGACACCAAGGAGGTCTTTCTAAAAAGTAGGTTCTCTGAGCGATCAGTCCTCTGGAGATTGAACTCGATTAATTTAACGAGCATTTTAATTTCCATAGAGCCTGGAGAAAGTGGGGGCATATTGTTGCCACCTCTCCATGTCCTCACATGTATTTGAACACCACTGCTTTTGGAATTTCACTTATACATTAAGAGAAACCCTGAAGTCCTCTCCCCGACCCTTTCTTTTTCAGTGTGGTGTACATAGAGGAAAATCTAGAATAAGAGTGGTTTGTTTTTCATTTTACTTTACAATAACAGCTGCTGCTCAAAACCAGCGGGTACCTCTGCTAGTCTAAGCCAGTTTAGGGAGATAGAATGGCTAATGTAAACAGCCTGGACATTTGAAAGACATTGGAAAACACAATAGAAAGGAATAGACTATACCCTTTACAAGGATTATGGGTTTGCAAATGTTTTCATTAAGGCTTGATCTGCAGCTGGGAGGTGCTGTACAGATCAGTTGAGGTTACATCATTGAGCAGGTAGGTTGACTGAATGGAAAATTATGAGCTCTTGAATGAAGTGTTAATGGATATTTGAAACCAAAAATACACAAGATTTATTTTAGAAAAAGTCCACTTCCTGTTTCAAAGTTTATATTCAGATGTGGCGTAGGATGTTTCTACGCTCCCTCTATCATCTCCGTACCCAAGGAAGTATACATTTCCCTGTAGTGGTATTTTTAGGAAAAAATATTTATGAAAATGGCTTGCCATAAGGATGTTCTATTGTAGTTTGGGGCTCTTTTATCATTAGCATCACACCCTTATTACTTTTTTCATTAAAATATTTTATTCAGAATATTTTTACATAAATAATGTAAACTAAATAAATAATAGAGAGCACAGAATGTGGTCTCTTTCTCTCCTCTTTGTTTTTTATTCTTCTGTAAAATTGCACTATTATATAGTTTGTGAATGCGCATGTTAAAAAGAAAGGACAGCACACTGTGAAAGCTCCATGTACAGATTTTGGACAATATGTAGACAATTCATTTTATGAATATCTCTGTTTTATTCAGAGATGGGCCAAAGCAAAACCAGAGATCCAGAGTCCCCATGTTTTGTTAAAAATCCAGAACTGAAATTAGCAACTGTTCTTTTTCTCTTTAATAGTCTGGTGCAAAACATTCGAGCCAAATATCTTTTGTGTGTTTGAAATCTGATTCAAATATTGAACCTTGCATCCACTTGTAATGTTTTATATTCAGAAGTGAAATCACTAGCACTAGTCAACCATTTTTTAATTTTGTGTATTCACTGTGCCTGATGATATCTTCTGATGAGGGGAGATCATAGCCATTATAGGATCCTTCATTATTAAGCTCAGCACTGACGACACTATGGAAGAGTTATTGACACTCTGCACAGTTTTTATCTTCCTGGGTGCCAGCAGACTTACAATAAACAAGAAACTTGCCTTTTGCTGTCTCGTATTTGATGCAGACAGTACTTAATTTGTAATGAAAGAGGTCCCGGGGCTCAAGCAATTTTTTTACTTTCATAATTGACACAGCAAGCCCAGAGGTGCCAGGGCTCAGCCTCGGCAAGCCTGGCACAAATTAAGCACTGGATCCAGAAAGTGCAAAGTAAAGATCTTGTCCACTTAGCAGAACCAGAATTCAGTCCTGGGCACTGGGAAGCAGACAGTTTGCCACAATAATTAATTATGGCTTGTGCTGAATACAATACAGTAATCTGGTTCAAGAGGGCAGTTGTCATGCTCAGTTGATCTGTTAATATTGGCACTAACTCAAGTTCATAAAACTACTTTTAATAGAAAACATATTTTACTAATGAGCTTTTTCCATTGGGACATCATTCTCTATTGTTGTCTGAAAAATTGTCCAGAAAACTAGTCAACAAGAGACCGCAATTGCACTTACATTTTCCTCCCTCCCTGTCAGGACTGGCTCCAGCTTTTTTGCTGCCCCAAGCGGCGAAGGAAAAAAGAAAAAAGATAAAGCTGCGATCGGCAGCACTTTGGAGGCAGCGCTACTGCACCGCTTCATTCTTCAGCAGCAATTCGGCGGCGGGTCCTTCCCTCCGAGAGGGACCGAGGGACCTGCCACCGAATTGCCGCCAAAGACCCGGACTTGCCACCCCTTTCCGTTGGGCACCCCAAGCACCTGCGCTGGTGCCCAGAGCTGGCACTGCTCCCTGTTCTTGCTACAGCGCATGACTGGTCCATTCTGTGTGTGAACTTTAGAAAATAAAAATTATCTTGCTTTAATGCAACATGTGAAACCTAATATCTCTGAATTGAAGAAGACAGGAGTAATTACTGCAATGCCTGCTTATGTTCTGAATTTCCTTTCATTTTGCTAAAATTAACTGAGATTTGTATAGGGACAGACGGCAATGGGATGAATACTAACTGTCTTTTGCTAAAGCAAATGTATATGCACAAACTACTTTAAAATATTTTTAAATTAAATGTGAAACTAGAAGTAGACAAGTCACACCATGTTCCCCATAAGTGGAATTCTCCCCATCATGATGGCCAGCAGGAGGTCTATGCAGTGCTAAATTCACATCCTAAAAATAGGGTTTAAATGGAGCTTACTTGGTGAATTAGGTCTTTTGCTACCTCTCAGTGCATGGATGATTTTTACCTCATGTGTTCTGAAATTGAGACACAGATGGTAAAAGAACTGTTTCTGGATTGTTGGGACAAGGTGCATTCTAATACAGAAAACCCTGTTGCTGAAGATCATCATTTGGTTCAAGAGGGCAGTTGTAATGCTTAGTTAATCTGTCCATATTGACAGTAGCTCAAGTTTGTAAAAATATGTTTCATGGAAAATCTATTTTACTAATGAGAATCAACCATTGGGACATCATACTCTGTTGTTGATGATCGGTTTTCCTTTAATCTTTAGTCTTAAATGAATAAAGCATCTCAGGAGATACAACCATTATTAATACAATAACCCATATCTTGCTAAATATTTAGCATTCTGGAATCATTTCTGGGTCTAAATAAGTGATCCCTTAGAACAGCATTAGCACAAAGGAAAAAGTGATGGGATAAACATGGCATTGAACTGGGGCACCAGATCTTCCTATTTTAGGTCAGAGTTCACAGCTCAAGCCAATCTCTGCTAAGCTTTAACTATCATGGTGCTAACACTCCATCATGGTGTTAGCAGAATCAAGACGCCTAGCAAATTCACATCAAGATTTCATTTCAGGAGTGTTTAGGTCCAGAGTTTAGGTGATGGGGTTGCTTCTAAGAACTACTGACTTTTGTTTGTTTAAAAAAAAATGTGTATGCTATATTTACAGATGTTAAGGAGCCTTCTCCTTTTGCTCTACATCTGCCTCCTGGGGAATTTCTCATTAGGTTGTTTAGCCAAAGATTCTGATGAACTAATACGCACCGGCAATAATCATACTATGGGAAGTCTATTGATTTCTTCTCCTTTTTATTAATCCCTCACAGACAGTTATTTAATGCTGTAATTTGTGCACTTAAAGGGGAATTTTAGTGGCTCAATGTCAATTTAATTATCTCAGTCATTCACTGAATAGTAATTTCATGTCAGCTTGACCATAGCTTCCTTGAAGCTGCAGCATTTGGAAATATAATCAGATCTTTCTATGCTTGTGCTCCCCAGATAATTCTCAGAAACACACACACACATGCAGTTTTTTTTCCTCCAGGCCTCCACACAGCTTTAAGGGCTTGTTTATTTTGGCATCTGATTCAACGCCAAATCCTGCTAGACTTACACAATTAGTCTGCAAGGTGAGCAGGACGTGGCCGTAGATCTTGGCACTAGAGATGTAGATATTAATCTTCATGAAGCAAATAGGCAATCAGTGACCTCACTTTCCAGAACCCATCATGTCATTTGCTGATTTATATGTCTGAGTATGGACAGGATTAAGAAGCTTTCACATGGTGTGGATCTAATTCATATATTTACAGATAGATTTGACAGCTTAAAAACTCTGCTTTAAAAATTTATGCAACTGACTGTAGATTGTTGTATTTAGGATATGCTGTGTTTTGTTTCCTCTGTCCAATACATCAGGTTATCTGGGTTACTACATATCTCATTAGGGCAATGAGAAGGGCTACAGTGACTTCTTATTCCTCCTAGGGGGAGGTTCATGTCTTAACCATGTTTGCCACAATAATATATTAGCTTCAAAACATTGCTCCAACAGGGTCAATAACTATAGATCAACGTGTTCCCTATAGGAGGCAGGAATTTTTATAAATTTGGATTCAGTAGCACTGATGTAGTCATTATGAATTTATGCATTGAGTCCTTGCAGGGTTGGGAGGAAATAATGTCTTTGAGAGTGTCTGTCCCCCTCCCTATCAGCAGAGCCCATTTTCTTAGTGCCAAGGGAAAAAGAAAGCATGCCATGTAGTTCACTTCCTTCACATAAGTCTGGATGGAAAATACTGTGGCTTTTAAAACTGCAGCTTTCAATGAGAGGCCTGGTCTGAACTCCAAGTCTTGGTTTGTCATGTTCCCTCTGGACGTTCTTAGCCCTTAGAGCCGTAGGAAGGGAGTCCTTTGCAGCATTCCAGAGGGAACTTTTCAGTCAGTTAAAGAGCAATAGGAGAGGCCCCAAAGGGAGTTCTGTCTAGTCCTTCCTGAGGGACGATAAGATGACTAGAGCTGGCTGAACATTTTTTTTTGACAGAACATTTTTCCATTGGAAAGTGCAGTTTCATCAAAATCTAAATGTCATTTTAGGAACATGTCAATTTTGGTGACATTTTCTACTGGAAAACTTAAAAACAATTTGTTTCATCTTTCTTGTATTTTGATAATGTTGAAATGTTTCACATCAACTTTATTACTTTATTTAATTTTATTTTGACTTTTATATTTAACATTAATGTTAAATTTATGTATTATATTTTACATTTATGTTACATGTTTTGATGTTATCTAAATGAACCAATTCTTCAAAATCTAAATCCTTTTGGAATTTGCATTTCATGGGAAATGTCAAAATTTTGACTTTTCATCCTAATTTGGGACATTTTTCCCCCCAAAATATTGTAATTTCTTGCTGGATGGAAATTGCACTTTTTGATCAGCTGTAACAGTGACCATTGCATGAGGTCTCACGGGTGGGGAAGAAACAGGGAGATCCTCAGTGACACAGCATCCATTCAGAAATGATTATTCTCCCAGGATACAAAATCTTGATAATTTCTCAGTCACGTTATTATCGAGGTAGCTGGTGAGATTTTGGCTTAGGCAGGTGTGAAAGGTGAAGTGCAATTGATAATAAAAGGCCTCATGCTGAAAAGTTCCCAAACTTTACTAGGTTTATTTGAACTTAGTAAAAAGTATAGCCAGTCTGTATCACTGCCAATGGATTGGAGCTAGTTTACTTCTGAGAAAGAAGTAGTAAAGAAGAGCTGAGAGAGAGAGAGAGTGGGAGAAATGGTAAAAACTTCACAGAAATATAAATTTGTGCTGAAAAGCCTCTGGATATTCAGCTACCCTTTGGCCATATTCTGCAAGACAAAACAGAGTGAATGGGGCTCAGTTTTATTCTTGACATCTTTACTTTGGCAGAGAACATTGTAGAAGATAGTAAATTGCTTCTTGATCTGATTTTAAAAAACCGGATACTTTACACCAGCAATTAGTTTCTCATTATTGTAGTCCTACTTAACATCTAGATTTCAGAGATTTCTATATACAGCATCCTGTATTTTAGAACCAGGGAGATAACAAGGTATCTATTACAGTTGAATAATTTTTTAAGTTAGACTAGAGTTCATATATTTATCTGGGATTTAAGATCTCAGCATTTTAGATGAATCAGGAATATCTGGTCTTGTTAAAACCTAACTACATTTTTTGTGAATGTTAATGAAGCATACCTTATAACTGTTTACTTTATTGTACAAGATGCAAGCCATATTTCTTTAAAAATTATTTCCACAGTCCAATAGAACTGCAAATGCTCCTCTATGATGTTACTAATATTTTCACTTTCATTGATTAGTGCTGCGGTGTTTGGATTTCACACTCTTTTGGGGGGATGTTTATTTACAAACAGATATTTTTCATTTGAAATCTTTTAAAATGTAGAAACATTTCTCTTGGTGATACACTGTATAAATGTTTCTTTTTATAAAATTTTATTTTGGGACCAAATTTAAATTGACAATAGTTTTAAGTCCATAAAAACCTTTAGTCCACAAAATGATCAATAATATGAATGATTTTAAACAACAGGTCTTAAAAATAATTGCTCTTTAAACATGCCGGTAGCATCTGTATGTGAACTGCATGGATTGCAAATGAAATTTACCTGTAGTAATTAAAATAAGGTTTTATTATTAGTTCCTTTTAAATTATTCTAAGTGATCTTAAACAGAGCTACCTTGTAAAATAATGTCTATCCTAAATGGTTTTTGAGCACAAATGCATTCCCTCCCTTATTTCATGGCAGTCATTAAATTATTACAAGATCTGTGGGATATTTTCCATTAAGGTTTCATAGGATGTATAGAATGCAGCTTTCTTCTATCTTTTTTTCCTTCTTGTAAAAAAGAGACAGAAGATCTTTCAGCGCTGCCTATCTGTAGGAGGTCTGGATCCAGGCCTTACTAAGGCCATCAATTTTTGTCTTTCACAGAACAAGAGCCAGTTTTTTGTCTTCACTATCTGACAAGATTACCATGTCTTCCTCAAGGGGGTGGGGTGTGGGGAAGGAGAGGGAGGGAGGAGAGAATCACATCCTCAAACATAAACTGTAAAGATCCTCTTCTTCATGTTGTTATTGTGAGCCACATTGTCATTAATTACAGCTCAAAGCTGCTTATTGGGGGAATGATATGAGAGAGACGTCAAATGGTCAGCAGAACACTAAACTCTGCAAAATGGTATTCCTCATGAATTTGTTGCTGGGCAAAGGTGCTGTCATGAGAGCCTTGGAGATTGAAATCTCTGTTTTATCCACATGAAAGGCTTATCACCAGCAGAAACAGTGCAGATTTCCCCCATGCTGTTCGACAATGTGCCTTCACCTCTGCGAGAGAACATGACCACTTTGACAGGAGAGAGGGGTTCAGTCTCCAGGCCTATTTATTCCTTATCCAACCTGAGTAAAATTAGTGCCCAGAGCCATGGTACTTTTTGTGATAAGGACCAACCCACTAGGAACTGGACTAAGGCTACCAATCCATTTTCCACAGGTTTTTTTGTTTTTTTCAAATTGGAGATATACCTATCTCCTAGAACTGGAAGGGAACCTGAAAGGTTATCGAGTCCAACCCCCTGCCTTCACTAGCAGGACCAAGTACTGATTTTTGCTCCAGATCTCTAAGTGGTCCCCTCAAGAATTGAACTCACAACCTTGGGTTTAGGAGGCTAATGCTCAAACCACTGAGCTATCACTCCCCCCAAACAAACAGGTATCCAATTGTATATGATATCCAGAAAAGATACTTGCTTTTAATTTTCACTCTTAGATTGTTAAGCTTTTTAGGGCAAGAACCATCTTTTTTGTTCAGTGTTTGCACAGTGCCTGGAACAATGGGGTCCCAGTCCATGACTGGGTCTCCTAAGTGCTACCACAATACAAATAATTCAATTAACCTTTTATTATGTTAATGTCAAATGAACATAGACCAACTCTAAAATATTTTAAACCTAAAGTCAAACCACAGTGTGTGTGTGTTGCCACAGTTCATTTGATCTTATATAAAACCAAAACTCACACTGGGATTTTTATTTTTAACAAATCAGTGTAAAAGTTTCAATTATTTTTATAAAACCGGGCAGGGCTACTTGAATATTTCATCATTGGGATTGGTAGTTGTGAAAGAGGGGGGGAAAGAAGCTAAGTGAATAAATTCTGCTTCCTCATTTCTTCTCCTTGGCCAAACCTTGTTTTTAACATGCTTTTAAGTTTTTCCTATTGTCATTGCCAGGCTGGCTGAGTTAGCTCTTCTGAAAACTGTGCTCTTCCCAACAGAAGAATCTGAGCCTAATTCATCCCTGAAATAACAGCACTGAAGTCAAAGGAGTTACACTAAAGATGCACTTGGCCCAGTGTTTTTAAAATGTCCATTCAGCTCAGTATGGGAACAGCAGAGGTAGGAGGCCATTACAATCTGGTGTTACTACAGTGCATTATTATTATTATTCACTTATGTGGTGGTAGAGTTTAGAAGCCTCAGCTCAGTTGGGCCCCCTTTGTGTTAGACTCTCTTCAGACACAGTATGTGACAGTCCCTGCCCCAAAGAGCTTGCAGGCTAAAAGACTAGGGGAATCGGAATGGACAGAAAATAGTGATTTATCTTCTTAAAATTTGAGATGTTAATATCAGAAGGGTCCAGGGATGCTCCTGAAAGGCATGAAAAGTTTGAGTCTTCAATAGTTTTTTTTTTATTGGGGTGCACAGCTCCTCTGTGTTTTCATCATTTCATAAGCTCTTTCACCCTTCATGTTTGTTAGGCTTCTGTTACTTGAAGTCTTTATTTCTCACTCCCTATGTGCAAGTATCACATCCCCCAGGGATGCTCATTAGAGAAAACATTTTATTTAGCTGATGCCTCTTTTCAAGCAGTGCAAACGAAATAAATCAGATAGGTTCCAAGGGATGATAATGTATCAACCTTCAAAAGACAGAGAAGATCAACCAGGAAGTTGTAAACCCATTAAATTGTCTTTATATAATGTGCAGGAAATGAACAGTAAAATTAGAAGGAAGATGATACTGTAACAGGCGAGGTAACCAGTTACCATCAATAAACAGAAGATGCTGCTGTGATGTGATATGACTTTTCCTTGCAGTTCTGGCATAGATTGGAGTTTTTGCCTCTGGATGACAGTGATTAAGATGCACCAGTGAATGTTACATTTGAGGCACCTGGAGAAAAGATGGTCCCCTCTACTAGAAGAGAAATGACTCTCAGAAATTAGGAAGTACTTCCACAAGCTGTTTTCAGGCCCTTCTCTGCCTACCCTGAGCACTAGCCTCAAGCCACTGCTGCAGGGAGCAGTGCCCAAAATTAATTTCCAGATTCATCCATAGTTGTCTTTTTAAAAATGCATTTTTGATATAAATACTAAAGAATACATGTCCTATTTCATTATTATTATTATTTATTAGCATTCATGAAGCACCCATCACTGTAATATCTGGGCACTATTTAACATTTAGGCTTAATAGCAAACCACAGTCCCTAAACATGGGAACGTGCACTCTGTGATCCCCTATGGCCACAAACAATTTAATTTTGGAAGTAGAAAAACCTAAATTGCCTAAAAGTACTTATTAATCAAAAATGTTTATAAAATGCCAGGGGGATACAAATGCATTCTTTCATAAAACTCCTTGGAGCCTCCTTCAAGGTTTTGCTTGTTTCTAAGTGGTGGTGTGCTAGATAATTTGTCACATTTAATAACAATCCATAAAAAAATATTTTCTTCTCTCTGCTTTGCCAGTTAAAGTCTCACTCGAACTTCGACAATGTGGTTTTTTCTGCTGTCAGCTTCCACCATGATGGAAGACACGTAAGAACAGAGGCAGATAGATTAGATAGAAACTGCTGTTTAAGGGCCTGATCCGATTCCTGCTGAAGTCCATGGACAGCCTTCAACTGACTTCATTGGGCAGCTGACTGATCCCCTAAAAGAAATGTAACTTTTTACGCACACATGCATAATTTTGCATGTTAAAATTAATTACTGTCAGCTTTCTCCAAAATGTGAGATAATGTCCTTGGATGAAAATGATCGGTCCCTCACATTTTTGTGCAATAGCAAACAATAGCAGTCGCCTTGTGGAGTTATAAATTAGTGCAAGAAAATAGATATACAACGGTTACTTTTGAAAATCTTGCATTCTGTACGTCTTACAAAGAGTGGAGTTAAAACTGTTTTCAACCTCCAGCTAGAAAGTGTTTCATAACTACTCAAGTCAGAAAACTGAAGCCAGTCAACAGATGTGTACAGCTTCCGTAAGTGCATATCCTGCTAGAATGTCAGCGTTTGTACACGCTAGGTTACCACTCCTAAGTGAAAGTAATGACACCCTTCTGTCTTGATTTTCCTCCCACGTTTCAGACATTTAGAGAAAGAAATGTCATTGTCAAGTGTACACTGAGCAAGAGGAATGGTCTGGGAAAGCAGTAGCATGCCAGTGAATTTCTCTTGTCTTGTTTGCTCTTTTACAAGACAGAAATTGCAATGACAGTCTTTCACGCTATATACCCATGTGACTTTCTATACGGCAATATTTATCACCCAGCTTGATTGAAACCTTTTAAGAATAGCATTGAAAAAATGGATCCTTTCTTCATATTATTTTAAGTTGAAGGTGAATCTGTCAGTTGTTTTTGTTGTCAGCATGGAGAACACCAAAGTGGTTTTAATAGCAAATCAAAGCTGTTGTGTGGGTCTAATGCAGTGGTTTTCAAACTTTTTTTTCTGGCAACTCAGTTGAAGAAAATTGTTGATGCCCGCAACCCAATGGAGCTGGGGATGAGGGATTTGGGGTATAGGAGGGGCTCAGGGCTGAGGCAGAGGGTTGGGGTGTGGGGGTGAGAGCTGTGGGGTGGGACTGGGAATGAGGGGTTCAGGGTATGGGAGGGGGCTCTGGACTGGGGCAGGGGGTTGGAGTGTGGGAGTGGGTCAGGGCTCTGGGCTGGGATGGGGCTGGAGATGAGGGCTTTGTGGTGCAGGAGGGGTTCCAGGTTTGGGGGGGGATCAGGACTGGGGTAGGGGGTCGGAGTGCAGTAAGGGGTCAGGGCTCTGTGCCGGTGGTGCAGGCTCTGGGGGTGGGGCCAGGGATGAGGGATTTGGGATGCAGGAGGTCTCTGGGTTTGGGGGGGTGTCTCAGGGCTGGGGCAGGGGATTGGGGAACATGCTTACCTCGGGCGTCTCCTGGTCTGTGGCACAGCGGGGGTGCTAAGGCAGGCACTGCAGACTGGCACTGCAGACTGTGCTGTGCCCCAGAAGCGACCAGCAGCAGGTCTGGCTCCTAGGCTGAAGCAGCTCTGCATGGCTCTCACCCGCAGGCACCGCCCTTCCCCCAGCTCCCATAGGCTGGGTGCTTGGGGCCAGTGCTCAGGACAGGGGCAGCATGTGGAGCCCCATGGCCCCCCTGCGTAGGAGCTGGACCTGCTGCTGGTCGCTGCTGTGGTGTAGCACGTGTCAGAACAGGTAGGAACTAGCCTGCCTTAGCTGGGCAGCACCACTGACGGGACTTCTAACAGCCCAGTCGGCGGTGCTGACAAGAGCAGCTGTGACCCAGTGTCTTACAATCTGCAAGCCAGCACTGGGTCACCACCTGCAGTTTGAAAACCACTGGTCTAATGTACGTCCGTAACAGATTTCTGCAGGTAGTAGTCTGAGCCTTTAAGGTGTTTGATTCTGTTTTGTTACATAGCCCTAGGAGTGAGCTCTATCTCCCACTAAGAAGCTTCTCCATCCATCAGACATTCTCCTCTGTCATTGTCCACTTACAAAAACCCTTTGATTAATTTGGCTTTGTGACAAATTTGTCTTTTAACAAATAATGCAATAAAAATCAAATACAGTTCCTGCCCTACCCATCAAAAATCTGCACCTTTGTGGGATTTAATTGGATGATATTTGATTTGCTATTTATTTCCTCCTGTTTATGGGGTTTTTTTTCTAGAGCTAGATTTTTCTGTTATTGCAGCCATTCCAAAGTATTTCATTCGCACACAGAAGATGTGCTGAAAAATCCTGGAATTGGTCTTGATATACACATATTCTCACTCTGTTTTAAATTCCATCATATATCATCTTGATAGTTTATTAAAAATGAGAAGGCTCTAAATCACTTTTCAGCTCCCTTCAGCCTGGGGTTGCCAGCAGTTGAATTGGCCCTCAGGGTAACATAGAATAGCACAAAGCCAGTCCAGGATTTGCCAGAGAGCTGTGTGCTCTGGTCCTAGCCCTTCCTGCCCTCTCATGTTCCCCACACATATATCTCAATTATTTGTTGGCAACTTCTGCATAATATAACAATGCTTAATATTTAATCCCTATTTAGCACTTTGGTACGCACCACTCAAGCCCCTTGGCATTAGCCAAGTGCATCCTCATTAAGTGGAATTTTTGCTAATACCAGCAATAAGGTATTTTCGCTAATCTTGCTAAAAGTCAGGATATCTGGTTTCCATTCTTGATTCTTCCAATGGCTCTCTGTATCTCAGTTTCCCTGTCTGAAAATAGGCTCATATTTTATCCACTTTGTAAAGAACTCTGAGATCTTGGGGGTGGGGGGAAAAGAAGGGAGAAATGCTATTAAGTGCTATGTCATTTATTATTAGGAAAACTCTGAGTTCATCTACATGATCATTGTCAAATTCACCTGTGATATTATTTAATTGGTGTCTTTACCTGCAACAATATCACCATGTGTTTTGATTCAGTTCAGTATCAAATTAAGCAGGTTTAAGACTGGATGGTACTTGAAAAAAGCCTCCAGGAGCAATAGTGCTGATGAGTGTCTAGGTACAGGGCTGTCTGAGTAACTGAATATTTGCATCAGGTGCAGGTCTGAAAAAATGGAAAAAAATTATTAATTTCTGGTTGACCCAAAGCAAAAATGTTTCAAAATTTTCAACAAAACAAAATTTAAAAAAAATTCATGTGGACTTCAAGAATTATTAGATTAAAAAAAATTAGGAGAAATTCCAAAATGAAACCTTTTTCCAAAACAAAAGTTAAAATGTTTCATTTTAGAAATGCCAAAATGAGGCATTTTGACATTTTCTTTCTTTTATTTTCTTTCTAACAAAAAATGTCCCAAATTCCTGAATTGCTTTGCTTGACCTGAATCTGCATTTTTTTTGAGGGGGGCAGGGGGTTTGCATGAAAATTCCCCCCAGCTCTACTAGGTAACACTTTCTCACTCAAGTCAGTACCGAACGAATGTCCCAGTGTGGTGTGACAGGGGGCTATGATGCTAGATGAAGTCGTTTGGCTGAATTACAAAACAAGGTTCTGAATGCTGAAGCTCAGAACCCCACAGCTCTCTCCATAAAAATAGAGGTGTAAACACTGGTGTTCTAGCCAAATTCTAACTCAGATAATTGTAGGCTGCCTACCTCTATTTCCCTTGCAGTTGTAATTGGATAATGGCTACTTCCTTACTCCCTCTCCTAAAATATTGTGTAAAACAACAGTTTTGCTCTGTCTTCAGGTTGGAGTGTTTCAGTAGTCAGCCTTGGTGTCTCCTGCCTATCCCATACTTACCTTCTAAGGCTTAATCAGTTAAGATTTGTAAAGTGCTTCAAGATCTGCAGGTGACAGATGCTCTAGAAGTGACATTGTGCAACTTTTGTTTTGCTAAGCTGAAGAATCACTAATTTCTGTGGTCTGAGAGGCTGTTTTTAAAATCTATTTTCAGTTGCTTGAAAATTCTCTAATATGCGTCACATTCCTTTTCAAGCAAATATTTTCACTGGCTTCCTTTTAAGATTTTGGATAAAATCTGACAACACTGCTATGCTTATTTTGCTCTGTTGAAAGAGATTACTATTAACTTACTCTTTCTTTAGAAACTTAGAGGTGCTATCGTTTCTCTGCTTAAGAAGCTGTCATTTAAAACATTCATCATTTCTATCTTTCTCATGTTCCTGTCTTAGATGGTTCCCAATTAATACCCTGGAGGAGGAAATTCCTGCTTATCATAGTCTTGTTATCTTTACATGCCCCTCTCATATCATCATATCGCATTTAATGCTGTCATTTATATCCTGGGTATTTAGAAGGCATTTTAGTTTAAAATACTAAGACATGAGCTCAGAGGAAAATGAAGTTAGTTAGAAAAATTGTTGGTGGATGTAAGCAAATGGCAAGCAGAGGCTGTTGAGAAGACTCCAGAACATAAGTTTTGATCTTAAAAGCCAAAGCTGAATTAAACTAGCAACAATAATTTGTTGTGCCAAATATCTTCCATTAGATGCTTAGGGTGAGGATTTAGAGTTATGATTATTAATAGTTTTCTAATCTTTGGTTGATCGAGATTATTTTTACTGCATCTTGAATAGGGGATGAATTTACAGACATATGGTCAACTGAAGTGTACTGGTAAAAAAAAAAAATTAAAAAAAAATCAACATTACTGCCTCCCCCCCATGTATTTATTGATTCCTACTGGTGGGGGTCTATCTGAGGAAACCAAGCAGGAGAATCTTGAATTTTAACAAATGTTTGGTGAGGTAGATAGTATGTGTGTAGGATCATAGAGTAGTCAACAAATATCCAAGAGAATGTGACACAAAATCCTGATTATGGTGGTGGAAGAGTTTTATTGGTGTGACCATCTTTTTAATAAGAAAAAATCTTAGATTTAATGGAAAAGATAACAGGCTAAGGCAGGAGGGGGCAGACAGAACAAATTTGGAGATTTCAATGGAGTATGTGGTTGTGTGTCAGAGAACAGTGAGAAGGCAGTGAGGAATTTCAGTTGTTACTGACTCGGTGACCAACAGCAGGAAGGGTTGAATAGCCTGGTCATCTTGGAAGCAGGAAGGTTGGGTGTTGAGGAAAGGGAAACCTAAATGTGGGGTAGAAAAGTCAAATAGTAGTAATAGTGTGGGGAAGCATGGCTCATGGGAAGCAAATCTTGGATGGAGGAGGATAGAATACTTATGGTCTGGGTGGGTTGACCAGACAATTTGTGGTGCTGCAACAGCTGTGGAGCAGAGCTCAGTAGTTCCACATCACAGTTACAGAGAACAGTTTGAAATGAAACTTTAAATTCAGTTGAGCTGAAGCAGGATATAAAACTTGTGTTAAAATGTGAATGGATCCAAGTTGCAATGATGATTAAACTGAAGTTGTCTTGTAACTCAGATGAACTGAAACTGCAGGTGTCATAGCGCTACTGAATGACATGGATAAGGAGAATGATTAAGTATCAGAGGGGTAGCCGTGTTAGTCTGGTTCTGTAGAAGCAGCAAAGAAAGGATAAATGGACACAAATCAGACATTAGGAATGGCAATATACAAAAACCTGTAGGAGAACACTTCAACCTCCCTGGCCACACAATAGCAGATTTTAAGGTGGCCATCCTCCAGCAAAAAAACTTTAGGACCAGACTCCAGAGAGAAACTGCTGAGCTCCAATTCATTTGCAAATTTAACACCATCAGTTTAGGACTAAACAAAGACTGTGAATGGCTTGCCAATTACAGAACCAGTTTCTCCTCCCTTGGTTTTCACACCTCAGCTGCTGGAACAGGGCCCCATCCTCCCTGATTGATCTAACCTCGTTATCTCTAGCCTGCTTCTTGCTTGCTTATATATACACACCTGCCCCTGGAAATTTCCACTGCTTGCATCCGAAGAAGTGGGTATTCACCCACGAAAGCTCATGCTGCAAAACATCTGTTAGAGAATGATTAAGCTTTCCATACAAGCACATTGATGTTATACATCTTAGGTTTACAAACGCCTGATAAATGACTTATAAATGGTTCTACGTGTTAAACATGCTTGTATGTTAACTATGAATGATTTGTATTGCAAACACAGAATAACTGGGAGAATTCCACATACAGTACAACTTGAACCATTTAATGCTGAATTGTATATCTCTGTCTGTCATGAGTATATGCAAAGCAGTCATTCTGCCTGTGATCTAGTGAAGCTGCTTTGGAATTCACTGTCCTAAGGCAAGTAATCTCTGAGCTTCCTTAACTAACCTCCAACCCCTCCTGCCATTCTGTGCTATAAATCTTTCTTGTATGAATCCAGCAAAGTCGACACATTTAGAGAGGGCAAAGGCAGCTGAATTACAGGTTGTCTAAAATGAGTTGAAAGGGTAGGCCTCTGGAGAAAACCAACAGTTAATCAGAGAGATGGGACAACAATCTGATAGCTTTAAAGTGTAAGTATCAATAACCAGTGTCCTATATTTGACAGATAAAATTATAATTAACTCTTTCAGGTCTTAGCATTAGTAAGAACTGAAAGCATTGTGAGCCATTTGGGCTAAAGCAACTGATTACCAAAACAGAATCAAAACAAAGCTTTGAAAGTTTTAAACTGCTTTCTATAGATTAATGAACCCTGTGCTTTCCTGGGCAGAAGAGAATTTAATGTATTATGTAATATACAGAAAAATAGGCTTGTGATTAGGCACTGGACTGGGACCCAGGAGATTTCTGTTCAATTCCTGGCTCTGTCGCAGACTTCCAGTGTGATCTTGGACAAGCATTTTGGCTACATCTATTCCATGAGCTAGGGGTGTGATTTCCAGTGTTCGTACATGTACTTGCGCTAGCTGTCATCTGAGCTAGCAGGCTAAAAATAATAGTGCAGCAGCAGCATGGGCTTGATGCCCCAAGTACAAACCCACCTGCACTCCATGGGGACATACGCTGGGTGCCTAGTTACCATGGCTACGCTACTATTTTTAGCATGCTAGCTCAATGAGAGGTAGCACGAGTATGTGTACAAGAGTTGGAATCACACCCCTCGCTCGTAGCACTGACACAGCCTTAATCTCCTTGCTTCTCAGGGTCTATCTGCACTGGAGTTGGGGGAGGGGTAATTTCCAGTTCTAGGAGCCTTAGCCCCACTATCTCTGATCGAGCTAGTGCACTAAAAATAGTGTCGTTGTGGTGGTGCGCGCAACGGGATGGGCTAGCTCCCTGTGCATGTACCGTGGGTTTCAGATGGGAGCTGAACACTGGTAATGACAAACTGTCACACTTGACTTGCAGCTGACACACTCAGCCATAAAAGTGGGGTTTAATTACTCATTTTTGAAAAACCAGCACAACTTCTGATAATGAAATAACCATCCAACACGTAGTCACAAGAAATAAAATATAATTAGGGGAATTTTCCTGCACAACTCCCATTAACATTATTTTCAAGGATGGGGTTAGTTTGTCCCAGTGGTTCCCTTTCCTTCACTCTGTATCTGACAAGGAAATCCAGGTATCTTTAGCCCAAGGCCTCTTTAAAATTGATGCCTAGCTGACTAATTTTCAACCAATGGAGGAAGAAACTCACTTCCAGCTTTTTGGGCAGTTTAGAGTGTCCCCCAACCTCTTTGTCAAGCATGCAAGCACCCTACGTGGCAGCTGGGCCGGGGTTAGAGAAGCAGAGTTGTCTTTAAATGCAGTGTTGTACAAAGTTTTCTGGGAGGTGCCAATTAGATGGAAGGTAAAAGGGCCCGATGCTTCCCTCAAGTTCCATTGGTGGGGAAGTGCAGGACTGAGCATAAATGGGGCAGGAGGCAGGCAAGTGAGGAAAAGTGGCTCCTATGCCTCTTCCGTCTATATTTCTAGAGCTCCATGGAAGCA
Source organism: Mauremys reevesii (assembly GCF_016161935.1). Taxonomy (NCBI): domain Eukaryota; kingdom Metazoa; phylum Chordata; order Testudines; family Geoemydidae; genus Mauremys; species Mauremys reevesii. Next base: position 51,971,128 of record NC_052633.1, on the reverse strand, counting down.
CAGACCCATGTTACCACAGACCAGCAGAACGCCACAGAGAGGGCCAACTTCATGTGCATGGGAACATGTCTCCTGCAGAAGCCACACTATCAAGGCCAAAAAGCTGTACAGAAGCTGGGCACTAGTTGTTAGGAAATGCCAAGGGCATGAGAAGTCACTTGTAATAAACCCAAACTGAGTGTTTAGTATGTGGAGTGCAATGCAGCTTCCACTTATGCCAATGAAGTGTTGCCAATACCTTTCAAATTCTGGCCCTAAGTGGCTAAGTCACTTCTGAAAATGGGATGCAGGGTCCTTAGTCACTAAGGCCAGATTCTCAAAGGTATTAAGGCCCCTACCCCCACTGAACTCCATGCAAGTTAGGCTCCTAAATACCTTTGAGGATCTGGGCCTTAGGCATGTGAAAATTTTACCCATGGTGGATAAACTCACAGTTGTATACATCACTACTGAAGCCCCCCACCACCCCACCAGTGCTTTCATTTAAGAAGCTCCCAGTAACAGGGATACAACATTACGAGTAACATTGTGGAACACTCACTCATGGGAATTCTCCTATTGATGTCAATGGATCAACTTCCACGAACAAATGCTCATCAACCTAAGAACTCCACAGTTTGTCCCTATGGCTCTGTACTCCTCCCACTACTCTGCTGGTTGTTTAGCTATAATACACCACATAGAGCTCTGTCTTATTATAATCAAAAGGCACCAGTGAAACTTATTAGTAAGGATCACTCAATGGACCGCTGCTTGTCTGGCGATTGCAACAGGAGGCTAACTAATGCTGTGCAATTAATGTGAGGGGACTGAGATTTTACTGGCCACTAGGTCAGGTGACTGCAGGTGACCATTAGCACAGGGTTTCACAGCACTTTTGTTTCATGTTTTGCAAAGTAACTAAACTTGAAATGCTGTTTCCTCTGGAACTTTTAAGTGCACAGCAATTACATGAAATTTACTTGACGCTTTCATGTATCCTTTGAAATTTAAGTGAAGAAGAATGTAGCATTAGATGATAAGATTGATAGAATCCTCGATACACTATAGCAGCTCAATAGCTCTGTGTTTCCTCTTTGGTTTTCTTCAATATTCCCATTGTTACTTTAAATTTGATAAATGTAGAGAGAGAAACAAAAAAAGAAATCCAGCCTTCCATTTGCATGATCTGAAAGAAAGATATTGTTTTACATCTTGACAGCTAAACCAAAGCTATAATTTTGATTCATGGATAAAAGCTGAAGAGTGCTACATTTAACTGCAAATAATATTTATTTGGTATATGACTGTATTTTAAAAAATAAAATAATATTTGGGTGGCAGTGGTAGTACCTCAGTAATTTATTACCAGAAATAAATGAAATCCTAGTCTTGAGCATTGGTATGTAACAATGGTCTTATTCATACTGGTCTTTAAGGACTGAAAACGAGTGAGTAAATAGATTGTCCTTTGCTGTTAGAGAAAAATCAGGATTATTTTTCTCTTCTGTATATAGAAAGAGATACTGCAAAAATAAAGTGGCTAGAGTATTATTAAGTAATTAAAGTGCTGTCCTATCCGAGGGCTTGAGCCTATGCTTCTTGAAGTCAATGGTAAAGTTGCCATTGACTTTAATGGTACAGGATTAGGGCCTAAATTCCAATATACAACAACATTCAAACATCCCCAACTTCAGGGCTCTTTGAAATCCAGACCCAAATTTGAATTTTGGTGTGTGCTCCTGTCTATTTACCAAAAATCAACAGAGAAGGACAATATGATCAATCCAAATCACTCTAATCAGAATACAAGGACTCTGAATTTTCAGGAGAGGAAAAATCTGGTGGTTGTGACCATACGCAGATGAGGTAGCCAAGATACTTCCCACTACAAATTCAACCAAAGGCCTCAAGAATAGCTCAACTAGTGGCTCTGAATTCAATTATTATTCAACTTTGGGGAATTAGAGATCTGGTTTGGGATCTGAACTTCAGATGAAATTTTCAAATGCACGTTGGAGCCTAAATCCCAATGAAAGCCATGGGATATAGGTTCCTAAGTCACTTCAAGCACTTTTAGCTAGGATGAGTCCCCACAGTGTTTTGCCATTGTTCAGTTTGGAATTGTCCTGTATTATGCTGTACCTATTGGGTTCTGGGAACTGTATTATGCTGTAGCGGGGTGCTTACCCTGCTCCTGCCCTGAAGGGCTTAAAACAGCCCTGGGAGAGGGCTGTGGCAGGGGAAAAGCTGGGCTGATCGGGGAAGCGGCTGCAGCTGGGCCACACCCCAATCAGGCCACAGCTGGCCCTATAAAATGCCAGTGAGCCAGGAGCTGGATGAGTCTCTCTCTCTCTCGTTAGCTGTAGAGGGAGACGGACCTGGCTGCAGGGACTTGAGCAGAGTACCTGAGTGGAGCAGGGCTGGGGAAAGGCCAGGGAGCTCCAGCCTGGAAAGCCCCGGCTGTGGCCTAGCAGAAGGCCAACGGGTACTGGGAGTTGCAGAGGGCAGCCCAGGGGTAGGCAAAGGCAGCAGGTCTGAACCCCCTTGCCTATGATGAGTGGCTTTTACACTGCAGTCTGCCGCAGGGAGCAGGGGCTACATGATGACTGGCAGTAACCCACAACTGAGACAAGGTGGGGATTAGAGGGTTGGGGGTTTCTCAGAGAGGGGAGACCCATAGAGACTGGTGGGGTATTGCCAGGAGGCAGCCCCAGGGTAAAGGGGCACCGGGGTCTGGGAGGGACACGGGGCCAGCTACAAATGGGACACCAGCCTGCAGAGGAGGGCTCCCAGGCTGGAAAAGAGCTAATTCCCTGAGACAATCAGCAGGAGGTACCGCAGGTGTGAGTCCTGCACCTCATTACACTTGCTCATTATGCCCTTAATCTCCTTTTTTGGGGGGTGGTGGGGTCTACAGCCCTATTACTTTTTCAGTACAGTGTATACTGGCCCAGAATAAATAAATAACCCAGTCTAGTGATAGTTTTGATATTTCTCCAGTAAGACTCATAGTTTCCATCTCATTTGTGTTGCTAAAATACAGCGATACTAATGTGCCAATATAGGCATCACCCCCTGATGACAATGTTCTGCTTCTGCTAACACTAGTACTTTGTGCTTTGATAGATAGTGAGATAGATAAAATACAGTAGTATGAATCAATTGAGGGGCTGAAATGCTTTAAAAATTTTTTGGGATGCATCCGACAAAGTGGGTATTCACCCAAGAAAGCTCATGCTCCAATACGTCTGTTAGTCTATAAGGTGCCACAGGACTCCTTGCTGCTTTTACGGATCCAGACTAACACGGCTACCCCTCTGATATTTATATAGTCTAGTATTTTATGATGATATTCATCACCAGTGTGTCACAGCCTTTCAGAAAACATCTCACTTGATGATAAACTTTAATTATGCAATAATATTGTATACAGTCAATTGATTCAAATGGTTATCACTTGGGGTTCAGAACCCCTGTCTTTATTGCCCAGATAAAATTTCTCTTTCTGGCTGGAAGTTCTTTCCTTTTCCACTTGTTAGCTTGATGGCTTTGTTTACCTAATATGTAAATGGACCTTCATTGTCTCTGCCTGATGACTGGGTTGGTCAGAGATGCAGATAGAGAGACAAGGTGGGTGAGGTAATATTTTTTTGTTGGGCCAACTTCTGTTGGTGAGAGAGAGAAGCTTTCAAGTTTACACAGAGCTATTCTTCAGGTCTGAGGGCTTGGCTACACTTACAAGTTGCAGCGCTGGGAGTTACAGCGCTGCTCATGCAGCTGTGTAAGGGCCAGCGCTGGAGTGTGGCCACACTGACAGCTACCAGCGCTGCAGTGTGGCCACACTTGCAGCACTTTCCAGCGCTGTATTGAGAGGTGCATTGTGGGCAGCTATCCCACAGAACACCTCGTCCCGTTTTGGCGCCGTTTTGGCGCTGAGTATTGTGGGAAGGGGAAGGAAGTGTGCGGGTCATTCCGCTTCCTGTTTGCCAGCGCCCCGTGGTGCATCGCTTCACATCCCAGCATTCATTCCGGCAGCGTTTGGCGCCATTGTGAGTGTCTTTCTGTTACTCTCTGTGAATCGCGATTTCTGTGGCAAATGGAGCCCGATCTGCTGAGGACTCTGCTGATGAGTGTCACCAGCACAACACGTTTGGCAGTCGAGCTATTCCTTCAGCTCCAAAGTGACAGTGAGGAGTCCGACGATGATATCAATATGGATTTGTCTGCCGCGTGTGACACTAGAGTGCTTGCGGCATTCACGGAAATGCTCAGCACCGTTGAACGCCGCTTTTGGGCTCGGGAAACAAGCACTGAGTGGTGGGATCACATCGTCATGGAAGTCTGGGATGACGAGCAGTGGCTGCAGAACTTTCGTATGAGAAAAGCCACTTTCATGGGACTGTGTGCTGAGCTCGCCCCACTCTGCGGCGCAAGGACACAAGATTGAGAGCTGCCCTGACGGTGGAAAAGCGGGTGGCTATTGCAATCTGGAAGATGGCAAATCCAGACAGCTACGGTCGGTCGGGAACCAGTTTGGTGTGGGAAAGTCGACCGTGGGAATCGTTTTGATGCAAGTTTGCAAGGCAATTAATCGCATCCTGCTAAGAAAGACCGTGACTCTGGGAGCGTGCAGGACATTGTGGATGGCTTTGCACAAATGGGTTTCCCTAACTGTGGAGGGGCGATAGATGGGACGCATATTCCTATTCTGGCCCCACCTGGCATCAGAGTACGTTAATCGTAAGCTCTATGGTTCTCCAGGCGCTCGTGGAGCCCCGCGGGCGTTTCATGGCCCTGTACCCAGGCTGGCCTGGACAGGTGCCTGCTGCACGCATCTGTCGGACCAGGGGCCTGTTCAGGAAGATGCAGGCAGGGACATTTTTCCCAGACAGGAAGATCACAGTAGGGGATGTCGAAATGCCCACTGTGATCCTTGGAGACCCGCATACCCGTTACTGCCTTGGCTCATGAAACCCTATACAGGGAAGCTTGACAGGAGCAAGGACCGGTTCAACTACAGGCTGAGCCGGTGCAGAATGACTGTGGAGTGTGCTTTTGGGCGTTTAAAGGCTCGCTGGAGATGTTTGTATGGGAAGCTAGACTTGGGGGAAAGCAGCATCCCCGCGGTTATAAGCGCTTGCTGTACCCTCCATAATATTTGTGAAGGGAAGGGTGAAACATTCAGTGAGGCATGGACCACCGAGGTTCAAGTCCTGGAGGCTGAATATGCACAGCCAGAGAGCAGGGCTAATAGAGAGGCCCAGCACAGGGCTTCAAGGATTAGGGATGCCTTGAGGGAAGAATTTGAGGCTGAAAGCCAACAGTAATGTTTGCTGCCTTGCATGGGAGTGAATTGCACTGCTTACACTGTTATTCTATTATCCATAATAATAATATGATTTGCAGTGCCTCTTTCTTTACTGGGCTAAGGTGTCTTTCACTATCTGCTATAATAAAGACTGTTTTCAAAGCCAAGAATTGTTTTATTGAAAAGAAAAAAACTTCCTTGACAGACAGACAGACACACAACATTTCATTAACACAAGAGGGCAAGGGTGTGGGTTGGTGAACTGTACAGTCACAAGTTTGCATATGCCATGTCTGGATTGCTGTTTAATGAATCCTGCACTTCAGGGTGCATATACTGCATGGTGATGGGGTTGAATGCAGAGGGTAAGGGTGGTGGTAGGTATCAGGGCTGGTTGGGGAACGTACAGGTGTTGGAGGCAGCTGGTGGTGGTAAGAGCCTGGATGCTGGGGAAAGGTGGTTGGAGCTGACATTGGGGCACAAGGCACAAAGGACGGGGCGGGTGGGGGAGTAGCACGGTAGTGCTCTGCTTGCATGGCAACGAGTGACTCTATAGACTCCGCTTGGCGCTCCAGGATGCTTAGCAGCCGCTCCGTGCTTTTCCTCTTGGCCACTGCATTTCTCTTGCGGGTCCTGCTTTCTTTCTCTCGCCACTCCTTCAATTCTTTTCTCTCTGTAGCAGAGTGCTGAAGAACAGTTTTCAGCATGTCCTCTTTGCTCTTTCGGGATTTTTCTCAAATTTTGAAGCCTCTGTGATGTTGAACATCTGTGCAGTCCAGTCAAGGTCACTGTACACACAGAAATGACAACATTTAACACGGGCAGCATTGTATCCACTATCTCCAGACATGAATTGTTACGAGTTCTCACTTGCAAGTTCTCACTTGCATTCTTTATCCCAAAAGGAAAACACAACAGAAGCCACGAAATGGTGAGTGAGGTGGGGCTTGAGTGAGAGGGGAGCTGGTTGCTTCGGGTAATCTGGAGTGCTAGAGGGGTTGAGTGAAGATGCAGATGCAGGGGTGATCTTATCTCCCTATCTCTTCACTAAAGAGTCTCCCAACATTTTCACAGGACTTAATCCTGGAAGATGTTTCCCTACTGCGAGTCACTAGGGAACAGCGGGGGCTCTTTTAGAGCAATGTGGATTCCGCCGGGACCCTATGCGGCGTGCCTGTGTTCAGAAATGGTCCCCTGGCCGAAGAGTGGCGCGGACGCGTCACCGTCACTGGGACAAGGGACACAGTGGCTCTGCCTATAAACCTGCGCAGGCATATTGCCCACGCTCTGGATGAAGCTTTGCTGAGATAACTGAAGCAGATTACCGCGACGTGATAGACCACATCAACGGGCTATTCCACATCTAGACGCTGCCATGCATGCATCCATAACCCCCCTTCCTCTCCAGAAACATTTCCACCCAGAAAATAAAAGCCGCTTACCGGTACACCGCTCCTCTGCTTGTCCTTCTGCAACTGCTGGCTGCTGCTGCGATTGGGTACTTTCCTCCTGGCTTGAGAAGAGCTCCTGGCTGCATGCCTCCAGGAATCTGCGGTTTCTTCCCCATCCCAGGAGCTTCACTCGCGGTTTCCTCTCCCCGCAGCCTCCTCCTCCTCCTGTCCCCAGCCTGCTCAGAAGTGTCCATCGTTACCCTGGGATTGGCAGTGGGGTCACCCCAAGTATGTTGTCCATCTCCAAGTAAAAACGGCAGGTCGTGGGGCGGATCCGGATCTGCGATTCCCTCTCGGGCTTTGTAATAGGCACTCCGCAGCTCTTTAACTTTCACCCTGCATTGTAGTGCGTCCGTTGATGGCCCCTATCCAGCATGTCCCTTGATATCTGCTCAAAGATATCGTAATTCCCTACGGCCGGGCGCAGCTGTGCCTGAACAGACGCCTCACCCCAAACACTGATGAGGTCCTGCAATTCACCTGTGCTCCATGCTGGGGCTCGTTAGCAGCGGGGAGGCAGGGTTACCTGTAACCTGTAACTGATTAACTGATTGCACTCCACACCTGGCTGCAGCAAACAGGAAGGAGATTTTTAAATTTCCCGGGGCATTTAAAGGGCGGGTCACCTGAGGCAAGAGCAGTAGAGTGCAAACTGATGTGCAGAGTGGCTGAACAGGAATTCTGGGATAGCTCCTTATTCCCTGGAGGACAGGTAAAGCGCTGGTGAGTGTCCACACCTGCTGAGCAGCGCTGGTGTCACCAGCGCTGCACTCCTTATACCCCAACCCGGATGGGTTTTCAGCCAGCGCTGCAACCAGGGAGTTGCAGCGCTGGTTGTGCCCTGCAAGTGTGGACGGGGTGTTAATTGCAGCGCTGGAAAGCCTCCACCAGCGCTGCAACTTGTAAGTGTAGCCAAGCCCTGAGAAACATAGTGGGAGCATCACTGTTAAATACAAAGTTAACACACATTTCAGGGGACCATTCAAGGTGAAGTGGGCCGTTAACACCCCTCCTGGTTGTGGGGGGTGAGGAGGAAAGGCAGCTGGGGTGTGGTTGTTAGTGGGTTATAATACCCTTCTTTCCCTTCCCCCGCCCCACAATTGGAGGGGTACTAACTTAAGAACATAAGAACGGCCGTACCGGGTCAGACCAAAGGTCCATCTAGCTCAGTATCTGTCTACCGACAGTGGCCAATGCCAGGTGCCCCAGAGAGAGTGAACCTAACAAGCAATGATCAAGTGATCTCTCTCCTGCCATCCATCTCCATCCTCTGACGAACAGAGGCTAGGGACACCATTCTTACCCATCCTGGCTAATAGCCATTTATGGACTTAGCCACCATGAATTTATCCAGTCCCCTTTTAAACATTGTTATAGTCCTAGCCTTCACAACCTCCTCAGGTAAGGAGTTCCACAAGTTGACTGTGCGCTGCGTGAAGAAGAACGTCCTTTTATTTGTTTTAAACCTGCTGCCTATTAATTTCATTTGGTGACCCCTAGTTCTTGTATTATGGGAATAAGTAAATAACTTTTCCTTATCCGCTTTCTCAACATCACTCGTGATTTTATATACCTCTATCATGTCCCCCCTTAGTCTTCTCTTTTCCAAGCTGAAGAGTCCTAGCCTCTTTAATCTTTCCTCGTATGGGACCCTCTCTAAACCCTTAATCATTTTAGTTGCCCTTTTCTGAACCTTTTCTAGTGCTAGAATATCTTTTTTGAGGTGAGGAGACCACATCTGTACACAGTATTTGAGATGTGGGCATACCATGGATTTATATAAGGGCAATAATATATTCTCAGTCTTATTCTCTATCCCCTTTTTAATGATTCCTAACATCCTGTTTGCTTTTTTGACCGCCTCTGCACACTGCATGGACATCTTCAGAGAACTATCCACGATGACGCCAAGATCTTTTTCCTGACTCGTTGTAGCTAAATTAGCCCCCATCATGTTGTATGTATAGTTGGGGTTATTTTTTCCAATGTGCATTACTTTACATTTATCCACATTAAATTTCATTTGCCATTTTGTTGCCCAATCACTTAGTTTTGTGAGATCTTTTTGAAGTTCTTCACAATCTGCTTTGGTCTTCACCTTGAATGGTCCCTTGAAGTGTGTATTAACTATTTAACTGCAGCAGGCTTCTCCCCAATAACTCCCTAAGCTCCAGGCTTTATCACAACAAGCCCCTTCCCTGTTAACACCTCTTGGTTCCCTCTTCCCAGCTAACCTTCTGCTAGGCTTCACCAAGCTCCCTCCTGCACTCTGGTTCTCTGCTTTCCCTTTAAATGTGCCAGCTAGCTTGGTAGCAGTACTTGGCTTTGGAGAAAAAGAGGTGATTGCTCCACTCTGGGCCTAGAAATGGGTTTTGAGCCCTATGTGCATGGCCTCTGTTGCCTGGTAAACACAGTCAATAAGCCTGGCTGTGGAGGGGGGAGTGCCATAGTGGTAGAAACTAGGGAAGAAGAGAGTTGGAAAATATTGGTTTGGGAACTTCATCACTCCCAGAATGACAAGGTGACTTTCGGAAGAGGAAACACCAGCACAAAACACCCCCAGACCCTGAAAAAACAAACCTCTCTGAGATTAATGCTGCATCATTTTATTTTGTTAGTGTTTTGATATATAAAAGCCTTACATGATTTTGGATAATAAGGGGGATTAGAGAGTAACAGTTCCCACAGTACTGCCAATAGAAGCAAGGCTGCTTATTACAGTTGTTTGTTTTATAGATCAGTATCTCAAATGTGAAAACATGTTTGTTTTCTTTAGCACATACTACACCGTTTGAAACTGTGGTGCAGTTTTTGCAAATGCAGCAGTCTATGGAATTCAGGATGTACTGGAGAGTGAGCAAATCCACTGTAACACAGTGACATTTCAACAATGATGCTTTTACATATTATAGCACCTTTCATCTGAGGATTTCAAAGTTCTTTACACACATTAATTAAGTCTGACAAACCCCCAATTATACCCATTTTACAGATGGGTGAGCATAGGCATTCAAATTATTTTTGCAGGGTCACATGGTGAATAGAGATGGGCCTAAGCCAAAAACCTAGCTCCAACCATCCCAAGCGTTGGGAGATTGAGAATCTTGATTAAATCTTTGAGGTTTGGGTTCATGTTTAATAGCAAGTCAATGGCAGTCAAGAATAGAGATGAGAGTCTTGATTCTCAGTTCCTGCTTTGACCATTAGAAAACTCTGCCTCATTCTATATTTATAAGTTATAAAATTTTGGCCAGACTGTCACAGACTCAATGGAACTATGCCAGTTTGCACCAGCTGAGGATCTGATCCTTTATCTTTCAAGGTATCATTTTGTAATTTTTTTTCTAGTCTATTTAAGTCTTATTTTATTAGAAACAAAAATGTATTAGACAAGTTGCCTTATATCTCACTGTATCTGAAAGCCACAATCCTCCTTGATTAACCACCCGCCACCCCACTGGACCTCACTAGCCTGGTGTTGCTATTACAGTATATTTTGTTTCTTTCCTTACTATATTGTTTAGTGTCATGTATTTAGCACAGTACTTGTGTATCTTTTGTTTGCAATTGTGGCTTTTGCTTTATATTTAAATTTTTCATTAGGAAGTGTTAGCATGAAAAAGAAGGTATGAACATTGTTGTTCTCTAGGATGTGGTTGTCATCATCTCTGTTGTGGTTGCTGATATTCCAGACCTTCTGAACTTTCAGGGTAAATACACAACTTCTGGCCTCAATCCTGCATTCTTTGTGTAACTCACATTTCCACAGTGAGAGTTCATATCTCCCGCTAGCTGCTGGTCCACATACCCTATTAATGAGTCTGCTTCAGCTGCCAGCTAAGGTATCTGGTTCCCAATCCAGAAAAGTACTTAAACACATGTGTAAATTTAAGCATGTGAGTAGTACCCTTGACTTTGATCCGTTTTCTCAAGTGTGAGCATAGAAATAAGGACAGAAACCTTTGTGGCATTGTGTATATGAATAGTATGTATGAATAGTATGTATGTGGCTGAGTAGAGCTAGGGTGACCAGATGTCCCAATTTTATAGGGACAGTCCTGATATTTGAGGCTTTTTCTTATATAGAAGCCTATTACCCCCCACCCCCGTCCGGATTTTTCACACTTGTTGTCTGGTCATCCTGATTACCAGTATTCCATCCTTGTTAATCTGTGTTCTAGTTTAATGTGTCTTCGTTTCCCAATGTCATGAGCTAATTCTGAATTCAGTATTCCGGTTTCTTAAATATAGAGTTTGTATTTCATTATATTGTGCGTGGGACTAATCAGCAATTTCAAGTTTCAGACTAGAAAGATGCTGAAAATAAAATCTAACACAGCCAGCTGTCAATATATTATACTGAGAGCAGGGCCATTGCTGGTGGTGGTGAATTACCTGAAGGTTTCACAGAGTATGGAAAAGAATAGGAAATGAGCTCTAGTACGGGTTTCTCTTTTACTGAAGTAATAAATCTTTTCAAACATTTCTGAGGTGAGATGAGATTTATACCAGAGATGATTAGGTTGTAATTTGTTCCTGAAGCACTGACAATCAGAAGCATATTAATATCGAGCACTTTTAATGATGCCATTCATTCAAGGAGCTGACAGCATTTTACATAAAATAATTAGCAAGTTAATTACAACATTTTGCACAGCTATGCATAGTGGACCAGATTCCCCTACAGCTGCTTTGTGCCATTGGCTGAGGTTTCGCCCAGGTGGTGAACAGTTGCTGTCACCCTGGCTCTGATGCCACTTCTCAGCCTAGAGGCCGTGCCTGAAAGAAAGTGATGTGGCCAGTGTGTTTCACACATTTGCACTCTCCAGTTGCTAGAATGGTCGCATGGGACACAGGCAGCTGGGGGTCAGGCCCCTCTGACTTGTACAGAGAACTGGACCAGTCCCCAGTTGGTGTAAAGCCACTTTTTCCCACACTAGCTTGGAGGGACCCCAAGATCAGGGCCATAATGTTAGACCCAGCAGTCTTAGCAGAACCAAAATTCCCATTGAAGAGGGGGTTTTGTTTGTGAAAGGACTACAGGATCATGCCCTATGTGTTCTAAAACTAAAACAAACATTTGTATTGTTGCTTTTTTAATTATTGACACAGTTGATAGATGTCAATAGCACCAAAGATATTCTTCTGTCATTTAGGTGCATTACACGCATTTTGAAGTACTGCTTATAAACCCAAGAATGAGTCTTAGGGTTTGCTGTTTTGTCAGGTACACTATATAAATTATTTAAAAAATCCTGGATCATTACATATTTACTAGGCAATTGGATTAGTTTCTGAATAATGAATATACATTCTATATTTTATAACCTCTCAGGTCAAATTTTGTTCCCGCCGTTATGCTATTTATAACTAGGAAATTGATTCCTATGAAGTCAGTGGAGCTTCTCTGACTACTTGTGCTATTTATGATTAAAAGCAGGATGACACTTGCTCGTGTTTCCTGTGTGGCTTTCTATTTTATGTACTTAAAAGGGGTGTGGAGTTTAGAAGAGTATATGTTCACTATGCTGTGTAAAGTTTTGTTTCTGTTGAACTGAAGCAATGACTCATTGCAGACATTTCCCTGTTGCAATAAAACTCACACTTGAGATTATCAGAGGAAAAGGATTGCTTCCATGTTTCCTTCACATACTCTTTTGCATCTTGAAAGCTAAAACTTACTGGTGATTGATTTCAGTGGCTTGATATTACTTTATTCAATCTATATGAAACCACCTCTCTTATAACAATTCAATGCCTTTAATGCAAACTTTTGTTTGGCAAACTGATTAAAATACTATGCTCTTTTACCTTTCAGAAACGGGATGGTTAAGTCCCATTGCTTTGAATTTTTCAGGTAGGTTCATAACTGAATTCCTAAATCTAAACTTAGCTTTCTAGTTGTAGTGCTCAGTTGGCTCCAGAACTGGAATGGACCTATTTTCCTGTTCTGGTTCAGATATAGTTAAAACCTCATAGGGATACAAGATGCTCAAAATGGCAAATATTTTATCAGAACAGCTTATCTTCTGAGATGTCCTGTGTCTGTGGGCTAAAATGTTGGATCACTGAACTAGCTACTCAGAGATTCTAGGTAATAGGACATATCCTGTTTGGCTGCCTAAGCGAAATGTCAGCACCCAATAAATAATAAGATTAATAGTAATACATTAATATTTTATTATGGAGAATTATTCTGAATATGAAATGGTGTGATGCTCCTAAAAAGGGATGGATTATTAGCAGGGCCGGCTCCAGGCACCAGCGCAGCAAGCAGGTGCTTGGGGCGGCCAGCAGAAAGGGGAAGCACGTCCGGCTCTTTGGCGGCAATTCAGCAGCATGTCCCTTAGTCCCTCTCGGAGGGAAGGACCTGCCGCTGAATTGCCGCCAAAGAATGGCTTAGGGCGGCAAAAATGCTGGAGCCAGCCCTGATTATTAGGGCACAATCCAGTGCTCACTGAAGTCAATGGAAGGACCACACTGACCCAAGCACATTGGTAAATACATGAAGTCATGTGTATTTGCAAATGGATACTTACACATAGAAAAGTGAATATGGCAGATTTCAACAATAACCACAAGTTTTGTCTTTCACTATTCACTCCTGACTCCTGTTCATTTTGACTATGTTCATGTGTCCTTCTTGTTCTGTGTTCATGAACATTCATGTGAACGGGATTTTGTTTGGGAATGGCTGTTCTTCATAGGAGTACCCTGATTCACATGAGAACATGCCTGGACAAGAATTTTCTCTCCAAACTATTTGTAATTGATTATTCTACTATTTAAATATTTCCAGTCATCCAGCTGGGGATCAGAAACAGCAATACCATGTGACATAGTTGACCAATCATGCACTATGAATTGCAAATAATCACTATGAACATTTTGTGAATAACCCACAGACTGAAAATTGTTATTTTAAAGTATCTGGTGAATAGTTTGAAATAATGACTAGATTTGCAGAAATTAGGAGAGGTTAGCAGATGATTCACAAGTAGAAAAAAAGGGACTAAATGCATAACAAATAGTATTCAAAATCTCACCAGCTCTATCCCCAGACCAGACATGACACAAAAGGATTCCAGCAGTGTGAAAGAAAGATGCAGATTTGTTTATATAACTCTATGCCTACTGTATCTCTTCGATATGGACTAATAGGCCTATTCTGTTCCAATTTACTATATTAGCATAATAACTGGCTTAAATCTGGACTATTCAGCTTTAAAATATGAATCCCAGAAGTCTATCCCATTCTCTCTTATGGAGTAAAAGTTCTCTTTAGCTAGTTTAAGACCCATTTAAAGAAGAAATCAAGAAAACAAAGATGCAATCTTGGAGTGACATCTCGTAATGAGATCTCCTGAGCCTTTCCAAAGTTTCTCATTAACTTGCACCAAATGCAGATTTTAGTATTACAAAAGGATTTTCTCCCATAGCCCATAATGGTCTCTGCTTAGAGTATACGACATTGTCTCACTCTTTTTGGCATGTTCCCAATGCAGCTTCTTTTGGCAAGCTACAGTCAAAGGGAGGAGATATTGTAGGAAGAACAAAGTACAATTTTTCCAGAGGAAATAATGAATCCTCTATGGGATTTCAAAGAAAACCTACATAATCAGCAAATAATTTTTAAGAAGTTAGGAAAATCAGAGATGTTATTTTGGAGTGTTTAATGTCTAAACTTTAAAGATTGTGAAAAGTGTTTTGAAGTGTTTTGTTTTGTTTTTCCTCTTATTTTATTAAATTCAAAGCCTTTCATCCCCTACACTAAATATACAGCAACATCACATCAGAGCCCAGCAAAATTGTCAATGCATTACATTCACTAGCATGAACAATGACTGTATTTCCACTATAGAAGCATTTTTGTCATGCCACCATTCCAAGTCTTCAGATTATTTTTTCTCCCATAAGGTACTGTAGTATAGAAAAGAGAACGTGAAAAACAAAAAAACAAACAAACCCTTAGTGTTAAAAACAAAAGTGACTAACTTTTTTTACTGAGTTTTTGGTATAATAAATAGAAGTCCTTTTACAATAAGTATGACCCAAAAGCAGGGCAGAGACAAAAGAAGAGTGAGGATTTTCTTTATAATTAAGTCCCATGCACCAAAGGTGCCAAAGGTATGTAGGATCTGATGAATAGGAAAGTTTACACCTGTTTTAGGACCTGTACCAACATCCACAAAAGTCAGTGGGAGTATTTACATTGATTTCAACAGACATTGGATCTGGCCCTTAATAATACTTCTTGTCTAGCTACAAACCAAACAAGGGCTCTATGGTTCCCTTCACTCTGGAGCACAGAGCAGAGCAAATGGTAGTAAGAAGGGGTAGAAGTATCTCAAAATTAGTGGTGGTTGTGTGTATGTGTCAGGGAGGAGGGCTATTTGTGATCTGTTTTCCCCCTTCCCAGGAGCTTAAAAAGCCTCTTTGTGCTCAAACGGCATGGCTGGGGCTCTGTGGGATTTGGAAGGAGTTGTGTTTGAGGGAGGCAGAGGCAATTTACAGAACACACACTCCTCAACCAGTGACAGCTTTCCAAACAGAAATCCCTATTCTAGTTTAGTGATGCTCTTTAGAGATGAGGAGAGCCCACAGATTTGGTAGGGGGAGAAGGGATGGAACCAATGGCAGCATGGCTCTCTGGAGAAAGGGAACCCATGTCTCTGAGACTGGTGCCTGATTTCCCTGAAGACGTAGAGCTTTGTGGGATTGCAGGCTGCCTCCCTTGTCTAGCTCATCTGCATTGCCTGATACCCCTCTCCAAGAAAGGGAGGCTGTTACTTGAAAGCCATGTCAATTTCAGACTATTACTCAGTTTTGTTTTATCTGCGGGGGAGGGAAGGGAGAGGGATGCATTAGACTCAAGACCGTGTTGCAGACTTTTCTTTGTATGTGCTTTTCCATAGTACTGAATTAAGGACTCATCTCTGACTACTTGATGAGTCACCATTATATATATATAATGAATTTATATATAATGAATTTGAGGAAATTCCCATGCAGTTTTATATATATATATATATATATATATATATATATATATATATATATATATATATATATATATATATATATATATATATATATATATATATATATAAAAACTGCATGGGAATTTCCTCAAAAATCTTTTAAGAAACCGAAGTGTCATCTATAAACACAGCAGGCAACATAATGAGGTATGGGCATCATTCACCTCAGTTACTTTGGTGCAAAGATTAGAGATCAGCAAAATAATGGATACCAATTACCTAACTCTATCCAAAGATATTGTGATGGTCAAATACTTGCTATCAGTGGCAATTACCTGTTTCTGTCCCTTTCTCAGGGAAAAAAATAGCATATTTTAAGGGATGAGGCTACCTTGTGCAAATGCCAGATTGTCTCATGACATGACACAAACTGGATGTTTTTAGTTGCAGCTAATATTTATCTAACTGGTGGTAATCAATGGAATGCTCAGCAACAATGCCCAGTGCATTTTTTAAGGTGGAGGGAGGAAAAAAAAAAGTCTGACTTTTTTGTTTGTTTTTAATACTGGCCTAAATTGGTTTTTATTCTTGATATTTAGATCCCTACTTCTGTTTACTTGGGGCCTGCAAGAACAATCAGAATAGCAGAGCCACTGGAGACCACACGTGTGGTGTGTGAGTGAGAGCGTGAGCAAGAGCACGAGCCTAGTTGACTGGTATAGAAGTTTTAGCTCCATGTGAAAGGAATGGCCTTGTTATATTCACAAAGGGCAAAGCCTATAGTGCATTATGCAAGTCATCTCAAACCACAGAAACTTTTATACCATATCTCACCACCCTGCATTTTGTTTATGCCACATAATTTGCAGAAAAAATAGTTCCAACATTTTTGCTAGAGAATTTTCCATTTTTATTCGTAGTGTTCTTTGTGCCCCTCCACCTGTACAATCAGAATGTTGCTGTTCCCAGGACACTTATCATATGGCAGTTGTATTAATGCTGATGTCCTCTCTCAATTCCAACAAATGACATTTTGCTTTCTAAATCCAGCCCCCTGTAGTTTCAGCTGTTGTGAAGTTTCTGTACTCTGTCAAACAGCTGAAGTGTCCCATAGGTAGCTGCATGTGTGTGGTAGGTGAAATGATCCCTCTATATTCTGTACCCACCACGCAGGGGTGTTGGGAGACTTAATTAGTTACAGTTTGTAAAGTGCTTTGACAGTCTCTGATCAAAGGCACAACAGAAGTGCAACGTATTATTATTACATTGTCTGCAAACTAATTTTAATGTCGTAACACCACAACGCTAGACTTAAAGAGCAAATATGGGAGGAAGGCTTCTATCACCAGGCTTAAAGCTGTCAAAAAAAACCCAACAACAAAAAACCAACCTCATTAGGAACTCTCTGATCATTACAAGTGAATACAGCTCTGTGTGTTTGCATTTGCACACAGGTTCTAGAGAAAGTTCTGTACTCTTGTAGCTCTATCAGGTGCATTTCCAGTTTTCCACCAGACTGTAATGAAATGCCACAATGCCTCCAACTAGACCTCTCATTAGTCGTCCTATTAGTTTTCACTCTAGTAAACAAACTAATGGTGCTACTAGCAGTTAATAATAGGCAATCAGGGTTTCTTTCATGGCTGTCACTTTTCCCTCAGCTCTATGCAAGGAACCAATGTGTGGAAAAAAATGTTAAAAAACCCTCTTTTTATCCCACTAAATCTTCTTTTAAATCTTTTACTTCATGGTCAGAATGCTTTTATGGCTGTCATTGATCCAGAAATGAACTTTCTGTGGAGCATACTTCATCCTTAAGAAAGGTTCTCTGGCCTGTTTTTTTCTTTTAAGGCTGATATATGCCTGCAGCATGTTCTTATTGAAATGGAGGTGACTAGTGGCAAAACCTGACAGCTGAGTAAAATGCTTTGTAAGTAGTTTGCTAACATACTGCGCCTCAGTGCGTGTAGAGGACACATTAAATCAACTCTTGTCAGTACAGAAAGTTCCACCCTGTAAAACAAGCAGCATATTATTAAAAGATGCCATATGCAAATGTCTTAAATAGATGTGGGATGACTAACCTCAACAAAGGAAAGTGGAAGCATAGCTATGAATGTACATAGTCTAGTGGTTAAAGCACCGTGTTCTAGTCCTGGCTCCATTATGTTACCTTGGCTCTGCCACTTAGTGTCCGTGTGCCTCAGTTTACGCCCTTTGTAATATTGCGATAATACTGACCTCTATAACAGTGTGTCTCATGAGGTGTAACTAATAAATGCTTTTGAGATGCTCATTATGTGATTGTTATAAGTGCACACCATTACTATTGTTCTATTAATATTTATATTATGAGCATCTTAGAATCCACCAAGAGGAGTCCAGTACAGACCCATGGAGGGAGAAGGTTGTAAAAGAAGGTGGCAGCTGGAATCAGAGGTGAGGGTGAGAGCTGGATACTGAGGACCTCTCTGACTGTTCCCTGCTTTACCAGGCTCTGAGTGAGTACTTTTTGGAGAGAACTTGGATGAGAAAGGGAAGGAAAAACAAAAGGTGTGTTTTTAATGGAAAAGAGAGAAGTGGTCCCGTTCTCTCCCCACCCCTATTATCCATGTTGGTCCTTGTTAAATTTAAGTTTGAAAGGTTTTGGCTTAAAAACTTCCCCATTTTCGATTCATCAAAAAAAAAACCAAGTGATAATTTAAAAATCTTTGAAATAAGATGTCTAGACTGGAACTTTGGCATTGCCAAAATAGCCTCCACTGCAGATGGTGTATTTATATGTACACGCACGTAACACACCTACCCACAAGCCCTAATTTCAGTTTTCAAAAGTGCCCTAAGTGACTTAGGGCAGGTCTACCCTTAAAACGCTGCATCGGCACAGCTGCACTAAAGCTGTAGTGCTTTAATGAAGATGCTCTATGCTGATGGGAGAGAGCTCTCCCGTTGGTATATTAATCCACCTTTGTGGGTACGTGCAGACTACCTGCCCTATCGGTGCGTAGCAATTGATTTATCGGGGATCGATATATCGTGTCTCATCTAGACGCGATATATCGATCCCTGAACGCGCTCCCCATCGACTCCGGAACTCCACCAGAGCGAGCGGCGGTAGCGGAGTCGACAGGGGAGCTGCGGACATCGATCCCGCGCTGTGAGGACCCGAGGTAAATCAATCTAAGATACTTAGACTTCAGCTACGCTGTTCACGTAGCTGAAGTTGCGTATTTTAGATCGACACCCACCCCCCAGTGTAGACCAGCCCTGTGAGAGGTGGTAGCTATGTCAGCGGGAGAAGCTCTTCTGCCAACATAGCTTTGTCTACACCAGGAGCGGGGTGGGTAGGTCAGTATAATTACATCACTCAGGGTAATTCTGTAGTGTAGACCAGGGCTTACTCTCCTAAACAGTTTACTTTTTCAAAAATGAATTTTTTGGGAATTTCCTTTTCCACAGGAAATTTCAACATTTTGTTCTGAATTAGAAAGAAAACTTTTTTGAAACTTTGGGATTTCCCTTGCAACAAAAATTTGAGTTTTGACCAGTTTTACCCCCTAGTTCAAAGATCCCACATCCAAGGCCTCAGCTTCAGCAAGGGCTAGAGCCTCTTGATAGCTGTGGAGTGGCAGCAGCACTTAGCCTACTTTGAAAATGCCAGCTGGTGGAAATTTAGGGATCATAGAGAGTTAGGCAGTATGGGGAATTAGATGGCACCTGAGCTGTGGCTTTGAAAATGTCGGTGGCGCCTACATGGTGGATTTAGGTACCCATCTACCTGTTTAGGCACCTACAACCCTTTACAAATCTGTCGATTGGTTTCTAACCTGCTTTGGCACTTTTGAAAATCCCACAAGTCTCCTAGTTGTATTTTTAGGTGCCTAAATACTTTTGTAAATCTGGCTGTAAAGATGTAGAGTGCTTTTCAAAATTTTACCCCTTATCTCTAACATCTCAGCACAGTTTGAAGCAAGGGAGAAATGAATCTCTCAGACTGACATATCTGCCTTTTTTTCCCCCTGTAATTTAGTTCAGATAAATTTCCCCTGGTCTCCCGGTATGCTTCTCAGGGCAGAGACTTTTTTATTTTTTTGTCTCAGGCAGCACCAAGAACACTCTCTTTCCCCATAATGTGTAATAAATAATAAGGGATTTATATGAACATAATATTTCATTTTTGGATTGCTTTGGATTTCCCCTATTGTTTCTTACAGGATACTTTTGGAACTGTCACATCAAGAAAATATTTAACATAACACAGAGCAAATGTAATACATTTAAAACTAGTAATAATAAAAAACAGGCTAAAAGTACAGCAGATCCCTCACAAGTACTGCCAATTTCCTCCATTTCCAATATCCAGAGGGAAAACATGGCAGAGGAAATGCACCCCATTTGAGATCTGGGGCCCTCCCAATCATCTTACCATACAGCTGCCTCCACCGTTTTTTCAGACTTCTTACTTTGTTCCAACTGACACTCTACCCCTTATCCTTGGAATAGTCTCTCCTGCAGCACCGTATCTGTTCTCTTTCAAATCCTGCCTTAAAACCCCTTCTTCCTAGAATCCCACCCGTAATTTCTCCTTACTGTATCTTCCCTGAGGTGGTGTTCTGTATCTTGCCTTGTGCATGTTTATCTGATCTATCTTAGGCCATCTCTGTGAAAAGAGATCCAAAAATGTGTCCTTACCCCTGTCTGGAGACCCATTGAAGCTGATGGGATGCTGCCTAGTATAAGGGTCCTAGCTGGAGATCCCTTTGCAGGATTGGGGCCTTAGAATAAAAGCATTTAGATCAGAGAAAGGGCCTGATTTTGAATTCTCACCAACGTGTAAATCAGAAAACTGTATGTCGTCAATGGACTAATGTGTAAACCTGGTGAGAGACAAGAGTATGTATGACTCAATGTGTCTTACTCTGTTCATAAAACTCTGTGAGCTGACACTGTGCTATATCTATGGTTTTTAAGAATAATAATTTGTATCATTCTTTGACTAAATAACATGTTCTCTTGTAAGCTGTTATCTCTGCCATCGGGGAGACACCAGAGTTTTATCACTGGATACTCAGTAGATCTTCAGCACCTTACAATGGAGTGCTATTTCTCGACAGTGCTGCTGTTATCCGCTCCCAGCTAGGACTGGAAAAAATCACTATCTTGCCAAAATCATGGAGAAATACCATCTGGAGTGCTCATTCAGTTTTCTGGCCCAGAATATCTGTGAATGTGTTAATTAATTGTTGCCAAATGTTATTAGTTATGTTAATAACTCCATTTAAAGTCAATGCAAGTTTGGGGTGTGCAAGGAATATGGGAGTAGATTCTATCCTTATATAATATGACTATAAATTATGACTAACACTACCATACCCTAGAATTAATCTCCAAACTATTTACCTGGAATCTTTTATTGAAATCTTAAGATGGAGTCCCAACTAAACCTGCATAAAATGTTGACCTGTAACAGTTTCAATCCTTTTTCTCTGTAAGATTGATCAGAGAATTTAGTAGCCTTTCCAACTGATATTCTTAAATTCCCTCCTGCTATACTTACTCACATGTTTTAAAAAAGATTGGTAAGAAAAGAGTTCTTAATTTAGCACATATGGATGGATTCAGACACTTTAATTCGCTCGGATTTGTAAGAGACATAGCATGTGATGGTTGAAGGACATTTACCCCTATATTCAGAATTGTCCCTTTGTCAAAGGATTTCAAGTTCTTGGCCTCTGCACTTTTTTAAAACACCTTCAAACAATGGGAAGTGTAGAAATGTGTAACCTACTATTTAAAGTATATTACATGTACTTCTTTGATCTACAGAGGATGAATTTACTACAGCTTCCAGCTAAAAAACTCAAGGTGAAATCCTGCCACCCCCTGAAGTCAATGGTAGTTTTGCCATTGACTTCAATGGGGTGAGGATTTCACCCCCATTCCTTTAGCTCAAGTCAGAGAAGTTCATTCTCTTATCTCTGGAGTTCCTGAGGTTCAATCCTTGGTGACAGGCCCGATGATGGTCATTACACAAACACCTTAAATCTACCCTCACATCTGCCCCCACATTGGCTTTGCTACAAATTGTGACTCAACTATACAATCAGAATTTTCAGGCCTGTTCTTAACTCTGCCAAACGTGAGGTCCAAATACGCCCAAAAAGAGAGTGTATTTCAAAATCTGGCTGTGAATGTTGAGGCTCTGGCACATATCTAATTGTAAGGGGTGTGTACTTTATAAGGGCTACATTGACACTTTTATGTAGAATTTGTCTCCTTTGTCTGACTGGCAATGAATTTATGGGGCGGCCGGGGGTGGGGGGAATTACCAATATAACCTTTGAGTATAACCTGATTTTGCAATAATCTAGTCACTTTTGCTACAGATCCCCAAAAAGCTGGTCAGACTCTCAGGCTGCAGCATAAATGCCACTGACTCACAGTTGATTAACATTTGCAGAAAACTTGGAAGGAGCAGATAGTTTCACTTAATTAGACAACCAAATTATAGTGGATGTTGGAAGGGAGAGAACTGTTTAAAAAAAAGTATTGTATACTCTAGCTACTATGTCTGTGATCTGGGAACAGTGGAGAGATTAGCCTTTGGACTAAAATGTGCTTTTACTACATTTTATTCAACATTTCAACGTGTGGTAGACACAGCAAACCTCAACATGACATAAAGGAAAAGAATCCCATTGACAGCTGGTGTTCTTGGGGGATTCTGAGAATGAGATGCAGCTGTGTTAAGAGCCAAGCGATATACACAACTAACAATCTGTATAAACCATCCCCAGCCAAAGAAATGGCTTTTTCAGATGCCCTTATGTACCCCACAACTAGAAAGTGAATATTCATGAGCAAGAAGGAAGTAAGGATGGGGTCAGTAGCAAATGAGATGAACAAAATGCTTTGAAGTTGAGCATTGAAATAATGGGCAGTGCTGGAAAGGACTTTGAATGGTAGCATGTATTGCACAGAGCCAAATAGAAAATGTCTGTGAAGCCATATTAAGAACTTCAGATGAAGTTTGTATTTTTATATAGAGCTCAGTGGGGAACTATTTTTTGGATCATAAAACACAGATTCAAACCTTTGGTTCTTTTACTGTGTGATATTTTAGAATTATTAGCAACCCCTTCTTCAGCTGCTGTTTGTTCCCTACATCCACCCATCAGTGCTCCTGCACCCACAGGGCAGAATCTAGCCCCATGGTACTTTTGGTTAGCTATTTCCTTTCCTTCTCATGGGAGTAGCTTCTAACCTTTTTTTCACTTCTCTAGTGACATCTAAATGAGACTTTTTCAAAATTTCAGTTTTCTTATGCACATTATGAATAGCCACTGTTCTCAACCCTTCACTTACATGAGCTTTAAAACATAATAACAATGATGATAATTAATTAATAAGCAAATGTGATTCAAAGAACTTTTTAAGACAAAAGGATTATTAAATATTGTCTGTGCTTTTACCTTCCTTATTTGACTTCACCATCTGTTGTAGTTATCTATTATTATTGGTTAGTAATTTTCCTTCAATTTCTCTTTATTATTATAAAACTTTAACTCTGAGGGAGATAGAAAGCATATACAACATTTGTCTGGAATATTCAACTTAACAGCCTTAAATAGTTATTGAATCAATAATACATTTGTTGTTATAATCTATTATTTATTTGTTAAGCCCCAAAATTATGGCTGGCACATAACAATTACTGCTTTACAATTTTATAATTATTTCAGCTATAATATACAATCCTGCCAGATTAAATTTGGAACAGTTGTATACTGTATCACAAAACCCCACATATACTGAAGGCTCCCCTGCTAAGTTTACCAGAAAGAAACAAGCCAACAGGAATGATGTATAAATTGATCCCCATGAAATTTCTTTCAGTCATACATTTCTACTGCAGTACATCTCTTAACATGCCTAAAGCTTTCGTAGCCACTGCGTGGATAGTGGCTTTTATGATTTCAGTGGAATTCCATCCCTGAAGATGTCCACTGGATGTCCTTCGGTTAGCTGTACTCAAGATCTATTCAAGCACTCAGATGTCTTCATTAACTCTTCCTAAGAGGTTATTTTTCTTTTTAACCATTTGTTCTTGGTGGCAAGGAGGGCTGCTATCTCTGAGTTACTCAGATGGGATTATTTTAATTATTGCTTTATTCTGTTCAGTGGCCTAGATGGTTTTGCAATGGGCATTCAATGAAATATGGAAATCAAATTAACAGTGTCATATGGTGAAATCCATGGAAGTCAATAGGAGTTTTACTACTAAATTCAATGGGGCCAGGATTTCCCCCATAGCTCTTAGTGATGGAAAGGAACCATTTGATCAGTAAATCTATTCCCTCTGCAAGGCAGGATACAGTACCCTAATGGGGAAAAAATCATTAGGGGCTATTTCAAAACCCTTTTATTTTTCAACAATTAGAATACATTGAAATGTAAGAAGCTATAAATATTTTTTTGACAAATTATGACAGATAAAAGGGTTTCAGTGCAATTTAAAAAACCAGGACAATAGTCAGTAGAAATGTACATTAGCATCACTTATGAAGAACCAATATTGTGTATTGCTTACTTACTACATATTTTTTTTGCAAACTAGAAACTTAGATTATTTATTCATTTATATTATCAAAACACCTAGGAAGACAATCAAGGAGCAGGGCCCCTCTGTGCTAGCCGCTGTACAGACAAGTAACAAACAAGTAACTTAAAAAGTTTCAGGTCTGACCCAGTAATTCCTACGCATGTGAGTAAACTCAGTAGTTACATCAACGGGACTATTCAAGTGAAGTCCAAAAGTATAGAATCAGATAAGTTCAATGACTATTAGCCAAGATGGTCAGGGCCTCAGTCCCATGCTCCAGGTGTCTATAAACCTCCAACTACTAGATGTTCAGACTGGACAACGGGATGGATTACTCAAAATTGCCCCATTCTGTTCACTCCCTCTGAAGCATTTTGCACTGACCAGTGTCAGAAGACAGGCTACTGAGGAAGATGGACCATTAGTTTGACCCAATATGGCCATTTTTATGTTTGTGTAAATAAGATTTATGCAGATGAATGGGGTAGCAGGTTTTGTAAGTTAGAGAACTAAAATATCTTTGACTATCTCATACAAATATTTAAGGTAACTTGTATTCCACTGATTTATATTTAGGCTTGGAAGTATTTGCTTTTTATCAGTAAATGTTGGTAAACGTCAATTGCACTGTACACACACAAACTGTTGAAAAAATATTTCCATTGGTTGAAATTTACAGATAGGCACTGTAAGAAAAATGCCCCTTGAGAACTTATTAGCATTTGATTTAAGGGTATTTACTTTGAATATTTTGACATGTGATGCTGACAAATTCTGTTTTAACAGTTACAAAGCTTTAATTTTTTGAATCTCAACATCTACTGTTTTAAAATAATTGTTTGCTCGCCCATTGTCTGACCATCCCCAATTTCCCACAATTGTGAAAATTTAAACTGATAATTAAAAATGCTTAAAACTCATAATTTTGTGCAACAGTGAAATTTAAATAGATAAAAATAAAAAAGCTTAAAAATAAACATTAATATTATCCATCAAAATATTTAAAAAAATAAAAATTGAATTCTGCCAAGCCAAATAATATTTGTAAGATCATTCAAAAAAAGAAACAGGCTGATTATGATAACTCTAACATTGGTGTGTATCAGCAATAGCTCCATTGAAATCAATGGACCTTGGCAAATGTAAAACCAGTGTAAGTTCAGAATCAGAGCCAGATTTTATAACTTCCCACATCAGAAAGAAAATTCCTGTGCTTATTAACTTTAATTATGAGCCAGTGCAGATTTAATACTAATGCTTTTTTGATGAATTATTTTGTATTCTGTTGAGAATACTTTCTGCATGACTACATATCGTAATAAAATAAATTCTGTGTCGTTAAATTCTGCAGATATGAACAAAGCACAGAACTGTGTTTTCTAGTCTTAAGTATTTAATATTTTATCTCGTAACATTCGCAAGGCCAGGATGGTGATTGCTAGCGCAGAACCATTTAACTCTGATGCAGTGTAGTGTGTATATTATAAAAATGCTCCCCAAGGTGTACTTACGGAGTCATGTTTAGGTCTGTTGAGGAGTGGGCTTAACTATAGTGAGATGGACATAACTATATTTCTACAACAATAACAATACTCACTTGACATCGACAAGAGGTGCAAACCCAAGGTCTCATGCAGGACTCCTTACTTAGGCAAAATTCCAACTAAAGTCTCCATATGTCTCCAATATGGCAGGATAGCATGGTTTATACCAAGATAGATACTCTGCTGGTGAGAGAGTTGTTGAGAATCATTTGGGTATTGACCCTGTTTAGCTGTGACATCAGAGCTTTCATCAGATAAAACCAGGGGGATGAGACAAACACTTAGCAGTCGATATTTACAATATACCTTTTAGTTATTCTAGTTACAGCTACAAAATTAGTTACAATAGTATATGGTAAAGTGTGGGGGTGAATGGGAGAAGTGGCATTGTAGCCATGTTGATTCAAGTGCAGTGGCTGGACATTCGAACATAAATGTGCAGAGGCCCATTAGCTCCTGCTGTAGCCCATTCACTAGTGAAATTGCCTGAAAGGCTGTATTTTGGGCCCCCACCCCTACTTACTTCCCCAGAAAACAAGGTGTTTATGTAGGCTTTCAGCTTGTAGCTTGTAACTTGCACACATCATGAATTAAAGCCATTAAATATCAAAACCATGTAGAGGAATATAACATGTTAAGTGTTAAAACTCAAAAAGAGTTGGTTTGTGGCTAAGATTCATTTTGCAGTCCAAAATCTGTTTAGTGAACTAACTTAGTTTTTCATTTAGATTCAAAATATTTTTATGCACATGACACTAAGGGTAAAAGGGGAATTTCATGTACAGAAAAAGAGAAGGATATGCAAGATGGATCTGCAGTGTGGATCAAAGAGAAGAATTTTTCCTGAAGGGATGATTTCTCAAGTGACAATAGAAAGTTTAGAAAACAAAATCCTTATTTTTAAGAAATGAATAATGAGTTTCAAAGAAAATAATTTCAGCAGTTGTCAGTACAGATGGTCACAAATTGGAATTTCCATTCTGCAGCAAATTCCAAAACTATCCCTTCCCCTCTCTGAAATTTTGAAATTTCTGGCAGAATGGAAATTCTTCAAGTTAGTTTAGAAAAAGTCAAAACATTATTTTGTTATGATCTTTTCTAAATGATGCGGAGGCTCCCTGAGCTGCCCCAAGCCCCAGCAGCCAAACAGGAAAGGAGCTGGGCTGCTCAGGGAGATTAGGAGACAGTGCTCCTGTGCTGCAGAGAAGCCCTAGGAGACCCAGCTTTGGGGCAGCAGATTAGCTTTCAGCCTGGAAACCCTGTGAGCCTTCTCCCTGGTGCAGTCTGCCAGAGCTGGAGACCATGAGAGGAAGAATTTGGTAGCACCCTATTTATAGCCCTGATTTCCCCAAGATCCCTCTAGAAATATTTATTAAGGCCATTCCCCCACCTCTTCTAGTTCAGCCAATAATCTCTGCCTCCAAGATAGGATAATGAGCTGAGTTCACAGGGGTGGGCAAACTACGACCTGCGGGCTGGATCAGGCCCCTCAGGGCTTTGGATCCGGCCCGCGGGATTGCTACCCGTGGCGCTGTGGGCCCCGCGCCGCTCTCAGAAGTGGCCGGCACCACGTCCCTGCGGCCTCCAGGTGGGGGGTGGAGGGGCAGAGGGCTCCGCGTGCATTGCCCTTGCCTCCAGGCACTGCCCCCCGCAGCTCCCATTGGCCGGGAATGGGGAACCGTGGCTAATGAGAGCTTCGGGGGAGGTACCTGGAGGCGTGGCAAGGACAGCACATGCAGAGCCCTCCGCCCTCCCTCCCCCAGGGGCTGCCGTGCTTCCTGGAGTGGTGTGGGGACAGGGACAGGGTGGGCGGGCAGGCAGGCATGCAGGGAGCCTGCCCTGGCCCCAGTGCGTGCCGCTGCCACCCCAGAGCCGCTTTAGGTAAGCGGTGCTGGGCCAGAGCTCAAACCCCTCCTGCACCCCGACCCCTAACTCCCTGCCCTAAGCCCCCTGCCTGTACCTCGCACCCCTCCTGCACCCCAACCCCCTGCCCTGAGCCCCCTCCTGCACCCCAACTGCCTGCCCTGAGCCCCCTCGTACACCCCACACCCCTCTGCACCCCAACACCCTGCCCTGAGCCCCCTCCTGCACCCAACTGCCTGCACCTTGCACCCTTCCTGCACCCCAACTCCCTGCCCTGAGCCTCCTTGTACACCCCACACCCCAACCCCCTGCCCTGAGCCCCCTCCTGCACCCCAACTCCCTGCCCTGAGCCTCCTTGTACACCCCACACCCCAACCCCTGTCCTGAGCCCCCTCCTGCACCCCAACTGCCTGCCCTGAGCCTCCTTGTACACCCCACCCCCCCACCCCTGTCCTGAGCCCCCTCCTGCACCCCAACTGCCTGCCCTGAGCCCCCTTGTACACTCCACACCCCAACCCCCTGCCCTGAGCCCCCTCCTCCACCCCAACACCCTGCCCTGAGCCCCCAGCCACACCTGCACCCCTTCCCTGAGCCCCCTCATACACCCCGCATATATCACATTGGTAGATGTGCTGGTGAACGAACCCCTGATGGTGTGGCTGATGTGGTTAGGTCCTATGATGGTGTCCCTTGAATAGATATATGAACAGAGTTGGCACCGGGGTTTGTTGCAGGGTTTGGTTCCTGGGTTGGTGTGATTGTTGTGTGATGTGTAGTTGCTGGTGAATATTTGCTTCAGGTTTGGGGGCTGTATGTAAGTGAGGACTGGCCTGTCCCCCAAGGTCTGAGAGTGAGGGATCATCCTTCAGGATAGGTTGTGGATCCTTGATGATGCACTGGAGAGGTTTTAGTTGGGGGCTATTGGTGACGGCTAGTGGCATTCTGTTACTTTCTTTGTTGGGCCTGTCTTGTAGTAGGTGACTTCTGAGTACTCTTCTGGCTCTGTCAATCTGTTTCTTCACTTCACCGGGTGGGTATTGTAGTTTTAAGAACGTTTGATAGAGATCCTGAAGGTGTTTGTCTCTGAGGGACTGGAGCAAATGCAATTGTATCTTAGAGCTTGGCTGTGGACAATGGATCATAGAAGCTAACCACATCAGCCACACCATCAGGGGCTCATTCACTTGCACATATACCAATGTGATATATGCCACAGGGGAGGGATAGTTCAGTGGTTTGAGCATTGGCCTGCTAAACCCAGGGTTGTGAGCTCAATCCTTGAGGGGGCCACTTAGGGATCTGGGGCAAAAAAATTGGTCCTGCTAGTGAAGGCAGGGGGCTGGACTCAATGATCTTTCAAGGTCCCTTCCAGTTCTAGGAGATTGGTATATCTCCAATTATTACCTATTACCATGTGCCAGCAATGCCCCTCTGCCATGTACATTGGCCAAACCAAACTGTCTCTATGCAAAAGAATAAATGGACACAAATCTGACATCAGGAATCATAACATTCAAAAACCAGTAGGAGAACACTTCAATCTCCCTGGTCACAAAATAACAGACTGAAAAGTAGCAATTCTTCAACAAAAAACTTCAAAAACAGACTCCAACATGAAGCTGCAGAACTGGAATTAATTTGCAAACAGGACACCATCAGATTAGGCCTGAATAAAGACTGGGAGTGGTTGGGTCACTACAAAACCTAAACCTAATTTCCCAATACTAATTTCTCCCTACTGTTACTCAGACCTTCTTGTCAACTGTCTGAAATGGGCCACTGTCATTACCACTTCAAAAGTGATCTTTCCTCCCTTGGTATCCTGCTGTCAATTAAATTGTCTCGTTAGACTAACCTTACACTTGGTAAGGCAATTCACATCTTTTCATGTATTTATAACTGCTCCTGTATTTTCCACTCCATGCATCTGATGAAGTGGGTTCTAGCCCACGAAAGCTTATGCCCAAGTACATTTGTTAGTCTCTAAGGTGCCACAAGGACTCCTCATTGCTTTTACAAAATAAATGCATTTAGATAAAATTCTATGCTCAGTTAAGAAAAAGTCTAAACCCTGTGTTGATTTACAAAGAACACACAGTATAAAAGCCTTCAGTAGATGTTTGTTACTGGAAAAAAAACAAAATGTACTTTTGTGAAAGCACCCCCTGCTGGACTGGAGAAATGAATTTACTCTGTTTTAACCCTGAGCTTCTCCATGCTAAAATTGACAAATTAGAGCCCAAAGAGCACAGAGTTAGGAGAGAGACCCTTGTAAATGAGGAACTGGATGAACTCAAGGGCCATAATATTCCATGAGATGTACTAATCTGTCAGCTCTCCTAAATTTGAAGGGCATGCTTCATAATTAACACATTGTGCATAGTAAAGCAGAAAATATGGAGCACATATAAAAATAATTATTTTGTGTATTATAGTAAAATGATCAGAGCATCTTATCTTTCAAAGACTTGTTTTCAAGGGCAAGGGTCAGTTAAAATGAAGCAACTTTAGAGAAGCAAAACACCTTGTTTATATTTTTCAAAATTAACACAGTAATATTTTGAGCAACAAATGTATATATGAAAACAAAACCCTATCCACTCTTAGGTATGAATACAAAGCTGCATCCTAGAATTGACTGTGCCTTGTATTTTGTCAGCAAAAAGAGCACAGAGTAATTTTTATCTCAGCTAAAATATTTCACATATGTAAAAAGGCAAATTATATAACAAACATAGGATGTGAAGTCTCTTTCAACTGCTTTGTTAAAAGTGTTAGTGAAACACTGGAACAAGAAGGAATTAGGATTAACTTTGGTACAAACCCAGATAAGGGACCTCTAAATGTGAGGACTCCGGAGAAAGTCTTAATTGTCTTTAACTCAGTCATTAAAAAGCTGGCATAGTTATCGCTTCTTTATATGGCTCAACTGTTTTTCTTTTCTCTAACTTACCTTGGTACATGTGATTTTTTTTTGAGCTGGTATAATTTCCCTTTTTTTTTTGCAGTTAGAATAGTTGTAAAATATAATTGAGAATAACATTGATGGAGGGTGGTGGTGAGTAATAATTATTTTAATAGAGGTACCACTCCAACACAATTTAAATCACAATATTTCTGAAACACTCTGACTCTAGCCACCGCACTACAGAAATTTGATTAGCACCATGAGCATTGAAATGGGTCCCAGAAGACTTCCACTATAATAAATGTTTCCTGGAAGGGCTATAAAGTCAAAGGGGAAATATGGGTCCTTTAGTTCATACCAAGATCACAGGAAAACCAGCTTTAATTGAGAGGGGGAAGTGAGAGGAAAAGGGAAACGGTGAACAAGATTCTCTCTTTCCCTCCCTAGTTTTGGCTCCATAATTCTGCAACTGTTATCGGTGGTTTCATTTCAGAGAAATCCCCGGTCAGTCTTTCCCCGGCTTGCAATCTTCAGTAGCTTCCCTTGGCAAGGAAAACCCTTCCCCTCTCTACTGCTGGGGCTTGCATTGTACTGCGCATCTGACCGGTTCTCTAGGTCCGCAGCCGGGAGACCTTTGTGTGGGTCACTGTGGTTCAGCTGTCAGAGCAGTA
This sequence comes from Mauremys reevesii, assembly GCF_016161935.1. Taxonomy (NCBI): domain Eukaryota; kingdom Metazoa; phylum Chordata; order Testudines; family Geoemydidae; genus Mauremys; species Mauremys reevesii. The sequence goes on along the minus strand of NC_052633.1, from coordinate 51,939,818 downwards.
GCCCAGGCTCCCCCTCCCGCGAGGTGCCGGCCGCGCTCTCCGCTCCTTGCGGTAGGGGGCAGACCGTGCGGGGCGTGTGCACACGGCGCTGCCGGTTCCCTCTGAATGTAGCCCGGGTCCTGGCTCCGGCTGCGAACACCGCAGTGCTCTGGGAGCGAGCTGGGCTCTGTCAAGCCACCGCTGCGCTGCCCTGGGCTCGCCTCACTTCTCTCCGGTAAGGGCGAAGCGGGGTGAAGGTGGCCGGGGGAATGGAGCGGGCGGGAGAGGACAGCGCAGAAGCTGATGAAACTGGAGGTGTGAGAGGAGACAATGGGTGAAAAGACTCGGGTGCAGCAAGCGCGGTGGGGCAGCGGGTGGAAGAGCACGCAGCTGGGCTGGCTGGGCGTGGGGGGCAGGTGGGGACTGGGACACTGGTCCCAGGGGATCAGAGAGAACTGTGGTTCCTGGGGGCATCGGGGCACAGCTGGGGGAACGGGGAGGGGGAGTCTGCCAACTTGTCACGGTGGGTTTGCTTGGCAGGAGCAGGCTGAGGGCTCCGGACACTTGTTCCAGACTGGGGTGGGAAGGATCTGGTTCAGGGCACTCGACAGGTTTTTGGCAGTGAGGGGCTTGATGACATTTTTTGTTGCCCTGGTGGGCGTGGGGGGTTTTTGGCAGCTTGAGGGGAAAGTTCAGAGCTCCTCTCTCCTGGGATGTGAGAGCGCTTGGGCAGCTGGGGTCGCTTGTCACTGGGGTAGGGAGGTTCTGGGAAGGTTTTTTCAGCTGCGAATTAGGGTTGCCTCCTGTTGCGGTGGCTGCCTGGGAGGGCTTTAGTACTCGCTGTTCAGGGATGATTGTCAGAGAGGCGGGAGGACAGGGTGTTGCTGGTTGGATTTTCCTTGTCTGTATGAGAAGGGAAAACTCAGGACCCACCAGAGTCGCGGAAAGGAGGTTCCCCAAGCCAGGAACGCAGCCAGCTCCTGGAGCTGAGCCGGATAGCTCTGGCAACAGGTAGGTCCCTCCAAAACGACTGATTCCCAGCAGGACTGTCTCTCCGAGCCCCTCCTGCCCGCATAGGCAAATGACAAGCTGCTAGGCTGGCCGAGCGACTCTATTTCACAGCTGATCGGGCAGCCACGCTAATTGACTAGCCAATTAAAAAGCACACTTGCAACCTAGCCTAGTCCCCGGCCTTCTGATTGGCTGAAGGTGCTGAGAGGCTGGGGCCCTGGCAGGCCGAGCGTTCCATAGCAGGACTGTTGCATTGCGCAGTCTGTGTAGCTGCGTTGTGCATTCGTGGGATGGGGCGGCTGGCTGGAGGGTGGAGTTGGTGCATTGCTCTGGTGAGTAAAGCTTCTTCCCAGTATTTAACCGAGCACAAAGGAAAGGAAGTTCAAGTGGAGAGGATGGTGCATATGCAGTCTGAGAGGGCCCCGGGGGCATGCTGCGTCCTAGATAGTTTCCAAAGCAGGAACAAATAAAATGCTTGGGTAATTTTTTATCACTTTCAAGTTCATCTCAGCAGCTGTATTTTCCCTCTTGTCTGCTTTTCACACCACACGTCAGTAGTTCATTGTCGTTTATTAGTCCAAGGGGTTGGGAAGCTTAACGGGTTGGAAATACACAATTTTTCTCCTCTTATAATTGGTAAAATACAAATTAGTTTGTTTATGAACTTCACAGCCAAAAAATAAGTTAATTCCGGCCGAGTAGGGATTTCGCTGCAACGACGTCAGTTTTTTTTTAAGGGTGCGTGTCGGAGGGAGTTGTTATTTTTGCTGCTAACAGAAAACATACTGCAGCCAAATGTGTTGTTACTAGTCAGCTACAGAAACTATGCTTAAATGTGAATTTACAAAGATCAGAGTAAGAATCCTTCCTAGCTTTAATTCATGTTGCTGTGCGAATTGAACAAAACCGAGTGAAACCATCTGAATTTATTATCACTTTGTGCTTTGTAAATAGATATTATAGTGAGCATTTGGTAGAGGAAGCTATAATGATGGAAAAAATAGTTTCAATTGTAACCTGTTTTCACATAGTCAACTCTCTGGAAAGCTTATCCTTTGGACTCAGATTGTTCATATTAGTCTCTAGTCAAAGATGGTTTGTTTGTTTATTTGTTTAAATCTGAATAAAGCTTTTCAGCCCTTGAATTCCCTCCCGGAAATGAAAACGTACACATATATAGATAGATATGAAATAACTGGCAAAAAGTTTAGGTTACATAAAATCCACACATTTCTCCACCTTCTTAAAAAAATAACCATCACCCTTTTTTTCCATACAGCCAACTCAAAAATAGCAAAACTTTGAAATTTTGAATGTAATTGTTCCTCAGTGAAGAGTATCTCCACAACATATTTGAAAAAATGGGTTGGCTATTCATAAAGTCTGAATGATTGAAAACTAACTATTGTGCATATGTAATGTAACATTTCACTTAGTCTGAAGGTGAAATCCTGGCTCTGTTGATGTCTATAGAAGTTTTACCATTGACTTCAGTAGAATAAGGATTTCTTCCTCATGAGTATTTACACTTCAGAAGAGAAGCACTGTGTGTGTGTTCTTTCAGAAATCTGCATTTGTCAATGTATGTCATAGAGATATAAACTTATGCTCCTTTAAAGGCTTGAGAATTAGGTGCCTAGGTGCTTTTGAAAATCCCTCTAAGTGCATAGTCGCATCTTTAGGTTCCCCAAAGTCTTTACATATCAGTCCTTTTGAGGGCCTATGTTACCTTAAGGTAGCAAAGAGGCATCTTTTCTTCTTTCTAAAAAATAAACACATGGAAATTAAATGCAGAAAACTTAATTAATCCAACATTATGATTGCACAGTTAAAAAAATTGGAAATGAGTACACTCAAGGAACCTTAATTGTTTGTTTGTTTCCTGACTTTCCCAAATATATTAATTGTACATTGCATTAATTAGAGAAGTTATTTGTATTTAATATATTCCAGGTATGCTTTCTAATGAATGTTTATGTAAATAAAATTTTTAAAAATCTCCATTATATTTATTTAGTACTATATAATTAAACAGTTTTCTCATTGAAATAATTTATTCCGTATCCCTGTTACACTAGAAATATGTAATTACATATCTTTTAAAATACATTTAAATTACTCTATAGTACTAATGAATTCTTGTAGAATTTGTGTCAAGACCTATTTAGAAATGTCTTAGAAGGTAATTAGTCTGATGGGGCCCTATTCAATAAAGAATACTATGATTTTGGAAACTTGTATTAGGTTATGGAATCCCTTCAAATTATGGTGATGTGGGTGAATTCTTGCAGCCTTGTTGGTAGTGTTTTACTTTATTGAATGTGTGAGCTTCAGCCCATAATGGTCCCTCTGCTCTATTATGATCTGTACAGTCATTGTGGTTACAGTTGAGTGAATATATTACAATGATTTTTTTGGTTTTAATGGTGTGTTGTGCCAAGACTTATTTAGAAACTCATTCATCCAATACTTTAGATAGACTATGAATCAGATTCTTGCAGGTGCACACTTGTGAAGCAGTGAAAGATCTCTAAAAATATTGGCAATGCTTTCCATTTGATTTTATGAACATTAACTTGTTTATAAAACAAGACATCTTAACACCTGATTTTTGCTTCCATTTAAATCAATGGCAGTTTTGCCACTGCCTTTAAAGAGAGCAAGAATTAGCTCTCAGTGATTTGGGACCTGATGTACAAAATTAAATGTACGCAATTATGCTGAAAAAATGCATGACTAATTTGTCTATGCATTTACTGCAATTGAGTGTGCAGATTCAACTGACCATTTATTATTGAATTCACATACACAATTATATTGTGCATGGTAACTGCGCATGTAATTGTGTGTCTAATTATGAAAATCAAGTCCTTTATATTTTATTTTCAAAAATAGCAAAAGGAATTAGTCTGCTATATGGATTTATGGCCTTCAAACTCTCATATTGAAATGGAGGCCTTTCTGCAATTACAGCACTGCTGAAAAAATATTCTGAACCTATATTTTTGATTGATGGCTTTTTTTACTTAAAAATATCCAAATGATGTTTAGTGCTTGAATATATATAAAATTAAGTTCCTTTCTGAGATGAGATTTTGTATTCTAAACTGCAGACAGTGTAAATTATATTTTTACTGGTAAATTATTTTTGCTTCAGAGAAAGTATAGTTTAGAACAGAAAATTGACAGTCTCAATTATAATAATGTAAATATTGCTACTGTAATGAATGACCTATAGAACAAAATAAATTAAACAGCTTGCCTTTATAATTAATTAACAACATACTCTAATGCATTAATTTTACTTCTTTTCATGTTTTTTCTAGATAGCAAATGCTTAATAAAGTATATTGACAATTCTGCAACCCTTACACATGCAAGTAGTCTGTCAGTGGGACTACTTGTAAGAATATCAGTTTTCAGGAATAGGACCTATATGCCAACATCACTACATACATGTTAACGTCACAATATCTTAGGCCCCAATCTTGCAAAGAGATTATGTGAGCAAATTTTAATGCACACATGGACCTCTTTGCATGATCAAGGTCTTAGTTTTGATTTTTATTCTCTATAGAGCAAACATGCCCAGTGGGCAGTGTGTGTGTGTGTGTGTATGTATATATATATATATATATATATATATATATATATATATATATACACACACACACACGCACATACTTACAAAATCATGATCATACAACTCCGTATCACTTTCTTCTGTTGAAATTAATGGCAAATTTTAATATGAACATCATGAGGGTCTCATCAGTTATTACTGCAGTTTCTTCACAACTGTATTTCATTCTTAAATTTTCAATTTTATTGCTGTAGAAATTACATTTGGCACCTAGATCCTACTGGTTGGATTCCATTAGAAATAGATATGGATGGGCACATAATATATATAATAAGGCCTGCTTCACCACTGTGTTACACGGATGTAAAACTGATTTTAGGCCTCTAAAATTCATTGATTTTTTTCATCATTTCTAGCATAGAAATTTAATGTTATTTATCCTTGTCCAAGACCTAAAAAGCATGTTTAAGACAGAACAACTGAAATATACATGCAGGTATTCCTGCCTATCAATCAGTACACAGCACTCATTAGCATTTTAAAAAACACAGGGGAGTGAGCTGATTAGAAATCACTTATCCATGTAATATTTCTTGTCAGTAGTGTTTGTAAGTTATGTGTAAGTCCATGAAATATATTGTTAACAAGTACCTAATAATCTGACTCTGCTACTGTGGATTGAAAGAAGTATTGCACAAGTGTGTTTCTTATGTCTGTGGGTTAATATTTATTTATTAATAAATAGAGGAACAGCATATCTTATTTTGTCTTAGATAAAATTGAGTATTCAAACATCCTGAAACAGTTTCTACGCACACTTGTCATCCAATCAAACCTTATGTGGGGTTTTATGAGGCAGAAATCAGGGCAGAATTTGGCCCCTTGATTTCTGTTGGTTTTTTTTTAACCTATATTTACACAGACTGCATGAGGGGAGCTCTTCCCTTTTGCTCTGTTAATGTAGAGGACATGTTCTTATATGAAATGTGTGAAACTTTAGTTATCAATTAAGCTGATTAATCAGTATTATTAACTAATGTTCATCTTGACTCTGATGTTCTGCTCCTTCTATGTGTTCAGCATTCTACATTGATATCAAAGAACATTCCATGCAGTCAGGGAGAGTAGAAAGTTGGAGCCCTCAATCTGAGAGCAGAATTTTGCCATAAAAATAGGTATCTTTCCATTTTATTTTCAGGCAATAGTACAAGTGAGTTGGAATGGACAAGAAAGAAAATCTGTACTGAGCTTAACTTTGTTTAATTTTCTTCAAGTTCAGAAGCATCATCAATAACAAAATGAAAACTGGTTTGATCAAACAGTGAATTAAGAATAAGTTTAATGCACGAAAAATAATCACCACACTTTGTAAAATATAATCCCATTCTATTACTGTGAAAGGCTGTACAGGGGCAGAACCACCAGTGAGCTGACCCCTGGCTCTTGTTCGTCGGCTTTGAATCATAATTACCACTAACACATTGTATTTGGTTAGTGCAATGCACCATATATAAGTAACAAAAATTCCTTAAACATGATACTATCAGGTTGTTTTGCTCATGTGAATAGTCAGTGGGATGATTTATGTGAGTAAAGTTTTATATGAGGGCAGGATCTGGCCCTGAGTGAACTGCTTCGAGAAGATCCAAAGAATGGATTACCATACCTTATATTTTGGTAAGATATAATGCATTTTTAGGATACTGTAAGATATATTTAATTAACATGAAATCCACCTCTTCATTGACCAACACTTTGGTGAATCTTCGGGGTGGTGGACATCAGTCAAGACTATTATTTTATACAATGGCCATCTGTAATAATGACATGTTTACAAAGTGGAAAGCCAAGAAGACAGTGCATAGGCTGTATGAGTAATTTATAAATCATTATATTGTGGATAGATTTCCATGTTAGACAATATTGTCCTATACTGTAATCAAAGTAGAGTAGCAGCACTATAGCATATTAACACAAAGTATTTCTTACTTGTTTTGTTGGTGGTTTTGTCTCCATCTTTCATCGCTTTTCTTTTAGTTTGAATGACCTTTTCCTATATGACTTGTTGGAGAACTCATGTTTTCATATTAATACAACTTACTGATTTTTCCTTTTAGAGTAGTAGTAGAGCTCATATGAACTCTTCCTTAGAATTTTCTCTATCTCATTTACTATGGTCTATGTAATGTTTGGTGTGCTTCTCAAATGGGTAGAAAGAACTTGATTCTTAAGATTAAATACACCCTATTTTCATCATAGGAGATGTTATTTTTAGATGTCCCAGGTAAGTAACCTTATTAATTTTATTTGTGTTTACTTTGTTGAATCTAATACATTTTTTCATATTATTAACATGGAAGTGCTGAGGTTTTCATTTATATGCAGCAGATATACAAATCAGTAAATGGTGTTATTTCATTATGGACCACATAGCACCACGAGCCTTTTAAATACTTTGCCATATCTATATGCTGGAGGAACATACAGTGAACTGTGTTTTTTTTGTTCAGCGGTTGTACAGTGCTTAGCACAATGACTAGGGCTCCTAGCTGCTACAGTTATACAGATAACTAATCAGTACAAGAGAGGGCTATTGTTATTAAGTCACCATTTCCCATTGAAGAACTTTGCAATAAGCAAAGGTTCCTTCTAATTGGTGCTGCAATTTCTGTTTTGAAACTATACAAGGTTAACATCCTGCTTCACTATGAGTATCTGAATTCACTGAAATAGCATTTTTTGGTATTAATATTTATTTCTATTACAATACAGCTCACATGCCTCAGTCAGCTTCCTCACCTGAAGATTTTAAAATCTGCTGAATTGGAACACTTGGAATATTAAGCAGTAGCCTTGAATTGATCTAAGGTATGGATATAAACTTTCTAGCTTTCTGCTCCATCAGCAGCATTTCAAAATAAACAGAAGTCAATTCCCATTAAATTAAATGGGAGTTTGCACTGAAGAAATTGGGAGGGATATAGGTCAATTATAAATAAACATCATATTTTCACTTTTTTCCTCTTTCATATGCATCCAAGCCTCACAGAAACCATTCTGCATTATATTTAAATTCCAGGGATCAAATTCTGCCCTTTACTGTACCCTCCTCAACCTGCTGTCTTGAATAGATTTAGATGAAGTGCAAGTCTGGTCAGAATTTGGTGACAGGCATTTAATTAGTCTGTCTACTACTACTCTTTTATTATTATTTGTATGCTAGCTAACAGTAGTACAAAGGAAAAATGTTATGAAGAACAGTTGTACTGCACGCATTTTACCGATTGGCTGCCATGGATGTTGAATGGCGCCCTCCTATTCTGAATGTGTTAGATTGGGAAAATGCTGGCAGCATAAAGGGTAAGTATTTCCAAAGCAGACAATTTATAAAATGACATGGGTTTTGTTCTGACAATGGCATTTCTGAACTAAGACGTGTAATTAATCACTGTGCAAAAGAAGAGAACTGGTTAACAAACTGAAAGTTTCAAATCTGGAAACCTTCTCTACTGCACTGAAGTTAAAAATAAGATTCTTGAAATCTAAGGGTCATGAATTTTTCTGGCTTTTTGCATTCAAAGGAGAGCAAGGCTGGATTTCCATGATCTTTCCTACTTTATTTTTTACTAGGTTTGGTTATTGGTGCTTGCAGTACTGGAAGGACAGTTTAACATTTTTCCTTTTCTAATTAAACTAAACTTGCACGCTTCAATCTTGTTGTTTAGCCTGTGAATTGGAACTTGTAAAATAAGCCCCTTGATCATGTTAAAATATTTATGATTTTTTTTCTTGACTACTACCATACTGATAACTTTTTAATGCTTGTTCTCTTCCAGCATTACATATTCCTCATTTACTGCTTTAAAGCGGTTCATTGGAAATTGTTGCACTAACATACCACAATTTGAATGTCTTATTTTCCAATAATAAATAGTTCACACTGTAATTTGGCTCAAACTCTGTGTAGTTTGTGTCTTGCACAGTGGAGGATAAATTGAAGTCCGTGAGGCTCAGGGCAGTTGGAGTGGTCAGTAAATACAGATCCAGTTACAACGTTAGGGCCTTTATTTGGAAAATAGTACATCTTTGCACTTGGCTTCTGGAACTTTGGATAATGGCATCCAGAAAGCTTTCAGTCACCTGAAAATGATGATGTGTGGGGGAAAAATGAAATACTTTTTGTATAAATCCAAGTTTTGACACTTTGCACTGAAAACTTATGAATACTGAGTAGTTCTAAATCATCCAATTAAGTTTTTTCTATAAAATATCAGTTTTACTGCCTAAATTAAAATAATTAATTTCAATTTAAGCAGAGTTATTGGAAGTAATACAAGTAGAATTGCACCCTTATGCTATTTTATTGTAGATCAGATATTAGTGTTTTCTTTGTTTTGGCAAATTTTTAATATAAGAATGTGTACGATTTGCATCCTAAAATAGCACTCACATGAACAGAGGTGACCAGCTTGGGTCTTTAAAACTTTTGAAATCTTTGTACTTTTAATTTTACAGTATGTCAGCACTTTTGGTAAACCTCCTGACTCCATTGAAGTTAATGCCAAAACTCCTATTGACTTCAGTGGATCTGGTATTTCACCCTATAATCCCAAACAATTTGGACCTTTACATGTGGAATACTGCTTTGGAGTATCTCTAAGTATAGCAAACAGAAACAAATACACACTCTTGTGGCCAATTTGTGATACAACATAATTTATATATTTTACACATGAGGCAATTATGAATGAAACAATACAACTATTTGACACACATGCTGATTTGAAAAGGATATCATTCGCTAATATGTGGTGGGCTATCAGTTTTTTGTTTTTCTACATGAGAGTGGTTTATTTAGACTGGATTTGTTATCGTTAACTGTCTTGTATGAGATGGTATTTTAAAGTTTGCTTAAATGCTTAGAGCTTCTGATAGCTCTATAAATCTAAATAAACAAATAAAAATAAAATAATTGTATGTTTCTGTTTTTCTTAAACAGTACAAATGAGGAAGGGAAGGTGATTTTGACATAAGAATGAATGGAATTTCAGGTCTAGCTATTACTAAAATCCACACATCTCGATACTGCTATGTTTGGTTATATATTCTAATTTAAAACTGATATGTGGTGAATGTTTAAATACATGTGCTGTCAAAAGAGATGTTTAACAGACTTCATGATCTGTGGAGGTTCCATAAGGTAGCAAAAATATGCTTTATATTACCTATTTTGATTCGTTTCTTAATTTTATGGTGAGTTCTGAGGTAGTTATGATATGAGGGGGAAATTTCAAAAGCATTAATAAATGTTTGTGGTCTTAAATATTTAGTAAAGAGAAGATATTTTCCTTAGATGTTTTTTGTTAACATAGCCTTCAAAATTAAACAATGGCCAGTGGACCAAAGAATTAATGTAAAAAGTAGCTTGCCCGTTTAAAATCTTTATTTATCGTCAGCTTGTATGACTCATTTCAGAGAAATATCGCTATTCGTTTTTATCTATTTAGCACAATAAGTGTTCTTAGTGCTTTCCAGACAACTAAAAGACTTGGGCCAAATTCAGTGCTGGAGTAAGCTGGTGCCAGTCTATTGAATTTGGCATGGTAAGCTTACACCACTGGTGAATTTGGCTATGCTCACCATCCCAAGGAGTTTACAGTTATCAGTAGGAATATTCATGGTTGTAAACAAGGTATTATGTGTTTGCAGGACTATTGGTCTAAAAGTTAAATCAAGGGCACCACAGAATTGACATTGGACAATGTTGGGTGAGGAGAAGCAGAGCGGGACAGCAGCGTGCTATGGAGAGCTTAGTTTTCCAGTGCAGGCTAGGTTGTAAATGTTATTTAAATCCCATATTTCATGCTGGTTACTGTTGAATGGCTTTATATGTAAACTAAATAACATTATTTGGTGGATAATCATTGCAGTGCTTCACAGGAAAAGTACACAAGGGATTTGAATGGGAAGAGGGTGGATGTTTTGAAAAAGAGAAAACTACAGTGTGTTTTTGAGGAAGGCTATGCTTTCGTGTCAGCTTCATTTTAATTATATTGGGCTCTGCTCAGTGATAAGTAAGAATTTGTTTTTTCCATTCTTTTTTCAATTGACTGGCCTTTACAGCTTTTAAAAGACTTTAAAAGTAGCTTTGTTAATATTAGAAAAGCTGCAATGTAATTATGGCAGCTTACCTTGCCGTTAAATTCTTTTAAATTACATGTTTAGCCGCCTATGCCAAACTTCTTAACCCTTTCAAATATACTGTAGTGCATATTTGTTTATACTGTTTTTAAGATGCCAAGTTTAGATTTTCTTACTCCTGACTGGGTCTTTCCCTAAAAATAAGAAGTTTGAAATGTAATCCTTAGCTTGCTAATGTCTATTGTATAATGGCCATCCGTAATTATAGATGTTGAACTTCTTCTCAGGGCTAGTCTACACTATGGTGCTACATTGGCACTGCTGCACCAATGCAGCTGCACCACTGTAGCACGTCCGGTGAAAACACGCTATGCTGATGGGAGAGCGTCTCTCACCGACGTAGCGTGGTGTGGACACTGCTTTAAGTCGATGTAACTTCTGTCGCTCAGTGGGGTGGCTTTTCACACCTCTGAGCGACCTAAGTTACATTGACTTAAGTGGTAGTGCAGACGTGATTGCACAGGAATCTCAGTTTTTCTTTACGATTGTTGTGAAGAAAAGTTGTGAAGAAAAGCTTGAAAATATCCATTACAGAGGACAAAACCCTGAAGGAAAATAAAAAGAATCCAAAATTTTGTACTGTTTAAAACCTCATGATTTTGTGAGGCCTGACTTATGGGTTCTGAATGAGTGTGGCTTGCAATACTGCTGGTCTTTTCAATGTTGATATTTTTGTTTCCTTGCTCTTTGTTGTGAGGTTTTATTTGGTGAAGTTTATTATTTATCACAGAGCTGTTTGTTAGCATGTACCGTATAGAAAAATACAGTGAAGCCTATTTCAAAGACCACCTGCCTTGAGACCACCCCAAGTGTACTGCAGCATTTTACCAAGCTAATTTAACTATTAAGTGACCATATTTCTGATGTCACAAGAGACAACCCAGAATTGGTCATAGATATAGAAGTATCCTATTTAGTAGATGGGGGAAGTCGATTATTTTTTGTCAAGGTCCAGACTTCAGAGGAACATTTTTCAAACCACAATAGCAATAATGATGATGATAATAATAATAAGTAAATAAAAAGATTTCATGGTCTGGAGTTGACCCGCCTGTCTGCCTGTTGACTACCTCTGTAGTAGACCATCTGAAACTCTTTGGACGTGGATATCCATAAGACTCGCACTGTATTTGCATTCAATTTGTGCCTGGGGACTCTGCAGTTTGCATAGCTTTGTGCATTGCTTTACAGCTTTTATGCTGAAAAACTAGGCAACAGTTAAACACAATGTCTCCATTTAGATAGTGTTTTTTATTAGTCTGAGACTGACTTGAGTCTAAATATGACATTACAAATCTTGAGCTTCCTGAGGAACAACAAGAGACCAAATATATTTTCTATTCTTATCCCATAGAGGCCACAGTCTGTCCTTGTTCCAATAGGAATTTTATTCAATCATAGAATATCAAAGTTGGAAGGGACCTGAGGAGATTATCTAGTCGAAACCCCTGCTCAGAGAGCTTTTTGCCCCAGATCTCTAAATAGTCCCCTGAAGGGTTGAACTCATAACTCTGAGGTTAGTAGGCTAATGCTCAAACCACTGAGCTATCCCTCCCCTTTCTTCCAGGAGGCCAATATGGCTCGGTAATAACTTAGGTTCAGATTCTGATACTTTTACTTACTATAAGTAGCATCTTACTCCCATTTACTTCAGGGGAATTATTCATCACTATTTTTATTTTATTGAGCTGGCTAGAAAATGCAAAATTTTGTGAGGGGAAAAAGTCCCTTCAAAAATTTTTGACTGAAAACTTTGTTGTTTTTTTCCCACTGAAAAAAGGGGGAACAGGTTGGAAAATATACTTTACTTTTCCTGGTTGTAAAACAGTAACTAAGTGTTTTTCAGACACTACTTTTCCACTGGGGGAAAAACGGGGAGAAGGAAGGACAAAAGGGAAAGAATGGAAAATGATTTTTTTGGTCCAAAAACTGGGGGGAGGGGAGTTTAACTTGAAATGAAACAAAAATGTCCATCTTATTTTGAAATGTCAGTTCAAAATGAAATCTTTATTTCAAATTTTCCAGTTGGAAAACAGAACATTTTTGTTGAAATCAACATTTTCCCACAGAAAAATTTGATTTCAATTAAACTATATTTTTTTATGGGAAGGGGTTTGTCTTTTTTTTCTTTTTGGTCAAAATGTTTTGATCATTTCTATTTTATTACTAATTATTATGTACTAGTAGTTATTATATTAATAATATATTAATGTTGAATATTTCAATCTATAAAGTTTAACCTTATTTTATAAACATATAAAAGAGGTCAGATCCTGTGTTCGTCATTTAACCAAGATATTTATTGGCTCTCATGGCAGATTTTTGAGAAAGAACTGCAGATTCAGGCCCTAGTTTGCAATGTGAGTATTGAATAATGAATTAATATAAAGTTCAGCATTTTAAACTTTCAGTGTCTGTATCAATCTTGATCCATTTGTATTCATAATTGACATTGTTATTTGATCACTTAATTTTTGCCTGCTTAGAATGGTGGAGAGTTTTGGCTTTTGTAGTTCCAAGACATAATTTTTCTAAGGTTTATTGCAGCCCTCCTGTTTCTAAGTGACAATAGAATCACCACACACATTCTTTTTCACTGCTGCTTGCTGTGGTGATCATATTTCCTTGGAGCTGTTTCTTTGAACACTTGTTGATTTATGCTGCAATAAATATGCATATGGAGGGTGAAAGTGTGATTGTTTTAGCAAAAATAAAACCTTCCAATGTGTTAGTATTTAAACCAGGGACCATGTGGTATGTACAAAAGTCACACTTCAAAAGTTTGAAAGGTTTTGCCAGTTGGAGAGATACTACATATTCATGGAATGGGGAATTTCTGGAATTGGTTTAAAAAAAAAAGGCTGTTTTAAGTGTGACCTGTCTGTACACTTTAATATGGTTAAAAAAAATAACTATATGGCCATGTGCAATTTAAAAAAAGTGATTAAAAGAACTAAGATTAACAGAATAGATGAATAAAACTGTGAGATTCCATCAGGCTTCCTCTCTGGCATGTTTACATCTGTGGCCATTAAAAGCAAGTCTGTAATGATATACCTGCCATTCTTCATTACCATGGTGTGCCACCGGGTGATACGGTAATCCAGGCATTATTTTATTTATGGCTTCTGATTTACAGCACTTCTCTAGTACAGCAATATGTAGTTATCCTGCACTTCTGAAGCTGTGTTTATTGTAAACCATTTGTGACGGGGTCAACAACCCTATTTAGACTCCACGTTTTTTAATGGCGAGGCTGCTGGTAGCTGGGACCACAGCCTATCATGCAGCCCAATATCCATATTGTTTTCTTGTATTCCCTTGTTGGTCTGTCTGTTGCCTCTTGTCTTACATTTATACTGTAAGCTCTTTGGAGGAGGAACTATTTGTTCTGTGTTTGTTCTGCACTTAGCACAATGGGGTTCTGGGCCACGACTGGGGCTCCTAGCGCTATAGTAGTATAAATAACAGTTATTCCAGTGTTATTTTAAGAACAAACAAATAATTTCATTAGTGGTTCAGAATTAGGAAGAGCTTACAGTAAAACTCACAAGGACCTTTGGATAGTATTGGCTAGATAATTGAGCAGAGGATGGTGCTGGGTTTGTATCACTTGACCTCTGCGATTGAGATCCATGTGGCAGAGTGGTGGGGAGGGAGAACAGAAGTGGAGTGATCTTATAGTGCTGGAACTGATATGCTTTTTTACTGAAGTGAGTACTTTCTTATTACAATAAGAGAGGGAGAAGATTAAGAGGTTAACCCTTTAGTGATACCACTTGTGGTTCAAGACAGGGTATGTGACTGGAAAGCCTCACCCTTGGTGTTTAGAAGTTTAAATGAAAGAAGAGGTAAGCAACACAAGTTCTTTCCCCCACCCTGAGGAATTTGGTATTGGAGGGCAACAAAAATTATTAGGGGGCTGGGGCAGATGACTTACTAGGAGAGGCTGAGGGAACTGGGCTTATTTAGTCTGCAAAAGAGAAGAGTGAGGGGGGATTTGATAGCAGCCTTCAACTACCTGAAGGAGGGTTCCAAAGAGGATGGAGCTCGGCTGTTCTCAGTGGTGGCAGATGACAGAACAAGGAGCAATGGTCTCAAGCTGCAGTGGGGAAGGTCTAGGTTAGATATTAGCAAAAACTATTTCACTAGGAGGGTGGTGAAGCACTGGAATGGGTTACCTAGGGAGGTGGTGGAATCTCCATCCTTAGAGGTTTTTAAGGCCCAGCTTGACAAAGCCCTGTCTGGGATGATTTAGTTGGTGTTGGTCCTGCTTTGAGCAGGACGTTGGACTAGATGACCTCTTGAGGTCTCGTCCAATCTTAATGTTCTAAGATTAATTTTTTTTACCATTTCTAATAATGCAGTATGTGTGTGAATATATTTTCTAGCTAGTTTTGAAAATGTCTTTTACTGGATTAGTTAGGATTGTGTGGAATAAGCAGGAATAGGGCTTGATCAGAACTGCAGTGACTGGCAAATGCCCAGAGCTTTGTAAATTAATGAGCTAAAGATGATTACTACAGTTTTTGGTACTTGGTACTTTATGCACCAAATTGCTTTAATTACAGGGGATATAGTGGTATTTGCTATCGTCTTTTATTCATACACTATGAAGCATATGAATATAAGGTTTTAAGAGCTGTACCTGGCTGTCAAAAGAAACCTTAATTATCAAGAGTCCAAGGGCAGGACCCAATCCAGTCACTAACTTCAATGAATGGGAATTTTACCATTGATTTAAATGACAGCTGGATCAATGCTAGAATTTTTCTATTAATAATGTGCTCGTACCATTGTGAAAATCCTAATTCTGGTGCTGAATATAGCTTGTCTTGTATTTAGCAAGTTTTCATCTGTGATATGTTTTGATCTGCTAAGTTATTAGAAGTTCTATATTCATGTGAAAGCATTTTAGACTTGTGCTTTTATCTTTAATGAAAAATAAGTATCTATCTAGGGTAGGCGTGGCAAATTGTACAAACATATTTGTACATGTATGTACTATAGGGTAGATGTTTAGAATAATGGTACCACACAAGTGGTCAGAAATAGCACCACTCTGTGTGTCCTGCGAATCTTGTCAAATCACAATATCTTAATGATTTTCAAAGAAGCTTTTACCCTCCAAGAAAAAGATACATTTTACCCCAAAATTATCTGTAAAGCGATCAAAATAACCTGAGCATTTTAAAAAAAGTTGATGCTCAAAAATTCTTATTAATAGAGCCCTGCATAGATACAAAAGTTATATCTGCATCTGATCTGCCATCTGCAAAAATGGTCTGCGGATATAAGCAGATATCCACAGATTTGCAGGGCTCTACTTATTAACTTCCCCTGGTCTCCCACATTCTGAAAGAACTCCACTAGCTCCATATTCATTCCATTTGGTGGTTCTTGTTTTTAGTACCCTCAATGGACTGTATCCAAACTACCACATGGATCCTTCTTTTACTCAATCTCTCCTCCCTTTCCTGCTCCCTCTGCTCATCTATCACTAGCTTCCACACAGTTTTGCCACATTTGGTAGGAGCATTCACCTCTATGGCTCCTTCCATCTGGACCAGTCTGTCTGTAGCTCTATACCTCATTGACATCCCATTAAATTTTCAGATAATTATTGAAACCGTATCTTGTCACCCTTTTAATTTCTCTCCTTTCTTTTTGATGGTCTCTTTGTAACTGTCTTTAACATTATAAAACATTTTGGCACACAGCTTGTCTGAAAGATGCTATACAAAATGAAGCTGCATCTTATTATTATTGTAATATATTGACATTTTGCCCGGTGAGGGGCAGGGTAAAGAATAAGAATACTGTTACAGCAATTCTGATTACAGAAACCTTCTTGCTTCTTTTGACATACAAAAGAAGGATATTTGTTGAGGATATTTCAGAAAAATAAGGATAAATAATACCTAGCTCTGATATCAAGTATCAGAGGGGTAGCCGTGTTAGTCTGGTTCTGTAAAAGCAGCAAAGAATCCTGTGGCACCTTATAGACTAACAGACGTTTTGCAGCATGAGCTTTCGTGAGTGAATACCCGAAGATCCGAAGAAGTGGGTATTCACCCACGAAAGCTCATGCTGCAAAACGTCTGTTAGTCTATAAGGTGCCACAGGATTCTTTGCTGCTAGCTCTGATATAGCGCTTTTCATCAGTAGAGCTCAAATGTCTTTACAAAGAAGGTCAGTATCATCACCCTTGTTTTACAGATGGGGAAACCGAGGCACAGCAGTGCAATGACTTGCCCAAGGTCACCAGGGCCAGTGGTAGAAACTGGAATAGTACCTGGATCTCATGAGTCCCAAGTCCAAGCTATCCATCAGGTCACACTGTCTCCCAACTATAATATAATTTGTTTCTGCTAAGATCAAGCATACCATTTAGATAGGTCTCAGTCCAGCTAAGAACTTAATCATATGCTTAACTTTAACACTTGTACATTGTCTCACTGTGGTTAAGCATATGCTTAAATGTTTGTTGGATCAGGGAATTATTGTGTCATTCCTTTGTCAGGAGGAAGGTTGGTCTCTTGGGTAAGGCCCAGAGCTCGGAGACCAGAAATCTGAGACTTATTCCCACCCGTGAATTACAGTTGTTGTTTTTTTTTTTTTCTGTGTGTGGCCTGTAGCAAGTTCGGCATTGCTGTCTGTATATTGTAATTTGACAAGGGAATTTGAGAGTACTTTGCATATCATAGGGTTGAGCCCTGGAGCTCTGAGAACGTAAGGGCAGACTGGTCGTAGGGTTAGACAATAACCTAAATGATTTCTCCTCATGTAAAAAGGGTAACGCTAACATTCTGCTAGCTTTTGTTTTTCACTGGGGTTGCAGTTTATAATATGTCTCCCAAGACTATATAATGTGCTCTGAATTTGGAAAATGATCCATTAGTCAAAAAAACCTGTAAAACAAATTCCAGTGGGTGGAATCTCATTATTCTGAGGTCTTTCTGTGTCTGTCTTTATCCAGTATAATATATTGTAATGATATGCAGTGTCCTGCATTAGATTTGTGTGCTGTGCAAGTACAGTCTGATAAGATAGTAATTTTGTCTTGAATTAGACACTTGTAAATTTCTTTTGACCTCCAGGCCTGCTTTTAAATAAACTGCTCTTTTGTTTCCAATTTGGAGCAGGAAGCTCATTATGCCTTCATTTAATATTACAGCTCAAACTGGCAGAGTATCAGAATTTTAATTTCAGTTGATATGACATCATCTATCTGGCATAGCAACATGACTTGAGACTTTATAGAAACCAAACCTTCCAAATAATTCATTTAAAATTAAATGTAAGTATCTGTTTAATTGTAGGGAATATTAATATTTATTTAAAATTATTAGTATTGGATCATGAGTCTTAATACAAAATGGTTAATAGGTCACATTTTTCCTTTGGTCTTTTCAATCTATAGATCAAGATTAAAATTTTCAAATGTGTCTCAGTGACTTAGGAGCCTAAGGCTTTGTCTTCATTTAAAAGCTTGGCCAGTTTAACCAGTGGGCAATGCTCTGTCATAGATCATGAGACTTATTACAAAATCTAAATCTGAAGTTTAGACATTTCCCTGGTTAGTATTTGTGTTTGTTTTGGGGGTTTTTAAAATAAATAAATGACAGGCTGAGAGGCAGGAAAAATGTTGCACTGGTAGGTCATAAAACATGCAGACTTAGCCTGAGTTACAGCTGCAGCTCTTCTGTCATAAAGTTGCCCCTTTTTGTTCCAAGAACATAAAGACATGGAGTTAGAGACCCCTGATAGAGATTTCTCAAATAAAGACTTTTCTTGAATGGTAATAGGAATGTAAAGTTTTGATTTTTACAGCGGGTTAATCTGGACAGAAACCTGCAGTTCAGAGGAGGTCGGACTTGTACTGCTTCTCTGATTCATGCCTTTTATTACCCAAAGAAAATAAAGGAAAGCTCAGATTGGTATACCAGTGGTGCATACAGGTGTTAAATCTTCCACCATCTAAGATGATTCATCTAAACCTCGGGCTACATTCTGCACACTGGGACCTTTCCTGCCCTTTTAATAGTCTGTCTAATGTCTCACACATCTGTTTTTATCCTGAGCAACCATTTGCAATTCTTATTCTCTTTTATTTGTTTTCACATCTTTGAAGCAAAAGACATTAAAGAGCATGTCTGTCTGGTAAATGCCTATTCTAGATGAACCAGTTTAGGTGCATGTTTTTTCCATCCTCTTTCTTGTAAACAGCGCAATAGGAGGAAAAGAAGGAATGTGATCGGTCACTTAAACAGCTGCACTGAAACTTGCCCTCTAATTAATTCCTGATATTTTTAACACTGCTGCCTAACTTCGTGAGGAGTTCAAAGAGGTAAGGTTCCTCTCACTTTCAAGCATTGTAACTACATAGTTTAACCTACCACATCTTTGCAGCTATATTTTTCTTCAGGTTAAATTGAAGGGAACTCCAGATTCAGACACGTTGTGTGCACTCTGTGGATGAAATTACCCCTGTATAGAGGGACTGAACAAGGTCCTATTCACTTCTTAAGCTGCACTTAAAGTGTGGTTCTTCTCTGAAAAGTGACTGTGTAAAAAGGCCACCTTTTTACTCAACACATCTTCTCCCTATGGATAGTTTGATTTTTGATTGATTATATTGATTTTTAGTTATTTCCATCCCCCTTCCTGTTAGCACTGCGCAGCCAACACAACGCTGACAGAATGAGCTAAATTCTGTTCAGGCTAATGCATCATCAACAGAGCAGAATCCTAAAACTGACTTTATAAATATGACAGTTTCTTTCCCAAAATGTGGCACCCAGACCTAGACACAATACTGTAGTTGAGGTCTAATTAGTGCGGAGTAGAGCAGAAGAATTATTTCTTGTCTTGCTTACAACACTCCTGCTAATTCATCTCAGAATGTTTGCGTTTTTTGCAACCGTGTTACACTGTTGACTCATATTTAGCCAGTGATCCACTGATACCCAGATCCCTTTCCATAGTACTCCTTCCTAAGCAGCCCTTTCCCATTTTGTATGCGTGCAGTGCTACTGATTGTTCCTTCCTAAGTGGAGTTCCTTCCTAAATGGAGTACTTTGCATTTGTCCTTATTGAATTTGATCCTGTTTACTTCAGACCATTTATCCAGTTTGTCCAGATTATTTTGAATTTTAATCCTATCCTCCAAAGCACTTGCAACCCCTCCCAGCTTGGTATTGTCCACAAACTTTATAAGTGTACTCTCTCTGCCATTATCTAAATCACTGATGAAGATATTGAACAGAATCAGACCCAGAACTGATTGCTGCAGGACCCCACTCGATATGCCCTTCCCGCTTGCCTGTGAACCATTGATAACTACTGTCTGTGAATGTTTTTCCACCCACTTATGCACCCACCTTATAGTAGCTCCATCTAAGTTGTATTTCCCTAGTTTTTTATGACAAGGTCCTGTGAGACAATATCAGAAGCCTTACTAAAGTCAAGATATACTACATCTACCACTTCCCCCATCCACGAGGCTTGTTACCCTGTCAAAGAAAGCTATTATGTTGGTTTGACATGATTTGTTCTTGACAAATCCATGCTGACTATTACTTATCACCTTATTATCTTCTGGGTGTTTGCAAATTGATTGCTTAATTATTTTCTCCATTATCTTTCCAGTTACTGAAGCTCACATTGATGAGGTAGGTTCCCTAAATAAAAAAAAAAAGAAAAATTACAATATTAAATAATATAATATAACATTAAAAAGAAAAACCTCACAGATCATGTGGAAAAGCTAGATAATAAAGGGAGAGTTTCTGCCCTCACACTAATTTAAATTTGGAGTAACTCCAGAGAAGACAATGAAGTTGGAATTACAGCAGCATAAGCAAGGGCAGATTCTGTTCCCATGGTAATAAAAGGACCCCGACAATATTCTCAGTTAAGTTATACAACAAAATCTATTTGAAAAGCCTGTTGGAATGCTCTTAGGAGAGCAATCCATGTTCAAGCCAACTGAAAAAAAATGATAACAAAACTTTCACTGTACTTTAACCACGGTTTGTACTTGGGATCAGTGCTGATGTCTGCACTGCAGAGCGTGAACATCATTGAACAAACACAGCACTGGGATTCAAATACAGGACATAATTCTTTTACACTGTGTGCTGGGAATGGCTTCAGTACTCAACAGTCTGGGATGTGGCACTGAGCCACATAGAGTGGAGTCACTTTCAGCCTATTTCAGAATATTGTGTCTTTCTTTAAATGGTAAATAATGATATAAAATTTATTTATTGCATTATGTTTCCCATGCCAATATTGCCCCCAAACTAGTCTCTTCCATTCCTCTCTGTCATTTGCTGCTGCTTTCATCTGCTTTATGGTGGAACTGTTTTGTCTTCCCTGCTAAGTGTTCTTCTTAAGGTTTCTCTTGGACTCCCCATTTCCTCACACCAGTTATATAAATGTATAAAATATTACAGGTCAAATCCTAGGAGATACTGAGCACTCAGGATTCTGACTGACTAATGGTAGTTGCAAGTGCTTCTGCTTCTTATTTCCCCAATTATAACATAGAATTAAATGTTCAGCAGTGTTTTTATATTTGAATGCTCTTTTCAATGCATGTGGGAAATGATGCCTACTTTGGATCCAATGGTTAGACAAGAAGTATACAGATGATTTCTCAAGGGTCAAGCACAGAGTTCATTGGGCTGTTGGCAACAATTAGATTTAATGGAAGCTTACTACCATTTCTGAGGGCGAGACCTAGTGATTTGAAAAAGTCTTGTGGTCTTTGCTGCTTCTACTAGTATGTGACAGGATGTACACACCCCACACTGGACAGGAAAGGGTTAATTCCACATGGTGGGCTGAGGAAGACATGCCCCCTTGCCCCTTCTGGGCACGCTCCAGCCAGAGTACCAGTATAAAAGGGAGCAGCTCAGCTCAGCCAAGGCTGATTGCTGAGAAGGGAGGACACAAGTTCTCGGCTCCTGCCCAGGAGCTGCTGAAGCCCCCCATTGCAGAAGCCAGACCCACCGAGATGCAGGCTTATATCTGGCTACCTGAGGATGCCCAAGGGAGATGGGAGGCGCAGACAACTGCACAGGCCGAGGAACCAGGAGACCACAGAGATAACTGGGCCTCCACATCGGGAGACAGAGTAGGAAGTAGCCCAGGGGGACTATGCATTGATCCGGTTGTAGAACTGAGCGATATGTCAGTGTGTTTCAGT
The DNA here is from genome assembly GCF_016161935.1 of Mauremys reevesii. Taxonomy (NCBI): domain Eukaryota; kingdom Metazoa; phylum Chordata; order Testudines; family Geoemydidae; genus Mauremys; species Mauremys reevesii. The sequence continues at coordinate 51,917,829 of NC_052633.1, read as the reverse complement.
GACACGTCCACTCGCTGCTGACAGGGCCCTCGGCTGGGACCTGGTGGAGTAGGAAGGGCCCGGGTCCTCCTACCGCAGCCACCATTCCCTCCTCGATGGTGGCCTATTGCCCCTATGGCCATAAAACTGCACCTATTTTGACTCTGGCCAGTAGGCCACATGGCCCTGCAAGAGAGGACATCTATGTTGGCTCTGACTGTTAAGCCATGCAGCCCTGCAAGAAAGGGCAACCATACTGATTCTGGCCACTATGCCACATAGCCCTGCTAGGGATGGCAGCCATATTGACTCAGACCACTAGGCAAGACTGTCCTGAGGCCAAGGCTGGGCAGGTGGACTTAGCCACAGGGCTGTGATGCCCTTGTCCCTCCCCAAGGTGGGGTTGGGGTGTACTCACACCGTGACACAATACTTAATTATTTTCTTCTTCAAAGCACTTTGTAGGCATTAAATAGGGAATCATTAAGATCCTCATTTTGCAGATGGGGAGCTAATGACTTGCACAAAGGCACTTATGAATCAATGCTAGAATCAGGACTAGAATGCAGGACTTCCTGGCTCTTAGTGTCCAGACTGCACCTCTCTCTGCATAACAATTAGCTGTGCTGTGCACTGGGTCTCTAGCCTAGCTAATAGTTTTATGCATGTCAGGGTCAGAACGCAGAGCCTGACTTACGCCAGTGTAAAACTGGAGTCTAACAGATAAATCAGACCCAAATTCTTAAGTTGGGCCTCAGCAGAGCACCCTGACCTCTTTATAAAGGTTTGGCAGAGATCCTAAACTACCTGCACAGGAAAAGTCATTGCGTTTTATTGGCTTACTTATGTCTACATAATAAAGTGCATTATATCAAAATTGAATTATCTCTGCCAATCTTAGCACAGAGATGCTGTACAGTTGCTGACTTCAAGCTGTATGGTTATTTCTCAGTTATGGAAATCCCTGAACTCCGATTGAATGAAGGTGCCTGATTTGTGTAATGGCATTATGATTATTTATCTAACTACAAATAACTCTGCTCTGACTCCTGCCCTTACAACTCCCAAACTCCAAGACCTTCTGCAAACAATGAGTAACTTAAAAAAAAAAAAAGATTGAATTATGCATATATTTGAAGTTCCCCGTCCTTCTCCTTCCTCAGCTTTCAGTGCTCGTGGGTGGGAGTCAAGTACTTCCCCTGATCCCTTCAGCTTTTATGTAATCGAATAAAAAATGACTCTGTTGGCAGTTGGTGTGTGTCTAGGCTTGTGTATTTAGCCGGGGAAGGAAGAAGAGATAGGACAAGTGGAAAGAAGAGGAAGAGGAGCTTTAAAAATTCTTCTTATAAATAAGGCACATAGATGGCATGATGAGCTTTGCTGAATGAATGAAGATGGATTCCGTGCCCAGAAGAGCTTCCAATCTAAGGTCCTTATTTAGAGTAGTGAAGATTGCAGAACCTGGCCCTTGTTAAAGTGAGAACAATGGGTGAAGGTAATGCATGGAGGGAACCAGGGAAAAATAGAAAAAGAATGCAGACATCATGCTCATGCTGTCACTTTGCACCTAAATCTAATAAGTTTTAGTGTTAATAGTTTAGTGTCAGCTCTTTGTTCCAAATATTTCTCATTTTCCATAGCCCCATATTGTGCTGTAAGTTTCTAAGCAGAATTCCTCACTGAGAGAACTAAAACCTGGTAGCACAATATGGCTCATCCTCTGGAACTAGTTTATTCAGCTATTAATGTAGCATTGCATTTTCTTTGGCTCAGAATTTCTGAACAAAATGTTACTTGTGACAGTTCTGGGCCATTCTTCCAATTGGTTGTTTGAATGGTATTCCTGAATTCTGAATACACCAAGTGTTGACTGCTTTTATTACGTTGACTTCAGTGGAAGATCTCTGTCTGGGGAGTTTGCAGAAATAGACCCCTACATTATATTGTAAATTACTTGAAATGTTTCCCCGAGTATGGCATTCACATCTTGATACAAATGATCTATTTGTTATACTTTCTAGTATACAGTGTTACCAAATAATTATTTTTGTTATCTATTTTTGGTTTGCTCCATAATGTACTGTATGTTTGAGCTATGAGAGATTATAGTGTTTTACTCTGTGCTAATGAAAGAGGGATCAAACATTCCTTCCAGCATTTTGGTTCAGTTAGTACCAAAGATGAAGTAATAATTAAATGTATAGTCTGTTTTGTAGTAAGTAAACGGTGATAGAATTTCAGTTTTGTGAAATTAAATTAATCTTTTCATAAATAGGAATGTGTAGGTTTGCTAAAGGCTGGTCTGACTTCTATTCAACTCCCCAAATAAAAGTTTTTGAAATACTGTATTTTTGTTAATGTTAAAATAATATTTTTTTTTCAGTTCAGTAATCGTCTTTATTATATTTAATATTCTTGGAGACACATTCATTCTCACTAAGCTCGCAGTAGCCCTTTGCCTGTTTTAACTGTCCCCATCTTCTTGGGTATGATGTAATTGTGTGTAAGGTCATCGTAAATTAAATTAAATTATTTTTCTCTTTCATTAGACTGAGATCCAGAACAGTACTTTGGGAATCCTTTAAAAATTTCTCTTATTAAAATATGGTCTGAAGCAGGGGCGGCTCTAGGCACCAGCAAACCAAGCTGGCCAAATCTAGGGGGCGGCAGGCTGGGGTGGGGACCTGCCCCGCAGTCACCGAAGAGGGCCGCGACCGACCGAGGAAGGGCGGCGCAGCACACCGCGCTGCCTGGGGCAGCCTATTTTCTAGAGCCGCCCCTGGTCTGAAGCATCCTTCTGAGGTTGTTAGGATTTCTGATTTCTTTTGGTTCAATAGGTAGTGTAGAAATTGTACTAAATTTTAAAAAGTTTAGAATATTTTCTTCTAGGCTGATAAATAATCTTTCTTTTAGGTCAGGGATTCTGCGGTGGGGCATACACACCCAACACTGGATCAGAAGGGGTTAAAGGCCAGTACTGGGCCCAGGTAGCCATGCCTCTCCAACCCTGCACCTAACCCACCAAGGGCATCATTACATTTGGTGGAGGATATGGGCACATATAGTTTCCCAGGCCGGATAGTAGACCAAGGGGAAAAAAATAAAAGAAAAAAATAGGGATGGACATTGAGAAATTGCTAAAATGGGTTCTCGAGAATCAACAGCAGCAGGCCGCCCAGTAGCAGCAACAGCAGAGCCAACTACTCTAGCAGATCACTGCCCAACAGCAGCAGCAGGCGGCAGCAGCAGCTGATTAAGGAGATGACAGCCTAGCAGCAAGAACAGCAGCAGTGACTCGTCCAGCAGATTATGACGCTCCTAAAACCACCTGTAGTGACCTTGAAGGGGGAGCACCAATTCAAAGCCACCTGTCCTGGTAAAGTTGACCAAAACAGGGCCTGTGGATGACCTTGGTGTTCCTTGTCACATCTGAGAGGATGGCTGTCAGGGGCTGATGGCTCAAGGAGAGCTGGGCCACTCTATTGGCCTCTACTTGATCAGAGTGGCCCGGGTGACACATTGGGTGCTCGATACAACAATTCACAAAGACTATGTGCATGTCACAGTGGCCATCATAGACGCCTTCAGCATCTCACACGAAACCTACCGACAACTGTTCCACCTTGAGAAATTTCCCTTGGGCATGCGGCCACAGGTAGTCACCCAGAGCCTGAAGGAGCATTGCTGGTGCTGGCTCCAGCTAGAGAAGTACCAGGGTTCAGGTGACAGAAAAGGTCATCATAGAACAATTCACCCAAATCCTTCCAGGGGGAGGGCGGAATTTAAGTGGGTGGTGAGACATCAACTGGAAACTTTGGCAGAGGCAGTGTCTTTGGCAGTGAACTACCTGATGTCCCTTGGGCTGGAGGCTGAAACACCAAAAGTCAGTCCTGTGAGCTTCTGGTCCCTATGGAGCGCTGATGTCTGAACCCCGCCAAGGCTAACTAGAGAAGCTTGCACTCCCAAACGTAGCGGAGGGGGGCACAAAGGCCAAAAGAAGAGCCTGGAAGTCCACCCACCACTGTCCAGGAGGACTCCAACGGGCCTGGCCGAATGACTTTATCCAAAGGGATCCTGGGGAAGTTTGCAAGAGAGAATCTACACAAGGCACAATACATCCAGGAGCAGGCCTCTAACAAAGGAGCCTGACTTTGTGAATTCCAGCCCGGAGACTAAGTGTTACATCTGCTACCAACATCAGAATCTAAATTACTGTTCCACTGGCAAGGCCCCTTCGAGATAATGAAATGGGTAGGAGAGGTCGATTATGTGATCCGGCAAGCTAGGAAAAGGAAGTCTACCTAGGTGTACTGTGTCAACCTGTTGAGGACCTGGAAGGGACAAGAGGGCCTCCTTGTCACTCCATTCCCTCTGGATCCAGAACTTGGGCCTCACACCTTGGTGACACAAGACTCCACACCAGTACCTCTAAGCAAGGGTGTGCAGCACAGCCAAGAGCTGGTCAAATAATTCCTGAAGGTATTTTTGGTGGTACCTGGGTGGACCCACCGAATGTTCCATCACATAGATACATGAGAACCTATGGCTGCTACCCAGGAAGATGTGGGAGATGGTTTGCCAGGAACTCCAGGCCATGACAGAAGTAAGAGTCATCAAAGAATCACATAGTCAGTGGAGGAGCTTCACTGTATTTGCATCCAAACAGGATGGGTTGATGCAGTTCTGTATCAACTTCTGGAAGATGAATGCCACTTCAAAATTTGATGCACACCCCATGTTCAGAGTAGATGAGCAATTGGAAAGACTGGGGGCTGCTGAGTATATATTCACCCTCATCTTGATAAAGGGATATTGGGAGATCCCCTTGACACCTGAATCTAAAGAAAAAATCAGTTTCTCCATGCCGTGGGTGCTATACCAGTTTAAAACCGTGCTCTTCATGAGGCTGCTGCCACTTTCCAGCAGCTGATGGACAGAGTGCTAGGGCCTCATGGGGCATACCTGGTCATATACATTGATATTGTCATCTACCATGAGAGCTGGGTGGAACATATGAAGCATGTGGCAGTGGTTGTACGGGCTTTTAAGGAGGCAGGTTTGATGGACAATCCAACCAAGTGTTGACTGGCCACGATGAAGTAATCTAACTAGAGTATACTGGTGGTGGTTGGGGATGGGCAGCTATGGTCCTCAGTGGACAAAGTCCAAAAGCCTGGTGGGCTACCCCACAAAGAAACAAATATGAGAATTTTAGGGATTAGAGAAATACTATTGAAGGTTCATCCCAAATGTCACTCTTTGCTACCATCACTGCCCCTTTGATGGACTTGGACCAGAAGCTGTGACAGAACACTCCAAGACCAGTTGACCTGGGAACTGGTACTATTCCACCCAGACTTCTCAAAGCCTTTTATTCATTACTGTCTTAGGAATTTGGAGGAGAACAACACTCTGCTCTCTGTCTCAGGAGGAAGTTGTTCACACAGGAGGTAGCCTACTCAGTCACTGAGACGGAGGCCCTAGTGGTGAAATGGGCCATTGATGCCCTGTGCTATTGTTTGTGGGGGCAGCCCTTTGTCCTGGTAACTGACCATGCACCACTCCACTGGCTGAACTCAATGAAGGACAATAACCCACTCATTATGCAGATGTACCTCTAGAAAGCTATATGGCTATAGCAACAGGTACCCCTGCACAGGGAAGTGAGACAGTTTGGTTACCTTTCCTTTTTCTTTTTATCTTATCTGGGATTGAACGCAGGGCGACAAAAGCAATTATTATGCCTGGTTCCTGATTGTGTAAAATTATATAGTTATATCAGAAGTCACCGGATGGCACTGTCACATAGTCATACCCGTTTTTCTTAGAGTATGTCTACACTGCAGTCATGGAGTGTGATTGCAACTCATGTAGGCACATCTGAGTTAGGTGGCTCAGGTACCAGAGTAGTGAAGCCGCAGCATGCGAGTAATTACCCAGGGTTCTGGGCGCAGTCCTGCCGAAACCCATGCTGCTGCAGTACCTGAGCTAGCTAAAATAAAGCTAGCTTGAGTATGTCTACGTGAGCTACAATCACACACGGCTGCAGAATAGATGTACCCCTAGTGTGAGCAGTGTACAGTCACTGAAGAAATGCTGTGTTATTAGTTTTGTGAAGGAGTTTCTCCTGAGGAAGCTGTTCCAAACAGCAAGCGTTTACTCTCTCCCTTAATCTCCATAATAAGAGTGAATTCTTGGGGCAGGGTTGCTTTCTGGGAACTGGGCAGAAGGGATTGTGTTCATGCCATTTGTGGCCAACTCTGATCAAGGACTGGTGTATGTAATGTAAATAAAATAAGTTACACTGAGGGCTTGTCTGCACCAGGTGTTTGATCCATAGTAACTCAAGTTAGTTTGGTGTGAAAATGCCTGCCTACACACAACACAGTTAATTAGAGCACAGTATCTCCACATTCACTATGAACTCTGGAGTCCCTTGCAAAGTGTATTATGTTTGATGCTAATTGAGCTAGTGCTGAGTATTGTTTGTGTGCTGCCACACGTTACTTTGGCGGTCCTCCAAATGTTATCCTACACTACTTTGTGGTTGTCTGTTACTGACCTGTTTGTTTACCTGAGAACCTTACACTGCTCTGGGGTCAGGTTGACCTGATGTTCCCTCCCCCATTTAAAAACTGTTCCTGAATTCAAATATATTGACGTTGCCGCGATATTGCTCCAGAAGCCCTACAGCATGCCTCAAGCAGCCAGTTAGAGCCGTACTGAGACCCTGGATCTCATTGCCATCTGGGGAGTGAAGAATTGATCTGAATCCAATCAGTCCTGAAGTTTGAAGCGAGTCAGTTTAATGTTTTTTTTTTCTCCCGTTAATTCACTCTGCTGTAACTCAACTATCCTCTATGCAATCTGAATTCAGAACAGTCAAAAGATTCTGGTGCGGGAGGAGTTATAACAAGGATGAATTTGATGCTGTGTTTTTAATTATGCTTGGTGTACTAGACAATAAGCAGCCTGTACATAAAGCACTTAATGCTTATTCATTGCCCATATATTATAAATGATATAATTCCCCAAATCACTGTCCAATATCTGGCAACAGCATATCTAGCAGCTTGGACTGTGGAGTGCACTGATTAAAATACAGTTGAGCATCAAAACTCCTGTTGGTGGCTGGAGACAGGTCCTGAGGATTTCACATTCAATTTGTCGTCATGGATTCTGGCCAGTATACAGAAGCATAAGACTCCAAGTGACATGAGAAGAGGTATCTGGGGCACTACATCCTCTGCTTCTGGATTCTGCCTCCATCTGCCTTGGTCTCCAAGCAGTCAAAAAGAGATTTCTTTGGTGCATACTGGTCTTTGCAATATACAAGCTCATAGCTGGACCCAGTCTGTAAAGTGTATATTTTTACCTTCTCAAAGGAAACTTTCCATTTCCAAGAGCTTATTTTGCAGTATATATTAGTAATGAATGTATCAGCTATGACCATCACAGCAAAGTGATCAGGTGATGACTATTGCAGAGAGGTTTTGTGCAATAAGGGTAGTCTGGTTTTAGTAGGAAGATATGCATGTGTAGCTGTTCCACTTTACTAGATAGTATGTGCTCAGATAGGTGCCATGTAAAATACAGCAGTGATCTAGCTTAAAGGAATGTCAGCTGAAGCAAAAGATGGTTAGTTGTGAGGAGATTTTTTTCTGTAGTTTTCCATTACAGTGTGTCGGAGAAAAACAGAGTTCTCACTCTCAGGTTGGGTGCAGCAAGTCAGATACTTTATTCTCTAGCAATTGCATGGATGGAGAGAGTGCACTAGGACACAGGGTTTCCCCCACCTAGGCAGAATCTCTCTACAGGTAAACAATTACACCAAGCATTTATACCTTATTTATACAATAATTTATACAATAATAAGCAACAGCTGCATTTTGTTTACACATAGGTCATCGTGATATCTTATTTTTCTCACCTCTATTTAGATTATAGTCTACATTCCATTCTTATCTAACACAAGGTCGCAACAACTTCTCACACAGTTCTTTCGCACTCGCCTCTCACAGTCCTCGCTTCTACAAATCTCACAATGTTGGGATTACAGCTAGCCTGACTCTTGCTCACAGAGGGGACTGTTTGCACTGAAATCCCCTTCAAATCCCTGTCAGTTCTTTCTCTACTTCCACAAGTGATTATAATTTTTTCCCCATGGCCCCAGGGCTCTATTAGTGAAAATGAATGATTCTTGGGGCATATCTATACCGCATCTGGGAACGAACATCCTACAGGTTTGTGCTGGCAGAGCTCATGCTAGTGCTCTAAAAATAGCTGTGTAGATGCTGTGGCTCAGGCTGGAGCTTGAGTTCACAAGCCCACTCCCCCCATCCCAGGCTTTACAGCCTGAGCTGCAACATCTGCACATCTGTTTTTAGTGTGCTAGCACAAGTCTGTGGACCTGGGCTGGGAGGCCTACTCCCCCATGCAGTATAGACATATCCTTGACTTGCTCTTTCAGGAAAGGAAGGTGCCAAGTCATCAGATAGGAAATTGAGCTATGTGAGGAAACTGTTCAGCAAAAATTGAAATTCTGGATTAGACAGGATTTTTTTTCCACCCAGAAAAGTTGTTGAAATTGTAAGTACACTAACTGGTGAAGTTTACTTGTTCCATTAACTGGACACCTGAAACACTACTAACTAGTCAGTTATTTGGGCTGTCTTAGATAATTTAAATATTAAGAACATAGCTCTTTTAATGTTTTAATATTTTAATTTAATAAAAGACTTTAAAATCTGATGGTGAGACAGCATTAGGACAATACATTCTGTACAAAGCTCTGTTAGAAATGTATTTGGATTTGAACTTTCAAGGGCATATAACAGATATACTATATTAAATTAGATGAAGCCTCCACCCTTTGGAAGATAATATGATTAATTATGGAAAATATTAAAAAAAAGGTTTCTTCCCAGGGTCTGTTAATGCTTTGAAATGCAAAGAAAAGAGTGCTAATGATTAAGCATTTTAAGGGAAATCCCTCAATTTACTTTTAGCTGTAAAGAATGGAGTTCTTATCCCAGCTCTGAGGCTGATAGGTGGGTACCCTAATCCCAGGGCTCTGGGATGTTCAGCTGTGGGTTTCAGTCTCTCCTGTGGATGAATAAGTAAATGTGCATTGGGCCAAAGAAAAGTGAGAATGATGCTGTAATCCAGTGGTTAGGTTTCTCACCTCTTAGGTGAGTGCCCTATGTTCAGATTCCTTCTCTGCATCAGGCAAGGGGGAACTGGACTGGCATCTCCCAGATCCTGCGTGAGTGCCTTAACTACTGGGCTAAAGGTTAACCCCCCCCACTCCCTCCGTTTTGTATGGAGTTCAATGTTTGCTGCTGCCATTCTTGAAAGAAATGGCTTAGTTGCCTGATTCTAGGAGAGGGTTCCTGGTTTAGGCACCTAACTCTGCTTGAGATCTAAACTTCACAAGAGGAGTGGGGCTTAGGACACACCCCTGTCTTTGACATCTGCTATTAGATAGCTTAGGCTACTCCTTGCCTAGCATGCAGGCTTTTGTGAGTCCCATTCTTTAGTGACAATCTTGCCCTACACGCCTAGCTCAGAGTTGGGGACTCAACAGGTGGGCTAAGTGCCTAAAAGTTATGCGTTGCAGGTGTGAGTGTTGCAATGCCTAAGTCCATTTGTGGATTTGGGCCTGACTTCTTATGTGGACATGGACAAGTCATGTGAGCTCTCTTTTCCAAAGTGTTCCTATCTGCAGAATGGGGATAAGTTACCTACTCCACAAGGCTGTTGTGAGGTTCAATATGTTGTTTGTAAATATTTATGTAAGTGCCTACATTTTTAACTGAAGTTAATACATTACATTTGCACTTGTATGAATACATAGCTGCCTGCATCAACGTGTCTTAACCTGAATTACACTAGTATTTCAGTGTCTTTTTGGAAACCACCACATCCAGGTGCGTTTGATATTCTGTCCCTAATACCGAATGTCCCTTCATTTAGCATCTTGACTGTATTTGTGAAGTGGTGCATAACAGGAAATTTATTCATGAGTTGAAAAATATAAATTCACACGAACTTGGAATGAACTAAAGTGAAACAGAATTTCCGTAGACTGATTTGTATGTTGCTCAAGAGTCAGGACAATGCCTGGTGTTTCATTAACTACTACATACATATGTTAAACTGTCGTGGAAAAACACATGACAGTGTTACATGTATTGGAAAAGCATGTGGATTCATTGCTATCTTTACTGGCACAAACAAGTATTGTGGTAATAGAATTAGGCCATTAAAAGTCAATGGCAAACACAGTTTGCTTTCAGCTGGAGTAGGATCAAGCCTAAACTGAATTTATATAACCAGCACCAACTGGAATCGCAAGCCCATATTTTCAGGGGATTGTATCTTAGCTTTTTCAAAAAGTTGCTTTGGGCTGAAATGTATCTGGAAAGGTACTTTAATTACTCTTTATCTAGCATTTCAGGTGTACATGGTGCTGTACCAGTGGCACCTGCAGCCGTATGCATGTTACTCACAATGTGTACCATTGGCAGTTGTAAGGAGGACCATTTCTGCCTGCCCCACTGCCTACTCAGGCCTAATCCTGCCAGTCTTCCATCATGACAAGACATGGGGGCAAAAACTGAGTGAGTGGGATTGCGCCCTGGTGCACAGGGCCAAACCTGAAGGGCTTCCAGTCTAAAGGCACAACAGTACTATATAGACAGTATGAAGACAGACCGATGTATGATCATGATAGCCAGAACACTGTTTATTAAATAGCTTTGTTACACTCCTGGGCAGACACCCTAGGCTATTTTGTACGTAATGGATAACTCCAGTTGAAACGGTGGTCCTATTGAAGTCACACAATGTTTTTCACAAGTTAGTTTCATTACTGTTTGTCAGATTTTTTTTTGAGATTTCTTTTGTCCACCTGTAACACAAAAATAACTTGCTTATTTTGTGGATTAGTGTCATGCAACATTTTAGTTTTCTTTTCAGCTCAAGTAGATATTGCATGAGCTACGCAAGAAACACTTTTTTATAGACCCTAGGTGTTTCCTGTAGGTCTCTATCTAAGAGCTGAATAATCAGTCTGACTCTTCGTAGGCCTGATTTTTTTACTCTGATCTGTGAGAGCAGACCCCTGCACTCATGGGGCGCTCCAGTGACTTTAATGAGTCTCTGTGTGGGTTTAAGGATCTGCCCACATTGATCAGATTACAAAATTGGGGTCTGTTGGTTTGTGATAGAAAGCAGAACCATAGCAAAAAGTGTTATGACTGTAGTAGCAAGGATACTATTAAATGTTCACCCACACTGAGCAACTCTAGTTTGTCTATTCATAGACCAGCTTTTCAAAGTTTGTACCTAAGAAGACGTTCCTGTAGATTTTTAAACTGCTTTGATCATTTATCTAACACCTATTTTAAAAAAGACTCCAAGAGCCCTACACAACCCATGATCCACCTAAAGAATCCCCCTGCCCACCAAGGAGAGTTCTACATGTGAAAGAGGAGCCATTATAATGGCCCGAAACAGACATATGCATGTATATAGGGGAGAACCCTGCCCTCACCTCTGCAACTGTAGAGGGCCCTAAATGCAATGGAGCTGATGTGATTTTTGCTTCCTCCTGGTAGTAAAAATCACAGGATTGCTGGCACCCATGCAGGGTTTTCCTGTCCTCTATATCGTGTGGAGCCTGACTGTCTGAGAGCTGGGTGTAGATTGAGGTCATGTCAACTGCAGTGGCATTTGAGGAGGGGCCAAGGGCGGACTGGAAGACTGGACTGGTATAACCACTGTTACAAATAACAACGCAGAGTAAGGAATCTGGTGCCAGTTCCCCCAAACTCATGAACTTCCAAGTTTAGATTGAACGCTGAGGGGTATGATCAGTGTACGATGTCAATAAACTCCTAAGTAAATTCACATGAACTTGAGACATTTTTCTGTACTCCATTTCAATCCTAATATAACTAACAGCTAGAATATAAAAATAATACAGTGATGCATAGCCCAGTGGCAGAAGTATGTGTATTTAAGCTTTCTTCTTCCATGTTTTTCTTAAGCAATACTAGCATTCAAGGAATCAAAGTTTGATTATTATTTTTTTTAATGTTGACAAAACATCTAGGGCCTAGGATAGATGCTTTTGTACAAATGTAAAAAAATAAAATAAAATTAGAGATTGTTGAAATCATTCTGAAGATATAAGAAGCTCATGTTTTAGGGCTTGGGTTAAAAATATCCTTTATAATGCATCCTATTAAAGTAATGATTACATAATGCGAGAGAAGAGTTTATTGTAAATTTTTTTTTTCAAAGATGTAGGCTTTTAGCTCAATGGACGGCTTTGTAATTAGCAGCAAGGAGACTAGATGGTCCACATTTAGGAGAGTAATTTGTACGCTAATTGTGTTTGACTGTTTAATTACACTTGCTTACTGTAATTGAGGCCGGATGGTGACCCCTTTACAATAGTTGTTATAGTTGATGATTAAGTGTGATAGTGTCGTAAAGCTTCACACAACTCTCAAGAGGCTGGAATATTTTTAACTATTCCCAAAGCTAAGAGAGGAGAAGAAATCTACAAAGAGAAAGGAGAAAGAAGGCTTGATTTGAGGGGAAGAGAAACGGAACAAATACAGGCGACTATTAAAGCCTTTACTGGCCAGTGCTAGTTGGAGGGAGAGAGAAAAAAAGGAGGATCAGCAGAAAACATAACAAAAACAAAGAAAGAAGTAAAGAAAATCCAGGAGGACAGAGGCAGAAGGAAAGGAAAGAAAATGTAGGACTTTCAAATGGTTCAAAGGAGAGAATCCTACAAAGTAACAGGATAGAAAAGATATCTGCTAGCAGGTGGGGGATGAGAGACCATCGTAGCAGAAACACGAAGAGATAAAAATGAAAGGGCAGGAGGATGAGAGTAATAGAGAGATGCCCCAGTTTTTAACATATGGCCACAGCAATTTAGCAGCCAGCTGCACACAATTCTGGTGGAGTACCATGAAGTTACACAACACTGTGTGAGGTTGTAAGGTATGTCAATACAGTATGCACCTCTATGCTGTCTGGAGACACGACATGCTTGTTTGTGCTGTGCATCTTTTTACTCCATTCCTAATTAAAAAAAACAACCCTTTCCAAATACATCAGTGACAAGAAAAACCCAGCAGTGTGAGTCAGCCCCTTGTGACAGCTGTTACAAGGCTTTAATGAGTTCTCACATCAAGTGGATTATAGTACAGTTTGTAATGAGAAATGGTCTCGGAAGGGTGGAAATATGTGAAGTATTGTCAGGGGCAGGGAGGAATCCTCAGCATTACCTCAGTCACATAGACTGTGGTGAACAGACACGATCTGACTGCACTATTAGTAATTTGTATTACAGCAGCTTCTAGAAGCCTCATCCAAGATCAGGGCACCACTGCGCTAGGTGCTGTACAAATACAGAGACAGTCCCCTGCCCCAAAGAGTTTTAAATCTAACTAATCCAGACAGACAGAGTGGGAAGAAAAAGAGAAGCAGAGAGAGAGGAAGGTCACACAGCAGGTCAGTCAGAGAGAGCAGATAGAATCCAGGTTACTTGAGGCCCAGGCCCAACTAAATTAGTCCAAACAAAAAGACCCGCTAATATAACTCAAGGACTGTGTTAAAGTGATGCCTGGCGTGAGACTGAAAATCAATGAATCAACATTGGTGTATTGAAAATTAGGCCTAATTGGTGGACAAAATAACAGGGGAATGGGCCAAGCCACCTTCACTCTCTTTTGGGGTTCTTAAAAAAAATGAAACAGGGGGCAAATATGGAAGGAGGTTACTGATACGCTGGCTGATGGAAAGAAGAGGAAGGAGCAAGTTTCACCATCATGGCTGTGACACCAACTGTTTCCTGGGCACCTGGACCTTCTTTGTCCTAATCCTGAGAGAGATCCTGACATTAGACTGGGCCAGAGAGAGGGACCCAGATGACATCACCACCGCTACCAGCTGCAGCTAAATCCTAAACACCACCTGGGATGTCACACCTCTCCCCAAGTGGGTCCTTTTCCTTTCTGGGGCGGCTCTATGTTTTTTGCCGCCCCAAGTGTGGCAGTCACTTGGGGCGGCGGTCCGCTGGTCACGTAGATTCAGCGGCGTTTCTACGGGTGATCTGCTGGTCCTGCACCTTCAGCGTACCCGCCGCCGAATTGCCGCTGAAGCCGCGGGACTGGTGGACCTTCCACAGGCATGCCACCGAAGGCTGCCTGAATGCTGCCCTCACGGAGACTGGTATGCTGCCCTCCTGTGGCTTGCCGCCCCAGGCAGGCGCTTGCTGCGCTGGTGCCTGGAGCCGCCCCTGTTCCTTCCCCACCTTATTTCTTTTCTTTCCTATCCCTCTCCTTTCGCCTTCTGTCTAATAAGAGTCAGGCTCAGATGGCCAAGACTGTATGTTTTGCAACACTGCTGTAAGCCTGTGACCGGAAAAACAGCTAAATCCAGTGCTCTGAACTGCTAATACTGGTACAAGTTTGCCAGATTTCAAAGTGGCTAATAAGACTATGTGCTAGGCCTGGGTTTTCAGCAGTAAGTTTGCAAGCAAAAGTCAACATCAGAGACAAAAGCTGCATTTTCTATCTCTGTTGTTCTTTTCTCAGCCCCTTGTGTGTTTGGCTTGATTTGTCTTCTGGGAAGTGGGAACAACTACAACAACAGCACTTACAACAGCTCCAGCCAATGTCAACTGACTGACCCTCCTGCCAAAGAGAATAGTTATTACCATCTAAGAGACTATCATACCCGGTATTTCTTTCTAAAATCTCCCTGCAGCCTAAGGGGAAGGAAACAAAGGATGTTGTTAAAACAAAAACCTTACTTAATACTTTACATTTCAAGGGCTTTAATTGTTTTCCTTTTTTTCTGTGCCTTTAATAAAAGGTTAAGGAGATTTTTAATGATGTTTGCCATGGTATTAAGCAGGCTGAGATCTCTGTATACCAAACTCGAACTTTGTTTAACACTGTTTGTTGTTGGACAGTAACAGGGTCTTGTTAATACCTTTGACACTTTGGGCCCATTTATTCCATCTAAATTAATACAACACTCCCCAAGGTCATTGTTACTAGTGTTTGTATATATCTTCTCTAAATTCACCAATGTTGATTAATAGGGTCTCTCTGTTGTCAGACTGTTACACTGGATGGAAAATCTTCATTTTATTGTCTTGAGGTAGTGCTAATAAGAAATTTAGATTTCTTTTTTTTTAGACACTGGAAGGATAAAAATTTGTGAGCATTTTGGTAGTTTTAGCAATGGGAAATTCCTACTGAGCATTTCTGTTTGGATTAGAAGAGAGTCCGGAGGAAATTGAAAGAATATATGGCGTAGGCAAACACACACCTGTTTAATTCTAATTTGTTCACGCTATTGGGAAAAGAATTAAAACTGTGACATAATCCATTTTCTACCAGCAGTAATTCATTCATAACATGTACTGCTATTTGAACAGTTTAATAATTTCCAGCACAGGCCAGCTTGTGTGTATATGACTGAGAATTAGAGTCAGGGACAGGACAGACTGAATGGGGAGAGTCACTGCAATAATCCCCTTCCCCAAGAGGTTTGCAGTTTCTGAAAATTACAAGTTTAATTATTGGCACTGGCTGTACATGAAAACGTCTATAACACTGTTTCTTTAAGTACATCTACATTCTATTGTCTCCGGAGCTGGTGACAGTGAGGACAACATGTCGCCACCTTAATCAGATCTGACAGAGCAGTTGGATTGCTGCTTGGTGAATTTCAATAGCTCTGTGTCAGGGCAAAAGGGTGGGGGAAGAGGGGGGATAATCCTGCTGTGTAGCTCGAGTGAAGATGTGCTTCTGTATGAAAGGTGCTGTGTAAGGCTGGAAGGATTATGAGTTAGCTGGGATTTCTGTGTCAGTGTCCTAAGCCATTTTATAAATGGAACAGACCATATGATCTAAGTACCATAGAACTGTTTCCCCTAACTACTGACCTGAAGAAGAGCTCGGTGTAAGCCCAAAAGCTTGTCTCTCTCACCAACAGAAGTTGGTCCAATAAAAGATATTACCTCACCTCCTTGTCTCTCCTCTAACTACAATCAGATATCAAAATCAGGCTGGTCAGTGCCATTTTCTGTTACATCAGTTTAGATGCACAGATTTGATTACCCACAAGAGCCTACTGAAACTTGTCAAGGAAGGGAGTTAATTTAAAAGTAAAACTATAGTACTGTATTCCAGAGAGTAAGATTGTTTTGTTATTAATAGTCTAACCAATAGCGGCCTATGTTAACAATAGGAGGCATTTGGAAAATGTTTCTCTTTTGCATGAAATTATGATTGTTGTTGACAAACTGTAAATCTGAAAAGTTTTTGGCCAAAAAACCTGAAAATTTTGCCTGAAACCGTGTGTGTGTGTGTGTGTGTGTGTGTGAAAAGTCAGTTTTCCCTGGAAACCAGCAGATAGTTTTTCCTCACTCAAAAATTGTTTAGTCAAAAATCCAATTTTCTATGAAAAATAGTTTTGATGTTAAATTTTCAACCACTGCTATTAAGAATGCGTAATATGCAGTATGGTTCATACATTTTCTACATATCCATATCTATATCTTCTATATCTACATTATACATAAATGATAGCGGGTAGAACAGAGAGCAGGTTGAATAGTGTTTGTTGAATATATTTGATGAATTCCACTGGCTTGTGTTGAATAATTTATTCAAAACACTTTTGCAGTATTTTACCAACTCTGTAGCTGATTAGATACAATTCAGCATGATACTTATGAAATTTGTTGAAAAATATTTTCAGCAAATAAATTTTTCTGCTATTCAACCATATCTAACATATATGTGCATTTATTGTAACTGTATATGAAAATGCTCTGTCTAGGAATAGTTAACAGGTTTACAAATCCTTGCCCTGTAAATAGGGTTGCCAGTTTTGACCGGAACACCCAGTTGAAAAGGGATCCTAGTGGCTCTGGTCAGCACTGCTGACCGGGCCATTAAAAGTCCAGTTGGCGCAGGGCTGGCAGGCTCCCTACCTGGCTCTGCTCAGCTCCCAGAAGCAGCTGGCACGTCCCTCTGGCTCAGGGGGTGGCCATGGGGACTCCGTGCAGCCCCCGCCACAAGCGTCGGCTCCGCAGTTCCCATTGGCTGGGAACTGCGGCCAATGGGAGCTGCGGGGGTGCTTCCTGCAGATGGGGGTAGCACACAGAGCCCCCTGGCCACCTAGGAGCTAGGGGAACATGATGCCGCTTCCTGGGAGCTGCCTGAGGTCAGCGCCGCCAGGAACCTGCACCCCATGCCCCCTCCTGTACCCCAATCTACTGCTGAAGCCCTGAACTCCCTCTCACATCTTGAACCCTCATTTCTGGCCGCACCTCCAGATGGAGCCCTCATCCCCTCCCATACCTCCAATCCATCCCTGAGCCCCCTCCTGCACCACAAACGCCTCATCCCTGGCTCCACCCCAGAGCCCGCATCTGTAACCCTCTCCCCATGTAACTAGGAAGAGCATGTTTATCTATGCATGTGTGTTACAGTAGGTACTGAATTACTATGCATTATACTTCAATTATTTTATTAAATCAACTGAGAGTAGCAAGAGTGTTATTAGGTGTAATTAAACAAAGCACCCAATATTTTGATTTACAGGCATTTACTACTTCAGAGAACATCCTGATCCAAAATATTGGTCATATTGTGCTTCTTCCCCCGCTCCCCGTTCTGTTTGGCAATTCTTGCATTTGACTACTATGGAATATAGAGTTTTCTTTTAACTCCTCTATTGTAACAAAATCCCTCTCAAATACAAGAAATTGAGACAGCTGATATTTACATTTTTCATTTCAACACATCCATTCTTACTTCTCATCTATAGATTAAAAGGAATGTTCACAGATAAAAATAATGAATTACAAATAGCACAACTGGCTTGGTTTCCAGAACTGGTGTACCCTGCACATTCATTTGAAATTTATCACAGTCTTGACAGTCACTGAGTTTATGATACTGTCCATCACTGTGTTACTAGCAGTTAACTGGAGGTTTAAGTATTGGTCTAAAATAAGCAGTTGGTTCTAGAAAATCTGGAACACGCCTCTTATGGGGAAGATTGGCATGTTAAACCTGGAGACTTTGATTAGTACCAAAAAACTGCAGATCCTTTTTCGGATTATGCTGAAAAAGACCTGCAAGCACCTCACATGCCTGTTTTAGGCTGGTTAAAAATTCCTTCTTTACATCATATTTTTTTTCTTTTTACATACCAGGGACATCTCCCATACTTCTGTTCTTTTACATTGGTTTAACTGCAAAGAAAGTTGCTTATGCATGCCTTTTGTTGTATAGCGGGTACTAAATGTATGTAAACTGGGTTTTGGATCATGTATAGCCCTTTTCTTTTTCTAAGTTTTGGTTTTTGTTCTGTAAAACCAGTTGCTGCTGATACATGTGACTCAACTATATTTCATTGTATCACAATAATTCCTTAAAACAAATGTGGCTTCATATTTGTAAAAGTCTCTTTTCTTGTATTTGTGCAGGTGTTTCTATATTTCTTAAAACTTAAATAAATCTTTAAAAAATGAAGCAAATGATCCATTTCTCTAGGAATATGTGTATAGACCAGTCTGCAGATGAAAAAAAATAATTGGAGATGTGTAGGGGATGGTGGAGTGAGTTCAAGGAGCCTAAATAAATGGCTAGCTGCTGTACTGGGGTGTGTACGTAAGTGCACTTGTAAAACAAACAAACAAACAAAACACAGATATTCCCCCTATGTGATATAGCTATTCTGGATTGATGGCAATCACTCCGTAGTTAAGGTTGCAACTGAGTTTCCAGTATCATTTTGTTTGTATTTGGTATTTGTATGGCTTGCCTGACTGGGTGTTGGCTTTGGAGTGTGTTGGGGAGTACACTAGCACAGCTCTGCCTTAGGATACTTTCTCTGTTTCCTTTCCTCTCCCCTGCCATACCTTGCATGGTCAGGTTATTTGTCTTTTCTCACTCAGCTTGTGTTTTTATGCAATTACAAGTTCTCTTTTCTTTGATTTCTTTTGTCTCAGACCAATACACCAAAGCCATCAGGTAGTCAGTTACGCCCTGATTCAGCTTGGTACGTAAGCATGTGAGTAACTTTAAGCAGGTGAATAGTCCCAAAGTTATGCATGTACTTAAGTACCTTATTGAATCAGGGCTTTAGTTTGCAGGGCTAGGAGCTGTGCTATTTCAGACCACACCACGTGTAACTGTTTCTCTTCTCTTTCATATAATTGGGAGGGGGCTCATTTTATTTCCTTTCTGCTTCGAATTGTGACTTTTTTTCTGGATTATACACATTTGTGGACTAAAATAAATGGAAATTGGCATTTCCTTCTTCTCAGGCTTACAGCAACAAAGCGTAATGCACCACATAGGCCTGTTATCTGCTTTCCTCACTGTTGTTATGGATTACATGCCATTTTAATAAAAAGGCTGTTTCCAAATCTGAGCAAATCAGAACGTCAGACCCTCTGATATTCATCTAAATGCCGATCCTGTGCACACCCCTGGTGACTATCACAGTGAGTTTGAGAGAAACAGAGTTAGAAATGAAAGTTAGCTTACAGAGGCACCTCTGGAACATCCTAACTGCAAACAAGGATGTTTGATTAATATGAAATAATAATCTTTATCGAAATGTGTAAATTGCTTGGGGGAAATATCTGTATACAGTATGAGGTGTATAAGTGGACCTTTTTGAGAAATACATATTTTAAAGGATTTTCATATAGGAATTTGGATCCATTTTTCATTCTCCTTTTAGAGAAAACAGTCTGTGTGAAGCATCTGAACAGTTTATTTAAATGGTAAGTTGGAGGTGCTTCCTGTAAATTAGTTTATTACAGTATCTGGGTTGCTCATAAACTCTGGGACTGATGGCTGAGGACTTGTTAGCACAGAATATGGTTATTGATAAGTTAAAAGTGGTTATATTGCAATGTGCTGCTCTTGGCCCTCTCACTCTAAACTCTGATTTGCCATTCTAGACCTTAGACTGGTCCATCTGTATTACGCCCACAGCAAACATGGCTGCCTCAGTTTCTGCCCCCTCCTCACCCAACCAGTCTTATCTTCTTAATATTTCCCCTCCTCTGCTTTGCTTTTTGAGGAAGATTCTCTTTCCTTCACTAAGAGAAATTACCACACAGTTATTGTACAACCCAGATTCCCACCCTTCCTCTTCAAGCCAATCAGATTGCAGAGAATTGTGAAACTACCCGTACGCTCTTGACTTTATTTAAGAGATTCTCCTCTTCCTCCTTCACATTTTATTTTGAGTCTTTATTTAAGGGAAACATATCAAGCCAAGTGAAACTAAAACAGAGGTTCCTTTGTCCCTTTGAATGTTAAAGTACAAGTTTTCCTTCTTCACTAGTGTTAGGTTTATAATGAATGGTAATAAACACTGTATAGATACAGATCTTGAATTTTCCTGGAGTGTAGGGTACTGAGCAAGGAGACAACTCACAGCAAAATGTTTCCATTTGAAGCATGGATTTAAATATGCCAGAGTACTACTGCATTTGGACAACCTTCTAAATAGCAGAAACAAGTGCTCATGGGGCTACAGAAATTACTTTCCTTCCTTTAGGGACCCCCAGAAAGGGGACCTATGCTGTATTGTGTGCTTTTAAAATGTAATGTGCAATACAGATATACTTATTACTGTAGAATGGAAGTAAGGCCTCAGAATGCCCCAGAGAAGAATATTGGAAAAAACTTGAATCTAATATTGCTTCAGTCTGCTCCATGCATTCTCTATGATATGTGCACTAAAGGAAAAATGAGGCAGTGGAGAAGGAATCTCAGTACTGAAATGAGTCTTTAGGGACCTTAGTTTAGACCAGCCATTGATCCTTATCACCTAGCTCTTAACACATGCACTGCATTTACTGATAATATGCCATTAGCTCAAAATACCAAATTATTTCATTATGCTGTGAAGTGCACAGCAGTCTGAATAAACAAACAGCTTCACCCATCCTGTTTCCTCCATAAAAAGGTAGCCAGGGGAGATCGGGCAATGGAAAATTCAATCCAGTTAAAAGGTGAGACAAATCTCTTCCACTGTCCATTTTATGCAGAATTTTTTACATGAAAATAAACCTGGTGAACCTCTCACTCACCCTAGCATAAATCTGGAGTAAAACTGGGGTATGACGAAAACCAGGCCTTGTTTGTCCAGTGTTCCATCAGAGATACTGCTTATCATGTGGCATAATGTTCAAAGACACTATTCAACTAAAACTGTTTTGTCATTCAAATGAAAGGAAAGGTATTTGGATTGTGTTTAGTAGAATGCCATGACAATTCACTATAAACATGGTATGTATAACTTAGACCTAAAACCAAAATCCTGACACTTGTGGATGCATGTGAATAGACGATCCATGGCTAGGGTGATAGTGATAAAATCTGATGTCCTAAAACAAAAAACCCTCAGTTGGTTAACGTTCTGTCCACCTAAATTCCCTCTGTGTTGTGCCAGGATGCTATAATTGAGTGACCACAAGCCAGAGACTCTGAGCTCTAGAATTGCCTTTACCACTGACTTGCTTTGTGACAGTAAATCTAAACCCTGTCTCGCATTTGGCTTCAAACCCAAAGCCTGAACCTTAGCCCAAACTCAATCCAGATTCTATTTCGAATGCTGCCCTCAGCCTCTCTGATTAGCATTGCTGTAGTTTGTTAAACTGTTATGTAGTGACTCCTTTGGTCTCCATACTCCCCTTCCTTCTGCACTGTGGAGGGGAGCAAAAGAGAAAAGGTCTGCCCAGATGAGAACTAAAGAGTGGAAGGGTACTGAGTGGTGACCGCACCATCTGCTCCCCCTTAGAAGCTCACAGAATACTTCCACATTGGCACCGCTCAACTGGGATCTTTGGTGAGGCATGTAGGAGTGGGCGGGGAGGGGTGCAGCTGGGGAGCAGCCAGTCTACATAGCATGTTCCCCTGAGCATATTTAGATCGACAGTTCCTCCATAACTTCTCCCCACTCTAGGGGCATGGCTGAGGAAAGTGCAGGCCTGGTGAGGGATCTAATGGTATCATAGACTTTAAATAGCTGTACTGCCAGAGAGATTTAGAGGGCAATGTGGAGCATCCTGCTCTCCTAGCAGATGCCGTAAGATCCAGGGGTTTAAGCCCTGCATTTCCTACAGTGCCAGTATATCTGTGAGATTTCCAGGCCAGTCCTTCTGCACCTCTCTGAGGCCTCAAACATCCCTCGCTTGGGGGAGCATGCCTCAGAAATGGTGTATTTTGTCTTGCAAAATTCTCTGAATCACTGAGAGGCTTAGTTCTTAAGAGGACTCCACAGGGAGAGAAGCAGCAATGACTTGTGCCTGTGTTTTTAGTGGGAGGGTAGGATTTGGGGAAGAGCTGTGTTGTACATGATGGTATATTACTGGTGACTACAGCAACTTAATGTCAGTCTCTTTACTCTGAGCCCTAAAGCCCTTCTGGTTCCCAAGAACAGGTGTATGAAGAGAAGCTGCTCCAATGTGCCTTAGACCACACACTGCTTACAAGAATCTTGTATTGAATTTCCTCACTGGATTTCTTATTGTCTGAGTCTGGCGCTTTTCCAGTCGTCTCTAAGATAGAACTAGTTAGATCTCATTATAACTCAGATGTGATACAAACCACACTGGGATTTTTCAGGGGACTGCTTCTAATGGGATGATAGTACGCCTGCTTAAAAAATAAAGGTCACATGGAATTTTACTAAGCAATCAAAACTCACCTTGTTGTTGTGTTACAGAGACTTTGACAGCTGTCCTGCTGCTCACTCAGGGGCAAAACTCTCTCCAATCTCTGCTTTGGAGCCTGC
Organism: Mauremys reevesii; assembly: GCF_016161935.1. Lineage (NCBI taxonomy): Eukaryota > Metazoa > Chordata > Testudines > Geoemydidae > Mauremys > Mauremys reevesii. Next base: position 51,894,978 of record NC_052633.1, on the reverse strand, counting down.
TGACCCCACTAGAATCAATGCAGTTGAAATTCACAGATCCTGGCTTAAAACTTTGTGAAGTGCAAAAACTTTGTGCAGTCCACTGCAGTCAGGACTGAACTCCACAGCTGCATCTAGCAGAGCACAGCTCTGAGGAGATCCCTGTGCCTCAGCTGGGAGAAGGGCTTAGAGGCCTGGGATGGATGGAAGGAGGGGGCAGAGGTGGTAGATCCACAACTACAGGGGAGGAGGAGGGCTACTGCAGCTCTAGCCTTAGGGTGTAAGTAGAATTCTTTCCTGGCCCCTGCACAACTCCCTAGTGCCAAGCTTGGTTTCTTGGGCCATGTGCTTAGATGAGGATTGGCCATTGGATGGGCTATTGAGACAGTAGCTGTAATAGTCTCACTTTTCTTTCTTTTTCTTCTTTGTATTATAGGTGCATTTTTCTTCCAGTTATAAAGAGGACTGGCTCCCAAGAAACCCGTATGAGTGAGGCTCCACTCTGCAATGGAATCCTGGCCTACCCTGGCCTGGGTTCTGCTACTTAGCCTGATCGCTGACTGTCTGAAAGCAGTTCAACCTAGAGACTTTACAGTGAAAGATATTATCTACCTTCATCCTTCAAGTAAGATTCATTTCACATGCTTAAAATAGGATGTCACTGGGCGTAGAGAAAAAGCCCTGAATTCAGACAGCAGAAACATTGGGTAGTTTAAGGAGTATGTAGCTTTTTCTAAAGTTAGCCTCTACACTACAGAAAGTTAGTTATTCAGATAGAAAGGAAGTAGGGTTTATATGTGTGGACACACAATATACTTTGTGTCAGAATAATATTTCTTGGTCAGTTTACATGACAAGAAACAATTAAAAGCCAAACTACCTGTGCTATTGAAATGATATAATAAAGCTGACCAGACAGGTATCTTCAGGGATCTTCTAGGTCACCTAGCTCAATGTATTTTTAGGGCTTGATCCATCTGGGGTTCAGATGAAAGCTCTGCCATAGCAGCGCTGAACAACTGGCAGGATGGATGAACCTGGTATTTTTTTACTGACAGTCTAATAAAGTGCAGTAAGCTACCAGGATTGGCATTACAGACTAATGGGATGGCAAAAACACTTTGGCTAGTACATGTCATGAGGCACTGAGAAGTTGGCCTTGGGATACTGTTCTCCAATAAATGTAGGACACATTTTTCTAGCAGCATCTGATCATCCTGGCTGTCTCTGCTCTGTTTCACTAAGTGCAGCTCTTTAGCACACTCAAATAACTCACTACTCTTGGTAGTGAAAACGGCTGCTAACACATCATTGGCATTCACTGCTCATGTTGTGGTCTCACTCTCGCTGGCCCTGACACACCCATTTTATCCCCTGCTCACCATGTCTCCATTCAGTATGGCAGTGGAGGTTTGCTTACATTGCTGAACATCTCTCTGTATTATAATGAGTACTGTGCGGAAGCCTCCCTACCTAGGTGTGGAATAAATGCGAGTGCCAGGTGCTAGTTCTTGGTTCTCTACATTTATTTCAGCAGTGCTCAACAGGCTGCCAGGTCTGGGCCATAAGTACCCAGGATTTGGCAAAGGGAATTAATGAGGAAGCTTGCTTATAATATGAAGCGGTCCTCAAAGCTTACGGAGTATCTCATTCCCCACTCTAGCATTGCACCGATGTTTCAATTCTACAGATTGTTAGGACAATTATTTCTTTTTACTAATGTGTGTAAACAGCAGACAGCTGAGCTAAGCATAATTCAATTTTATAGGCAACTTTTGTCCTTTGTGATAGACTCGCGGAAATAAAAACACAACTTACAGCGCTCAGGAAAGGTGCCACATTGACAGCCCTGGAGATTGAAGTCGATTGTTGATCACAGAACAGGTACAACCCAGGCAGCAGCAGTAGATGCCTGTTAATGTGGCCCTGCCTATAGACCTCAGCCTTGTGAAGGCTCTGTCCTTCATCAGGGCCTGGGCTAAAACCTGTTAAGTCAATGGAAAGAGTCAGTGGCTTTGGATTAGATCTTCAGTCTTTGAGTTCTCTACTAAGAGCTCTCTGCCAACACTAGTGCCAGCTGTGATGGATTTTATTTATTTTAGGTGGCATGGACACCTGTCCACCAGGAAATGGTTTAAAATCACTAATTTACTTCACAGAGGCCAGGGAACAGCTGTCAGATGGCAATGACTCTGTACCATTGACCAAGCCCCACTGAAAGCATTCAGCTAGAGCTGAAAGGCTGTTATCTCTGCAGTCTCCTCAGCCACTAAGTTGTTAATTTTCTGAGCCTCTGTTTTGTTTTGTTTTTTTGATTGATTAAATGGGGTGAAGCTCATAGAGCTTGAGATTTTGTGAACTTCTTTCATGGGTTCTGGCACTAGTCTGAAACTGCAGTCCTTCTGCCCACATAATTTAAATCCATTTCCCCCAAGGATGAGTCATTCAAAATAATAAGCCAGATCCTCAAGTGGTGTCAGTGGGCATAGACTCAGTGAAGTCAGTGGAGCTATGCCAATTTACACCAGCTAAAGGTCTGTTCCAATATCTGTCTAGCTAAAGGGAAGCCTATGTATTAGGAGCTAGAGGTGACTGAAAATCCCAAACATTTTCAGGTTTCTTTTGATCAAAAGTTGAATTTTGAACAAAAACTATTATTGACAAATTAAAAAAAAATTCAACCAGCTGTTTAGGGGCAGAAGGGGGCTAGACTGGCATTAGAGGTGCCCAATTTAAGACTCAGTTGTGCAGATCTTACTTATTGTGGTGAGCAATTATTTAATCTTTGTGATTATTCATTTAAGTGCTAACTGACATGAGCAAAGCCTGCACAACCAAGTCCTTAAGTCATTTCGTTTAGATACCAATATAAGATGCTGCATGTATTTTTTTCATTAGCTTCTCAGTCTCATTGTATTTGTTTTCATTCTGCCTGCTCTGTGTTCCTTTTTCACTCACCCGACTTTCTCCCTCTCTGCACCTTCCCCCCACCCCCTCTCTGCTAAATGGAATCTGATGGTGTTCAACTCTGAGAGTCAAACTTTTGAACCCACATGTTCTAGTGGGTTTGAAATTAGGCAAAATGTGTTTGCACACCCCTAAAACGAACATCTTTGTTGGAGAAATGTAGCCTTTTTTTTTTTTAGTGTATGCTGAACAAAGACTAAATCTCCGCAGTAGTCTTCCAAAGAAAGCTGGTACAAAGTGAACCATTGCTGACCAAAGGAGTTAATGGATGGATAATGTTACAGGCAGTTACGGGGCACGGTGAGGTTTTTTTTCTTTAGAATCGCCCTTTCCTGAGGGACTGAGGCCTTATGTCCCGAAACACAGTCTACTGAGCTTATTAACTTCTGTGATCAAGAGCCAAATGAGATTCACTCACAGCTGTGGCAACAACTGTTTGAAACTTTATTTTCTCCAGTAGCGCTTTGAAGATAAAGAAAATACCATGCATCTCAGGAACTTCCACAGTCTCTCCTTTTTGTTCACCTTTTTGTTCTGTTTTATCAGATATAGTATTAGTTAATGGTCTACTACAAGAAGCAATGTTCACACACATGCATCTCGCCACACATTTCTCTGTTGTCAAGAAGCTACTTCCAGAGACCCCTTCCAGCCTTTTGAATATCCAGAGGAGCCATTTCCTTTTTACTATTTAAAATAAAACCTCCAATCCCTGGACATGTGTTATGAGATGAATATGTTTTGGGATGCTGGCCTGAAGACAGCCATAAAGAAGAGTTTGGAGGACTTTTGTGCTCTCAGTTGGGTTGTTTGCCAAAATTGAATTAATAATAATTTGATAGGCAGATTTGTATTTTGTCTATAGAGGAGAAAATCTATATTTTGTGACAGTCTCTGCTAATACAAATTGGCTTATCTTTTAATTTCAGAAGATTACATCTGGTCAGGTGCAATGTAATACTTTGTGTCCAACAAAAACAAAGTTTAACACAGCACTTACCTAGACCTTTGCAAATCAGTGAGATACCGATTGTCTTAAACCTGCTTCTTAAACACTCTACTTTAAACTTATGCATAGCTCAGCCTTACAGAACTATCATGAACATTTTTCAGTCCATGCACAAACTCTATTCAGCTGCTCTTCCAGTGATTATGGAGTTAAGGAAGAAGTGAATAATGTTTTATTCACCCACTAAAAATTGCTACTTGCCCTCTGGAGCAGGCAAGTAGAATTTTGCAAGGTTGGCATAACTGGTGAAATTCATCCATGTTGCAAAGTCCAGTGCAAGGCTTTCTTAAACCATATAAGCTCTTTGGGCTTTGGGACAGACCAACCATTCAGAGATGCATACCAGCTCCATATAGGCTGGTATTCAAAGGACATTTGAGATCCAGGGACTGGCCACAGGTTGTTGATTCAGGGGCCCCAAACACTTCTATATAGGGTGTGCAATGGTTACTGCACTAGTCTTTGGACTGGAACAGTGGCTGTAGAGATGTTGTACTGAATCTTGCGTTTGGTTGCTTGAAATGAGATGGAGTGAAATTAATTTCTACTATCCACATTTTATTGTCCCCTACAATGCCTTGGCTTTGTGCCAATTGTAAATTTCACCTATTGTTCGCTTGTTAGTTTCTGGGCATTGTACTGAGAGATGGCAACATCTGGAAAAATACATTTACTTGGATTAATTTAGGATGTATTGCAGAAATCTTGCCAAGAGAGCACTTTAAAACTTTGTTTCACATTTGGCTAAAGAACTTGTACTCAAGCAGATTATTGATAGCTGGAGGTTCAGCAAATTGGTATTTTTTTTCGTTTGGGAGATAAATCAGTATTCAAAAGTGTGAGTGTATTTCCTCTGTGAGGCAGATTTCAGAAGTATTTAGTCCAGCTGACATTTCATTAACAACGGTGATGGAGTAACAGTATTGAATATTGCTGTGAAATAATATGTGCTACAGAGAATGAGCAAGTGCGGTTATGGGACTCAATCCCATACCTCTTATTCAGATGAAACTCCCCTTGAGGTCAGCTCTGGGCAGTTTTCCTGAGTAATGACTGTTTTACTGGGCCCTTGTACTTATATATAAATGCTCTTCCTGGGTTGGAGAATTTTAAAATCCAGGACAATTTATGATGGGGTTCAGGTGCACATATCAAGCAGCAAATACATTTTAAAAAAAGAGTATTACCATGGTGCCTTTTAAAAAGCATGGTACAGACTGGCTAAATGATCATCAGTTTAAATGAATTTTGTTTACATTTTTCAGCCACACCATATCCTGGTGGATTTAAATGTTTCACCTGTGAAAAGGCAGCAGACAATTATGAATGCAACCGATGGGCTCCAGATATCTATTGTCCAAAAGGTAAATTAGCTCCATGCTATCTGTTTAGATTAAATCTATGTTAAGGAAATGCCTCAGTATTCCCATTTAAGTGATAACATGCACAGGTATCCAATACCCGCCATTACTGGAGGCTTTTAAGAACAGGTTGGACAAACACCTGTCAGGGATGATCTAGGTATCCTTAATCCTGCCTCAGCACAGGGTGATGGACTAGCTGACCTCTTGAGGTCCCTTCCAGCCCTACATTTCAAAGATCCTATGATTTTCATTATTCTCCAAGAGTATTTGAATTCAGGTGATGGTTATTCACACCCATAAGCCTCAATTACTGTGAGTAAGATTGGTGGATGATACAAATGATCGATCTAACCCTCACACTTTTTCCCTTTGCAGTAGTTACGTTTAGAGCTTTAATCTACCCCACATTCTATCATAGCTGAAACAGAAATTACGTTTCAGTGGGACTTCGGCTCCCAAGTATGTACGTCACTTTTAGAAATGGGACTGTGGTGAGATGTTCACCCCACACCAGCCCTGAAGGGGTTATGTTGGTGCAGATGGGGCTAATTAACCTTATAGGCCACACCTGGTGGAGAGTCTGGCATGGCTGGAAATGAGTAATGGCTGATAAAGCCCAGCTGGGAGAGAAGTTCCTAGCAGAAAGGGGCTGCAGTGTGGAAGCTGTCAGCCACTCTCTGGGCTTGGGGGGAGGGGAGGAGCAAACCAAGGATATGTCTACACTACGGACCTTACAGCCGCACAGCTGTACTGCGGCAGTGGCGCTGCTGTAAGGTCTCCCGTGTAGCTGCTCTATGCTGGCAGGAGCGTTTTCTCCTGCTGGCATAATTAAACCACCCCCAACGAGTGGTGGGAGAGCATCTCCCACCAACATAGCGCTGTCGGCGAAACTTATGTCGGTGAGGGGGATGTTTGTGTCAACCCCCCTGGACCAACAATAGTTTTGCCGACAAAAGGGCCAGTGTTGACAAAGCCCTAGGGAGTGAGAGAAGCCCTGGGATCCTCGACCTGAGGGAAGGGTCCAGCTAGAAAGGTGGAGGCAAAAGCCTGTGGGAGGTGGGATAGTAAGCACCCAGGGAAAGAGCAGCAAGATTAGAGATTATGCAGACCATGGCCTGGGTGCCAGGGGAAGTGGCACAGAACCTGGCCTTGGACCAGAAGACTCTCTGGAATGGCATGAAATTTAACAGAATCCTGTTTGGAGAGCATGGAAAATATTTATTAATTTGCAAATGAAGCTTCTATATTCTGCTGAATTCCTTTAGGACACCAGGGAGCAACACTAAAAAACCCACAAAAACACTGGGAGGAAAAGTTTGGTTTCATACAAGGAAAAAGAACCAGTCTTGAGTTGTTGGGAGACGGGGGCGTTATCATCCACCAGCTTGTATATAATGAGAGAGCAGTGAGCATAATTCTACTCATAATGGCAAAACTCCCATAGAAAAATCAACTAACATAAATTTGAATCAAACTGAAGCAGCTCAGATCTGGAGACCAGTTTTGGTCCCATTGTTCCCGTTGGCCTAGCATTGAGCACAGCGCAGAATCCCAGATCTGAATCCCTCAGAAATTTTGAAGTGTTTCAAATCCTGACAGAGATCCAAATTCTGTGGGTGCCCTTCTCTGCTTTTTACCTTCTCTTCATTCATTTTCTCTTCCATGCTCTGAATGTCTCTCCTAATTCTCTCAATTAATTACTTCCTGCTTTCATCTTTCATTTCTTGCCCACACTGACATCCTTTATATAATGTCACCTTCATGCTCCATTTGTCTCTCATTGTTGCTCTTCCTCATTTTGTCTTGTGTTTCTGTGTGTTGGGAGAAATCCTTCGAGCCTTGGGGGGCCATGCAGTCCCATAGTTAGCCTGCCTAGAATGGGGAGCAGAGAGTGGGCTGTGAAGAGATACAAGGGGACTGTGTACTACCTGTGTACTATAGGCAGTGCTTCATGGTTAAGGCTACGTTTTAGTCACAGGTATTTTTAGTAAAATTAATCTCCTGCTGCTGGGGGCGGGCCCAAGACTGCTTGAGCAGCAGCCGGTGCAACTGGCCCTTGGGCAGCCTGAGCTGCTTAGGTGGCTCCTGGGCCAGCTGCACTGGCCTCTGCAGAAGTCATGGAAAGTCATGGAATCTGTGACCTCTGTGACAGACACGGAGCCTTATTCATGGTGTCTCTCTCCCCAGTGCTATTGAGAGGCGGACAGGCATGGCCAGTTGATCAACACTACACAGATCCACTGGCCAAGCATATCCTTCCCATAGATAGGGGAAGCCCAAGGGTATAAACTATCATAGTCCAGCCACTGCAGAACAGGTGTGTGAGTATCCTCCACTTTGCTGCTGGATACATACACTGGTGTACGCCTTCCTCTAAAACCTGTACAAGTCCCCTTGACTAAGTCCATTTTCTTGAGCCATTCATAGGGGGATCCAAATTTGGCCCTGTCAGAGTTAGTCATGAACTTGTTCAAAATAAAGGAGCAGCAAAGAAAAGTTTACAATGGTCGAGAAATATTGCTGACTGACCCTTTGCAACTGAATCTACAGAACTCAAGATGTAAGCAGCTGACGTTTTTAGAAAGCAGCCTTCATCTAGCCAGTTCTTTTCAATAGGAACTTAAATATATATTTAATAATGTCCTTTTAGCTTTCTCATCCAGCATCTCTCTGAATTGTGTACCTAGATTTGGTGGTGATTGGCCTATTGCAAATGCCTTCCGTAATCAGTGCTTTTCATGCATCTCGGAAACCAAAAGACAATAGTCCCAATAGCAAAGACCAGCCATCCTGCGTTTCTAGACTAAACTAAAGCGCTGCAGGAAATCCTTTTGAATTTAATTTGTTTTCTTGAGAGTTTAAAATAATGTAACTTCAATAAAAATGAAAGATCAGAACAGTTTGTGTCAAATCATGGCAACAGTAGCAGTTCCCACCCTGTTTTGGCGAGAATACACATTATTTTAAATAATTGACAACGATGATAGTGACTAAAAACAGTCTGCAGACTAGTCTCTAAGACACAAAAGAGTGACTGCAAGGCTTGCTTTTAATACAAATGTTTCCCAGCTTCAAAGACTCACTGATTTAGACATTAAAGGGAAGCCAATAGCTAGGCAATGCCAATTGCTTTCTTTTTTGGAAATCATGTTTCCAGTGACTCTCTCTTTATTTCATTAATCAGGCTTATGCAGACCAGCTTTTGATGGTATGTCTGTGAACTACTATGGCCACTCTATCTTGTATTAAAGCTTGTTTGTTTTATCTGCTTGTAAAAATGCTTGGTTTCTCTTACATCTCACCACAGCAGGATCACGACATATTTACAAAATATGGGCTTTTGGAGCCCAGAATCGACCACGTGGAAATTCAAATCCATCTTTTTATCTTTAGAACAAAGAACCCCAAATCTCCTTAGAATGGAGTTATCAGATAGCATTTTGCTCACATAGCATGGAGCATTTAGTCCTAAAACTATCAAGGTACATTGGGAACAGTGTACTTTGTAGCTGGACTGTAGCCTGAACCAAGCTCAGATTCACTGTGTGCCCTACTTTATTTATCTTCAGAGGCTGAGACAAAGTCCTTGTGTGCCACCTCCCTATAGTGGCATTCTTTAGAATGAATGGAAAATAATAACCTAGACAGCACGGTGTTACTTTGGTGTTGGGCAGCAGTGCATGCAACACACTCCGTCTTACAGCTCTGGCTCTTTAAAATGTTCCTGTCCTGCAGGTGATTTCCATGCATTCTTGTAAGAAACAGCTCTCCTTTTCTGCAGACCAAGTAGAATTTTAAAGGGCTAGGGACGGAGTTGCTCTTTCTTTGGAAGAAGGAAAGAGCAGTATTCATGAGCTGTTGCTTGCAGAAATGACAAGTATAACTTGCACTGGCACTTTTTATCTATGACCATGGATTCTGGAACAGATGCAAAGGAAAGTCTAAGAGATGGAACAAAGCAGAACAATTCACAGCTGACAAATAAAAAACAAGTGTAGCTTGTCTTGTCTTGTTTTGTTTTTGTTTTTTTTTAAAGAAGCATTAATTCTGCTATCACTTAATACTGATTTTAAACTGGTGTAAATCTGTTGGTCCTGATTCTCTTCTCACACTATTGTAATTCAGGAATAATTCCACTGGAGTCAATCAAATTACACTGGTGAAACTGAATGAATCAGCGCTATTGGCTTACATGAGTCAGAATCAGGCTGAAAACTTTATCAGTTCATATTGTAAGGAAAGTCAGATGTGATCTGTATTTGTTCCTTCTGGATGCAAAATCACTGTCTGTGTTTGTTTGTTTTTTATCTTCAACTTTCCAAGCAAATACTTTTCAAAATAAACTATTTTATCAGTTTTTTTTAAACAAACTGAAAAGAAGAAAAAATAATTTCATGTCACAGTTCCAGTAAATGGGCCTCAAAATTTCCCTTATAACTGAAAATTGACCCCCAGGATAATTGTGAAGACCTGATGTTATTTACTCATTCCGTAGGTTGGTGATTTTATCTCGGGGGGGCGGTGCTAGAGAAGTAAAGTTGTATCACCTCCTGCTCTGCAGTTATCTGAACCTTTTCTGGACTGCTTGTGTTAAGTAATATTGAAAGATAAGAACATTCTCGGTATTGCATTTTTTTTTAAATAACAGAAAATTTGTTTTAGTTAAATAGATATTTAAAAAAAATAAAACAATGAAGAGTCCGATGGCACTTTAAAGACTAACAGATTTATTTGGGCATAAGCTTTTGTGGGTAAAAATGCCACTTCTTCAGATGCCCAAATAAATCTGTTAATGCCACCAGACTCCTTGTTGTTTTTGTGGATACAGACTAACACAGCTACTCCTCTGATACTTAAAAAATTAAGTCACTTTTACAGGAGCGTAAATGCAAGAGTTACCATGGAAAGCACACTTCTGCATAACTGAAATTTAATGCAGTGTATTATTAAAACATGAATGAACCCCTGGAGTGAACATGAGTGACTGACAGCATTTGCTAGAATGCAGAAGAGTGCAGGCTCACGCCTTGCCATTGTACATTAACCTGCCCTCTATTCTGGGTAGACCCATCTCAAGCACAGTGTGTTAGTTATCCAGTTCTGTTATGACCCTGCACGTTCCTGATGTTCAGTTCCTGAATGGCTACTGAGCAGAGTCTGACAACTGAGGCAAACTGTTAAGCGGATAGGTGCCATCTGAAGCAGCATCAAAGTTATGACTGTCAGATCCTGTATACATATTACATCTAAAAAGCCTATGTTAAAAGCATGGTAGAATTGAAAGTCAAGCCCTCTCTGCTCCTATCCAACCTCCTAAGGCTCCTGCTTCCCTTCCCTTCTGCTACTATCTAACAGACCCGAGCCCGAGCTCCTGCTCCCTCTTTGGCTCCCATCCAACACCACCCCTCCAGTGCCCCACCTCCTGCCCCCTTCACTTCTATGCTTGTTCAACTCCCATGCACTCTGGCTCTTGTCCCACTCCCCCACCACATTTCAGCCTCTGCCCCCTCTTCTCCTAACCCATCCCCACTTAGGTCCTGTCCCTCTCTCCCACGCCAGCTTCCCTGTGTCCAACACCACAGCAGCTCTCAGCAGCTGGGAGGAGCAATTGGAAGGAAATGCTTGCTCAGCACTTGAGGCTCCAGGGTACTCAGCCACTCTGTGGGGATAGACATGTGCAGTCCAGTTGCTCATAGGAGCTGTGAGGGGTTTGAGCATGCTCGATGGAGTCTTTGGAGAACGTGCTACCAAATTCTAACAAGTGTCTACTGAGCATGAGCAAACTGAGCTTTTCCAGAGGCTATAACTTGATCAAATTTAGGTGAATTTTCTTGGTGATGGCAAATGGCACAGCATGGAGGTGCCAGATCTTGTTGACAGAATGGTTGAAAGAATTTCTCTTAACATGGACAAAACAACAGATTTTTCTCTAATCTTAAGTATCTGAAAGGGCTGAACCATTTTTGTTGAAACTTAAAAAAAAAAAAAAAAAACTTTCTGAGGCAGACATCCAGCCTGGGAAATTTTAGCTTGAACTGTTTAAGTAGCCAAAATTATAAGTAACTGAAAACGGGGTCTTATAATGGAAAGTGTTGGGCAACCTTAACTATAAGTAGCACTACGAGCTCTACCTTTAATAACTGAAGCTGTATTGAAAGAGACATTTTCAAATGATAAATCATATATAATTTTTTTATTCATTTTTTTGCACAACTTAAAATTTGGGTTAAATTTAACCTGATATGAGATGATCTTATAATTAAGGCAAGTATCTGGGAAACAGGAGAACTGTGTTCTGTTCTTGATTGTGTCACAGTTCCTGCATGGCCTTGGACAGTGCCCAAGAGATGATGCAGAGATAAAGGACATTGAGTCCATTATGTATTCTTCAATTCTGTGGTTTAACTTTATGTAGCGGGCAGGCCCGTCAGCCCATTTGCTTACCTGTGACCCCATCCACTTCAGCATACCAAAGCTCTCAGCTCCCCAAGGTATTAACTGTAATGTAGATTTATCTATTTCACTTTTACACTCATCTTTGCTCTGGGCTGCCTCTTGTCCTCTATATAAACCCAAGATATGCCTTCATCTTATCAGCTGTGATCACTGCACTTACCCTGCACTGGGAAAACAGGCAATGTATAACAAAAGGCTAGAATGCAGAAAGAACCATATTTGACTTCAGTCCCTTGAGAGTGTTTTTATATGCGTGTGTTCTGAATCCAGGGAAAAAAGACTTTTATTTGGGATGATAAGAGCATCTTCATTGATGCATGCAGATGGAAGCTGGTAAATGCAAGCATTGCAATGATCCTCTGTAAGAGCTCAATCGTGCAAGGTACTGAGCATGTCTTGTGAAGTGCCAAGTGTTCTCAGTGTCACCCAGGCACTCTGGTCCAGATCCTCAAAGGTATGTAGGTACCTAACTGCCATGGATTTTAATAGATGTTAGATGCCTATATACCTCGGAGGATCTGGCCTTCACTGACACTTAAACATAGTTTGTTGCTCACTAAGGAGTCAATTCTGCAGGCTGCAGCGCCCCTGAATTCCAACGGACTTCAACAGGATTTCAGGGTGTTCCTCGCCTTGCAGGAGATGCTCATGACCTAAGAAGTCTTTATGAAAGAGAGGAAGGATAGGTCTCACATGACACAAAAATGCACATTTCTCACTGGTTATTGCTTAGAATATTTTCCAACAAAAGATATCAAATACTGTCCCTTATCGAACTTTTTCAGCCCAAAGTAAGTCTGTGAATCATAACGAAACCCCCCTTAAAGAGAGCCCTTGGGTGCATTATATTGTGGTGTCTTCTAGAAACATGGAATTGTAAATGGGCTGTACAGGCTCTATGCCACAGATAAGGTTTATGTGAGACTTAAGTGGTACATGCATAGGCCTTGTTCTGTTGCTTTACTGGGAATGGATTTTACTCTAGAGGCCCAGTACTGTGAGGTGCTGAGTCCCAGATCCTTAAAGGTATTAAATGGCACCTAATTCCCATTGATTAAAAAAGATTTAGGTGCCTAAATATCTTTGAGGATCTGGGCCTGAGTGCTTTCAAGTCCCATCACCTTCAGTGGGAGTAGAGAGCACTCAGCATCTGATAAAATTAGGCTCTGACCTAGAATATATATTAAAAGTCTTGCGTTTGTAATGACTGTAGATTTAAGCAAAGGCAGTCAGTTAGATCATCCTCAGAGATTTGAAATGCTCAAGTCTGTTTGTCATGATATCACCACTGAAGTTCAGAGCTGGCTAAACTTACGACAAACATCTGGTATTTTTATTGCCCATGTTAACTAATAACACATTAGTTCAATAATCCTTCTCTTTGTAGTTGATGAATGCCTAAAAAGTGAAGAGTTTGTGAGACTCTCTTCCAGTTAAAGATAACAGCTGCACAAGAACATTCACTTTAATTTAATTACACATTTTTTCCCCATGAAAGCAGGCAGGATGTTCATCACTACCTACCAAGCAGGACATAAAAATGTTTCTTATGTTTATATCATCTTACAGAAATAGGAAATCAGAGTCTGGTGTCTTTCTGTTCCCTTTGTAGCTGAAGACAATTATGATTTTGATTTTTTTTTTATCACTCACACAATGGTTTACATTTTCAGAGCATTCCTGGTGGGAATAGTGGAGGGTGTAATTGGCTTCATTACAGCTTGGGAAACATAGAGCTAGTTAATCCTCATAAGTGACCTGCAAGGTAGGGAAGTGCATTAATCACCATTTTATAGGTGCAGAAACTGAAGTATAGAGATGCTAAGTGACTTGCCCAAGAGTACACAGCTAGCCAGTGGTAGAGCCAGGATTAGAAGACTGGTATTCCTGACCACCTATTCAGTCCTCTGTCTAGACTATGGACTATGGGAAGGATGACTCACATTTGCAGTGATCTCAATCATGAGGAAGGAAAGCATGTACATGAAGCTAGTGGAAGAGAATCTTTAAACCCACATAAATTGATGTTAAGGGGCATGAAAGGTCAGCTTTAGGGACAAAATGTTTATGGCGAATTCCTGCAATTGGTGTGAATTTAAGGCTTTATTATTTTATTTTTATTTTTTAGCTAGCAGTGCTATAAACTAGGGATGGTCCTGAGCTATTGATTTTTAGACCTGGATCCATACTGGGATGTTCAGAGTTTGGAGGTCTCTTTAGTTCACCCATGATATTTGGATCCATATCTAGCTATGACTAGATGACCTCCTGAGGTCTCTTCCAACCCTAATCTTCTGTGATTCAATGATATGGATCAAAACTTTAAAAGTTTCAGAGATGTTTGAGATCTGAGGCGCTGTACAAGAGCTTACAGCACTAGTGTGTACGTATTTACGGTTTGCTCTAGGATAGGAATTTGGTATATTTCTTCCATTTTTTGTCTTTGCCATGACTTTCTTTACTTAGTGATTGCATCCGTATTTCCAGAATGTGAGCACAGCAGCTCTGTGAAGTATGAATTGCAAATAGAATTTGTCCAGAACCAAAAATGCTTTTCTTTCTCTTTCTAGGGACAAGATACTGTTACACTCAACACACATTGGAAGCCAGTGGAGAAAGTATATCTGTCACTAAGCGCTGTGTGCCACTGGAGGACTGTTTGTCTACTGGATGCATAGATTCAAAACACGAAGGCCACAAGGTTAGGAGCAAAAACTATTTGCTTTGGTACAAACTGCAGAAATCTTCTGCTCTTAGCCAGAAGTCTGACACATACAACACGTGGAATAATATTACCAAAATTGTAATGTCCCTATTTTTGATCAGTCCTTTGCTACATTCATGTTGCTTTGTTTCATAGAAAAAAAGGAAGCGATCCTTTTAAGCATAAGGTAAAGAGGATTATGGGCTAACTCCTGCTCCCACTGATGTTAGTGATTTAAGTGAATTTGGTCCATGTTAAATAATGGGAACATATAATTTGCATGAACTCTGCAGATCTAGGTAAAATCTGTAAACATTGGCCTTACAAATACAGAAGCAAATCCTGAAGTCCTTAAGTTTTTTCCAGTCACAAAACTCCCTTTTCTCAGGCAAAGGAAACTTTGCCTGAATAAAAATTGGTAATAACTGAGGATGGATTTGGGCCAGTATGTATATACACAGATTGAAAGGTGCAAAAACATAAACACAGGAAAGAGTAACATCATCCACCCCTCTTTGAGGAATTAAAATAATGGGTCTAAAAGACGAAAGACAGGGACATGGCTAGACATTTTTGATGGTATATTAAATATCCACTGGTACTGCAGGAAAGAGAACCATTCTAATGAATTTGAAAACAATTTTGCTTATACTATTATACTTCCTGCTTTTCTCAGCCCAGTTCTTTTGAATGAGTGGGGACATTGTCCTGTGAAGTGTTTTTGTAGCCCCACCAATGTAGGGCATAGTAAGTAAGGGCAGCCGCCAGTCAATAGATATGAGGTGACTTATTTATCCTACCCTGGATAAAATACTCAGAGTAGACATTCCATATCTGTGCCGGATCTTCTAATTTTATAAGGAATGGGTTATTTTAAAAAGCTGTTTTATTGAAAAATAAATCAAGATTTCAAACTCCAGACATATTTCAAAAGTAGGTGTCAGTAGGATGTTCCTATGAGTAACCAACCAGGCTCTGTTCCCTGTGGTATTCTAGCAATTTAGGGCTATAGCATTCCCTCCTTCCTGGGCCACATGAAGCTCTGTGAAGTTCTCCTACACATTATCACTTGATGGTGAGGGACAAAAGAAGCAGGGGCAAACCAGTGGCTCCCCCACTATTCGCAGGGGCCTGTGTCATCTGTGTGGAGGCCATGTTCCTCTTGACCTGTTCCTGGCCTCCCACCTCTCTTTTGCCCCATGTCACTACGGTTTCTGCAGGAACCATGCTGACATGGGCTGGTGACCAAGAAACCACCCCTCCAGCCCCCAAAGAGGGGGGGAAAATGAGAATGTTAATGTTGACTGGATAAGTTTTCCCAAATGACATTAAATATTGATACATCAAGCAGTAGCCCCAGGAAGGAATTCTCTGCGAGGAGAAGTAACTTACTGTAGCCTTGAAAAGGGTGCAACTTACTTTTACGTGGTGCCTGGCCAGCTCAGTGGTTGATGCCTGAAAGTGACGTGAAGCCACTCCGTCTGCCTCCCCCAAACCCAACTCACTTGCTTTTGGTGGCATGTAACTCCTCTGTCCCCTGAGCCAAGACCCAAGTTCCTGACTAGTCCTACATGTCCCTGCATAGTCATATGGGACCACAGCACAATCTTGCCTGAAATGTTCATTTGCAGTGATGTCTGCTATATGTGGCTATGTGTCAGTCACTGGCACCAACTTTATGCTCCATTTTTTTAACAAGGGATACTGAACAGGAATCAACACCCCCTGAAATGTTGTGGTGTTTCCACTAGGACACACTCGTCATGGGGGTCTTGCAGGATAGTTAAAAATCCCATATACTCATTTCTATCTATTATTCTGTGCTAGCATTCAGTAATTCTAGGACATAACCGAGTGATATACCTTAAAATGTATCCTTTCCCATCTACACTTCCAGCATTCAGGCCAGCTAAGATGTGTGGTGTCCAGCATGCTTCGTAAATATTTCTGAATGTTGTTCTCAAATGTGACTGTTGTGGAGCTGAACTTAATTCTCTCGGCCATTGAACTCTTAATAACAGAAGTGAATTGCCTGGGTAATTAAACTCCAAGACAGACTATGGCTCTGATCCCCCAAGACAAAACCACAAGATAAACTTTATAAAGGGCGCAGTCCCATTGAAGCTGAATTTACTTTACACACCTTATAACTCTTCTTTATGCTGCCAGATTGGTGTAAAGGGGTCTTAATGTAACTGAGAATTCAGGCCTTTGAATAGTATTTATTCAAAATAGACTGTATACATAGAACATGTATCTTGGTGTATTTAATTCTCCAGTATTAGCCTAGATATCAGATGATGGGCACCTAGAAAGGCCTAGATAAATACATGATTAATTTCTGAAAGTTATGCTACATATCACATGGACTCTGCTGTAAGCATACAGCCAAAACAGGGGTATTATTTTTTAAATGGCTTGCTCTGAAAAAAAGTATAGTTGTTTTAAACTGAATGCTACAGCCCTCCCTATGGCAGACATCACTTGTCCAGGCCATGCATCTGTCCTAGACAATTCTCATGACCACCTGACCCCCAAATTGCTATTCTGAACACCGTAATACTATCCCAGACAAATTCAGTGTCTCCAGGCCTCTCTAGAATAAGGAGGGGTGGCTGTAATCATACTCTTGTTGTTTGTATTGCAGTGGTCCCTAGGAAGCCCCACAGAGATTGGGACACCATTGTGCCAGGCAGTGTACAATTATAGAATAAGAGACAGTCCCCACACCTAAGAGCTTACCCTGAAAATAGACAGACAAAGAGTTGGGGCAGGGATATAACATTTAAGCAGAATGACCAATGTGATAGTTTGCAAACATCATGATAAATCCACTCATTAGTCTGAGGTACTGAGGTATCTCCAAAGTGGAATAACTCTGGTTATTGAACAGTTTTATTTCTTTCAGATCTGCACTTCCTGCTGTGAAGGAAATATCTGCAACTTGCCATTACCCAGAAATGCAACTGATGCAATATTTGCAACGACATCCCCTGTAAATCAGACAAAAAGACTTTCCCAACATATATCAATAATAACATCATGTCTCCTGTTGGTATTTACTTCATAGCAATGTCATAAGGTGCCATTTGTCTAGTTGGAAAAGCTTAACTGGATGAAAACCTTAGTATCAATATATGACCTTATCTGTTCATATCTGAATATTTCAACAACATTCCCAGAATTTTAATTTCTTCTTGATTTTTTTTTTTGGTTAATTTTGGTTAGTACTGCACCAAAATGTTCCTGAAGTGTATTCTCCTGAAGGGGAGAATAATCCAATTGTTTTCACTTAATATTTTAAGTAGAAACACATTTGAAATATTTTCAAACTAGTGGGTCACCCATATACCTGGGTACATAGAATATTCTTGAAATTTGTCTTCTCTCTGTGAAGTGGTAATATTTGTTAAAAATATATTATGCAGCTATAGAATCATATAATTTGATTATTTGAAGCTCTCTCATGAAGGAGTATTTATTTACTGATTCCAACAATAATTTGATTATCATATCAATCTTTGGCACCTTCCTGATTGTTTGGAAACCTCACAGCAGCTAACCTCACCTCTGTATGCCTGCCCTGTCTTTTTTTTTTTTTTTCACACTACAAACTTCCATGGATCTGCTGCTTCTCTCTCAGTGATGTAAATCAGGGGTAACTCCATTGAGGTCAATGGAGTTACACCAGTATAAAAGTAACATTAGAGGAAAACTGGGTCCAATGGGAGATTGGGAACAAGCTTCAGCTGTTCACAGATGCCTTCTCTAAAGTAATCCATCAACAGTGAAAATGATTTTTTTCTTCACATCTGACTGTTAAAATGTTTGGATGTGGTGCTGAGCATGGTGGTGTTACCTGTTGTAAATACTCATCCATTCTGTAAAGAATGACATCACACCTCCATTTTGTAAGTCAAGCCTGAGATATTTTAAAGACCTTAGTTTTGTAAGCTTTATTGATCGAAGCATGGGCTAAAATACAAGCAGCCAATTTTAGTCTAAGAGAGGAAAATGTATATTAAAAGCTATTTGAAGGCCTCCTGTGCAATATGATGGTGCATGACAAGGCAACACAGCAAATAGTGCTTCACAATTTTATTTCTTTTTACAGCTAGGTGCCCAGTCCTTCAAGGTGCTTAACATTGGCTCTAATTTAACAAAGCACTTAAGCACATGCTTACTTTTAAGCACATAAAAAGTCCCCTTGAACTCACTGTGTTTTGGAACAACCACATAGACATATTCTGGCTTGAGTCCATGCATGCAAATCCCCTGGGGTATGGACATTTAAGAGTGAGAGTAAGATATAGCTTACCTAAAATCAACTTTTATGACAATATTTTTAACTACCATTGTAGACCGTTTTTTCTTTTCTAACTTGGAATTAAATTACTACTAAATTAAGGACTGATCCAGCAATGTTCCCACTCTCCAAATTCCTGTTGACTTCAGTGAGAATTATACATACCAAACAACCGCAGGACTATGCCTGAGGTTTTACGTTTAAAAGTAGATATCAAAATGCATAAAACTGCTATTTGAATAGCCACATGGCAAGAAACACATTGTAGTGCATGATTATACTCTGACAAAGAAAGATTAAGAAAACGTCATTTATTTCTAATGATCACTCCCGGCATATAGGGTGAAACTTTTACTAGTCTTGGCTATATTTTTGGCACCAACTGTTGTGTATGTCACTTGTAAATCATTTATACAATATTTATTTTTGTATGGTATGATTAGAATCTAATGTATTGTTTTAAAAAAAATCTTAAGAACAATTTACCCTAATAGGACAGTTGTTTTAAGACTGGGTAAAACTGTAATATATACTATGATAATTTATAATATTTTGCACCAGTGTTGAAAAAAGATTAACTTGCTTTACAAGGTCAGTAGTAAATTAAAGTTTCCCTCACTGGTTTAACTTAAAACTAAACAAAAAAGTAGGTGGAACTTTGATAGATTGTACAACGTGTAACTATACATGTAAGTGTTTTTGAGCTATTTTTGGTTAGCAAGAATCAACTGATAACTTGCACTTTATCAAATTACAATACAGGTTTATTCTCTGAGGCTTATGTGGTGAAATGTATTATAAAGAGGGAGGAAATATTGCTGGAATCCAAGTGCTCTGTAAAAAATGTTCGATAAGAAAGTGCCTCCTGAATGGCATAAAAATTGTCCACAAACACTAATCCGATAGTGTTTCTTCAAAATATCAATAATCTCTAGACGCTGTTGATGCCAGTAAGCAATGCTCTTGTCTTAGTTGTAATGGCTAATGGCTTCTTTTGAGCTACACATCTGTATTATTTAGGATTGTGTGAAAGATTTTGTTATGGGAAAATTGCAAAACCTCACAATTCATCTGAACCCTCCCACCCCATGCCCCACACATTTTTGAGGGGTTGGAGAACTTTCACGTGTGTGAAAATTCAGATATTTTTACACATTTCAGTGTGAAAATTGAGCTTTACACCCTTTTTATTTTAAAAGTTGAATTTTACTTACAAATAAAACTGAGTGAAAGTTGGCCCATTTTCATTCACAAATGGTCATGTTCTTGGTCAAAAGCCATTGAATGTTGGTGTTTTCATCCAGTTGCATCATTTTTATGGCATTGCAGTAAAATATATGTCTCCCTAATGTGGGTGACTAGCTCAACAATCCCTGTTATTAATTACAAGGGTGGTTGCAATCTGCTAGTTTTATGCAAGGGAGGCCTGCCCTTTGGGCTCCTGGCGAGTTAATGGTGTGGCCCTCAGTTTCACAAAGTTTGGCCCTATCTTGAGTAGACTTTCTTAGGCCTGGTCTACACTAAGGGGGGGGATCGAACTAAGGTACGCAAGTTCAGCTACGCGAATAGCGTAGCTGAACTCGAACTACCTTAGTTTGAAGTACTCACCCGTCCAGACGCCACGGGATCGAAGTCCGCGGCTCCCCCGTCGACTCCGCCACCGCCGTTCGCGGTGGTGGAGTTCCGGAGTCGACGGGAGCACGTTTGGAGTTCGATATATCGCGTCTAGATTAGATGCAATATATCGAACTCCGAGAAGTCGAATGCTAGCCACCGACCCGGACGGTAAGTATAGACGTACCCTTAGGTTATTAAAGCCCAATCCTGTGAGCTGCTCTGCACCCTCAACTCCCATTGGCATTAGGGCTGCATAGGCCAGCCACTGAGATTGCAAGAGTAGTCTCTCTATATGTAAGCTGTATCTCTATATTTAATACTTTTCCTGTAGAATTTACATTTTCAATTCTTGGTTAACTGGGTGATATTTTTAGGTTACTGCTGAAGCCTCACCAAACATAACCAATATTTTGATGATCTAGATGAGAAGAACCATCTTGACTATTCTGCAGTGGTGGCTATCCTTTTTACTAGGGAGGGATTATATTTTATTAATAGTAATAGCATTGAAAAAAAGGTTTTGCACCTACTATTTGTGTAGTTAAATGACATATGGCTAAATTCTGGGTGTATCTGTGCAGATGCACTCATAGGCAAGAGAGCCCTGGGAGCCACTATGCAGACCTCATATCAAGGGAGTGCTAGACTGAGACATGGCTTGTGAACCCAGTAATGCTCTCCAGCCATAGCAGGTACAAAGCTGTGTCAGGGCACATACTCACCTTTCCAAAGCAACAGGTACAGCCACTGCTAATCATGTTCTCCAGCACCAACCCAAGTTATTCTGATGGTTTCATCATTGCATAGATGGAATGATTCAGGCTACTTCTACTTTGCAGCTCCATCTCCTCTAACCTCATCCCCATCAGGGCTTTGCAGGTGTGCAAGGACTCAGTCTTGCCCGGAAAAGGAGATGTTGGAACTGTCAAACGAAATTGCTACCAGTTCTGTTATATACAGATACATGGGGTTTGGTCAACAAATAAGTCAAAGTTACTGGGAATGTACAGTGTGGGAGATAGCTGTATTTATAATAGTTTAAAAAAATACATTTTCTGAAAACAATGTTTACAGAGACTCTGTGCATAGTTCTCCTTTTTGCCTCAAACTCTTAGCCAGTCTGTGGATGTAGTATGATATTTTAATAGCATATAAATGTTGAGATGCTACATATTTATTTTTTAGGCTCTGAACAATATATCATCTTTTTAAATATCTGATTTTTAAATGTTGTAAATATTGTACATTGTGTAAATAAATGAGGTTTTAAATATAAAAGTTGACCTATTTGTCTGATAATCTATATGTATTTTAAATTGTTTTGATAATTCCAGCTCTAGCCCTCCTACTCCTCTTAGAAAAATAATAGCATACTTTCTTTTGTCCTTCGTTAGCTTCTTTTAGGTGCCATTAGCAAAGGAAGAACCTTTGAAGACAAGAAGTACATTCATTGTTCCCACAGAAAGAAGTGCCCATGGGTCTGATCCATTTCCCACTAAACCTAATGTGAATCTTTTCATTGATTTCAGTGGGAGCTGGGTTGGATCCTATATATTTATCCTCTGGCACTCACTAAGAGAAATCCAAGGTAGTTCCATGCACAGAGTACCAGCAGGATTGGGACATAAATGTTCCAGTATATGCCTATATTCTGTTAAGTTCAGTAATCTTCCTTCTCATGAAAATAGTAGAAGGATGTAGACTATTCCTCCCAGTGACTTTGTTACTTGTAGGTTTAGGAGGAACTGCAATCATGCCAGGTTTCCAGCAATCCCATATTAAGCAGTGAGTAGCTTGTGTTCTTACTGCTGTTGACATTAATTAAAATTCAGCATATAATAAAAAGTGAATATAAGGTGGTTTAAAATAGGCTTGGAAGGATTCGATTTTTAATAGTAAATGTCAGTAAACATCAATTTCTCTGCGCACACACATAAACCAATGAAAAAAAATATTTCCATTGATAACAGAAATTTACAGATACCACAGTAAGGAAAATGCTGCTTGAGAACTTATTAGAGGTTTTTTTAAGGATATTTATTTGGTATATTTTGATATGCAATGGTGACAAGTTATATTTTAGTATTTATAACATTTTAACTTTTTGAATCTCAACATCTCCTGTCATCAAATAATTGTTGTCAGATCCTTCAATACCTGAACCCCCTTCAATTTCCCACAACTGTGAAAATTTAAATTGGTAAAAATGGGGAAAAATGCTTAAAAATAAACATTGATCTTATCCATTGAAATTATAAAGAAAATTGAATTCTGCCAAGTCTAAAATTAGTCTTATTTGTAATTGTGTGGCTATTTCCTGCTTTCTTGATAAATTGTAATTTTCTAAACAAAGGGCCTAATTCTTCTCTCTCACCAATTTAACACCAGTATACCTTTCTGTTGCTTTCATGTAGTTACGCCCGATTTATATCATTATGAGCTCTGATTCAATTGCAAAAACTTCAGACAACTAAAGAACTAATTCAGACTTGAACTTCATGTGAAGCTGATGCACACAGTTTACATCTCTTTGCTCAGAAGATATTGTATGTTCTGTGCTTTCTCATAAAGGTTTCAATTTACAGAAGTAATTTTAGCTGGTTTTCCTAGATTCATTTTTGTACCATAGAAGAAACATTTTGTTGTAAACTGGAAATACAAGATTTTTCAATGGACTTTTGTTAAGGCTGTGCTGTGACCTGGCAGCCAGTAACCCTGTATACTATCTTGATAGCATCCTGAAATTGCTTTCAGAAAGGATGACTCTTATATGGACATGAAATATAAACAAAATCCCCCAGACATTTATGAGGGTTCTTATCAGCAATGGTATTCCTTAGATGTCCCATGGAGATCTATAGGCTTCTTAAAAAAATAAACTACCTAGTCTATGTAGCTAAAAGCAATCCAAGATAGAAAAAAATAAAGGTTGTTAATAAAACAGTTTTTTATAGGTCTCTTTTACCCATTTAAACATGTTGTCTCCAGTCTGTAATAACTATTTAGGGCCTGGAGAGAGAAATGCTAAGACTACCCAAAGCTCACTATCAAACCCAAACAAATAAACGTCCTGTTTGCAATACAGTGAGTCTGCTTAAACGTGAAATCCCTGAAGAAAGAGGGTGGTGAGAGTCAACAGGGAATCACTGTTATATAATGGAGAGTTTCCAGAAATCTCCTCCAGAGAGTGATCTTATGAAAAATACCAAGCTCTTTATATATGTTTCCTATAAATGGGTTTTAATGGGGGGCAGAGGGAGGTTCCCCTTCTTTTCTGGTATAGTTTACAACAATAATAGGACTCTAGCAGTTCAAGGTTGCTGTTGGCATGGTTTCCAAATGCTATGTGTGTCTCTGTGCTTCTCCATGCATTCATTATCCCTACTGGACTGAAGGGCAGTCAGTGAACTTGTCAGAAATGGGAAAGAAGCTTGCATAAGTCTGTTGTAGAAAGTTATAATAAAGGTCATTACAGATCACTGATCGCTTTCGTGGTGGGAAAGGCTGATCTGAGGGTCTTCTGGCAGCAGAAGGTGATGCTGGGGCAAAAGAAAAAAAGACTAAACAAACTTTACAGAGGAAGGATATAACAAATGCTCGGAGAGCAAAAATGAAAATAGATCCCATTGTAAAGTGTAATTCATGCTAAACACTTAAAGCATCAGGAAGAGTGTTCGCATTGATAGTATTCTCTCTGTGGAGTAGACTTTGGAGTTCATTAACAATTTATAAAGCAATTTTACAGGACTATTCATTAGGTTGCTGTTTGCTTGGGAGAAAGAATAATTGCATTGGTCAAGGATTTAGCAGCAATTTACAATGAAGACACAAAACAGTTCTTTGGATGTTTGCAATGTCATGGGGCATATCAAGAAAGAATAAGATTCACTATCACCAGTGAAAGATTTACCTACAAGGAATACGGTGCTCAGCTTTTCCCCTGCAGAGTTTCAAAATGTACCAGTTAGAAGAATGGCAGAGATGATGCAATTTATACCAATGCTCAGCTCTTTAATTATTATGTATTTGTATGCTAGTAGTGTCTACAATGTGCTAGGCACTGTCCCAACACAAGGGAAAACACATTCCAGCCCCTGAAGCTAACCCCCACCCCACCAGTCTCTCTCCAATTATTGCCCCAAGCATCCCACACGTTCCTACTCTGTATATCAGTCCCCGCCTTCTAGCACACCTGCATTTCCTCACTCCCACCTTAATCATAAAATATGTGCTGCTCTGAGCCCTCAGAGCTTCTGTACGCATTCCTGTTTATAATCGTGCCTCATGGTCAAAGGCTCATTCACATTTCAACAGGTGCATCCAGCAACACTCAAGGACAGATTAATTACACTAAGCTACAGCCCATCCCAGGCTTGCAGAATGTATTTTAACCCATCTCCTAAAGCAGTGAGACTCTGCTATAGGAGAGTGTCTGTGAGCAGATGTTAACGTTCACAAATGTTTTACTTCTGGATCTGCAAGATGTTTAAATTCACTGACAGCCAGACCAGTCAAGATGTATAATTTATAATCTAGCTCATGTTGTTTGTCTTTAAAATCACCACCACCACCTTTGACCTTAATCTAAAGGCCATGGGTTTCTTTCTTAAGGCTAGCAAGTGGCCTGTGAGACCTTGTTTAAATGAGGGCTCGCCTAACACCATGCACCCTATTAACTACAGTACCAGGACTACCAAATCCACAGTGGATTGTCTCAGGAGCGTCCCACCTAGCATAGTAGGATGTGGATCACTTGCTTAGGCACCTGTCTCTCCCTATTCATTGTTCAGGGAGCCTAACTCAGGTTTTATAGCTTGCAATGCTGTTCCTATGATTTTCAAAGTGCCTAAGTCCCTTGATGGCTCTGGGTCTGAGTCCTTTTGTAACCTTTTTCAGATTTTTTTGGGCCTCAGTTTTATCTTCTCACCTTAGGAAAGTCCTTGTCACAAATAAGAAAATTCACAGAACGCTAATCAGCCGGCTGCAAAGTCTCTGCTCCAGGGAGGGGGGGGGGGGCGGGAAATAATGAAAGCTCCTAGCAGTGTCGTGAATCCCACCTACCAGACAACAATGTGTTGCCTACAAACCTCTCATGTGGCTGTAGACCTCGGAATCATGTTCTACTCAGCTGAAACATCAGTGGGGGCATAGCCCGCGGGTGCAAGACATTCAGGTGCGGCGATAGGAGAGACCAAGCAGCCTGCAAACTTTTGCCTCAGCATGTTTTTGTTAATGCCCTACATGTTTCCCTGCATACTTGTTGTTGGAGGGCCGGGGGGGGGAGGGGGAGAGGAAGCTGATGAGTAAATGGCATCAATGGTAATTTCCATTGGCAATTTCTTGGGATGAGGAGGGCTTGGTTTGATTCAGGCTATTTGGCCTTGACAGGTGAGATCAGCAGCAGAGCAAGTTGAAGAACTTCTATTTTGTACAAGCTGACTACATGATCTATTGCCTTTAAACACGTAACAGTGGATTGCTTTCCTGTAACGCTGGGCAAAGACTTCATAAGCTACAGCTAACTTTGGGGCCAGATGCTCCATTGATCCCTGCCTGTGGAAAGGCTCACTAGAGAGATGTCTGTGCAGCTGCACGGCAAGAGTCCCATTGTGTGTACACAGGCTCGTGCTAGCTCTGCTCAAGGTAGTGCGCTAAAAGTAGCAGTGTAGCTGGGGTGGCTCGGGCTAGCTGCCTGAGCTTGCCTCCTAAAAGGCGAGCTGGAGGAGGGGGTTGGGCAGGCTTGGACTTAGGGCGTCCCAAATGCTGCCCATTTTAGGGTTTCCTCCCCTGTCTAGTACTCAGTACTCGGTATTGTACGGGACGGCCCTTTTTAAGAGTGCACCATGTGGCCCGCCCATCCCCCACCAATGTGACTGCACCACAAAAATCATGCTGGTGAGGGGGTGGAGTGAGGGGGAGGCTCAGTGCTGTCTTAAAGATGGTGCCCACTGGCATAGGTGCTGGAACTAGGGGTGCTGCTGCCACACTCCTTGGCTTGAAGTGGTTTCCATTATATACCTGGTTTACAGTTTGGTTCAATGACTCTCAGCACCCCCACTATACACAGTGTTCCAGCATTCCTGTCCACTGCATGCATCTGCGGTCATACCAGCAGGGATGGGGCTCACACTAGCAGGGGCAGGCCCCCACCATTCCTGGATGTGCTAGAATGTCTGGTATTCCAGGAAGGCATGAATGGCCACCCTATGTTATGTCCACACTGCTATTTTTAGTGCGCCAGCTCTTTAAACCACTTTTGCCCCTCCCCAGGCTCAGGCTTTGTGCCAAGCCCCAGTTGGCTGGCAATGAGGCTGGGGGGCAATATGAGCTCGGTTAGCAACTACAGGAAGAAACAAACCAACCTTAAATTAAAGCTCAGAATCACTGATCCTAAATACATGAGGCCTGCTTTTGCTCTTACTCCGTAGTGTGACGGATCTGCGAAACAGGGACTGTAATGCCCATCAGCCCGCTCCTGACTGTCCCTTCCCTTCCTGCTGGCTAAGCAGTGACCGTGTTTGCCATCAGTCCCCTCCCCACTGCACTCCCCTTCCTCTGGCCAGATAAGAGGTGAGACTAGCAAGAGGTCCTGAACCAAGAAGTGGCTGGCTCTGTTTGGGAGGGAGTGGGAGCCTCTTGGCAGCAAGAAGCTGGAGAGAAGAAGCGCCAGGAACTGAGGGTGTAGCTACACTGAAAATGATACAGTTGCAGCACTGTGTGTGTGTGTGTTAGACACTTACTACAGCAACAGGGCGGGTGGGTGTGTCTTGTTGCTGTAGTTAATTGCTATGTGGTAGCTAGGTGGATGGAAGCTATACCAGGCAGTAGGTTGGCCTAGCCACAGAACTTTACACACCGCTGAGAAATGTAGCTACGTTGATGTAAAATTTCAGCGTAGTCCAGCCCTTAGTCTGTGGACAAAGCTGCACGTGGAACAGGCTCTGACTGACATATCACAGAAGGGTGCAGGTCTGTGTGGGACTTATGGGCGCAGCAGCGGCTGGGCAGGAAACTAGTCCAACGGGGCCTCAATGAATGACACTAACTGAGCCTGACCTGGACATTCATAAATGCTTATTTGCTTGAATGGAGACTAGACTGGAGCAGGCAGCCAAGGCCACTAGCCTGACAAGCCCTGACTTGTGATCGTGCTGCACCAGGGCCCCACAACAAGAACTGCTATTGCGCCCTTTGAACCGTAACTGTTTGGGTATTTGCAACCGTTCCCCTTTCCTGCCAGCCCTAGCAAGATCCTTTCCCTGAGCCATGTGGCTGAGTGGTTATTGGGCCCCACAAGGGCTAGCATCTACAAGGCCTAGCTGCTGAAGCAGCTACAATGTTTTCCTCCAAGACACGTGACACTGAGCATGCTATTGGCGTCCCAGAGGCTTGGGGTATAGTGTAATCCCAATAATTACAGTATTTACACTGATGCAAGGAACATTATTTCTCAGCAAATCAGTTGGGTTTCATAAGTGTAATCAGAAGTGGTCTAAGCGTGAGGCAGGACAGCGTGTTACAGAATTTCTTGGGAAATGTATTTTATTATGGCTTTTAATGCAAGCTCAACAACAGCTGCTATGGGAAACCCTGAAAAAGGCGGTAGCAGGGGGAGAGGGTAGAAAAGAAGCATTTAATGTCCCAAAGAGCAACATCCTTGATTTCCTCATTTCAGAGGGGTTGTGCCAGGAACACTTGCTCATGTGAGTAGTTTTTTACTAGTGCTGTTTGAAAAAAAATAATGGAAAGTACTTTTTATGAAACAGTTGGAAAGAAAATGGAACAGGCATGGCCTAAATGGTTGGCGTGACGTAAAGGAGCCTGAACAGTCATGGTTCAGCCCATGGGTGGATGCCCTTGATGTATAGGCACTATATAGGGAAGCTGTAAGGCTACCTCCAGAGGCCTCTTTGCAATTCCTGGTTAGGGTGGGGATGGGCTGGAAGTGTGCATTGACAGTAATGCCAAGCTAAGGTGATTCCCAGAAGTTTTAGGCCCCATAAGGGAGCCCACAGAGTCTGCTATAAACTAGACAGGACCCAAGGTCTTCTCCAGCACCCAGGATTGGCCAAGTCCAAAGATGGTGGAAAGCCATCAACAGTGGTTTTCAACCTTTTCCATTTATGGACCCCTAAAATTTTTCCAGTGGAGGTGTGTACCCCTTTGGAAATATTAGACATAGTCTGTGAACCCCCAGGGGTCTGCGGATCATAAATTGAAACCCACTAGTCTATGGTAATGACAACCTTTCACGGACCCCTTAGACATAGTCTGCAGACCGACCACAGGTTGAAAACCACTGGCTAATAAGATACATTAAAGTGTCCATATATCCAGGGGCGGCTCCAAGCCCCAGCACGCCAAGCGCATGCTTGGAGCGGCAAGCTGCGGGGGTGCTTTGCCGGCGCCGCGGGGGCGGCAGGCAGGGTGCCTTCGGCGGCTTGCCTGCAGGAGGGCCGCTGGTCCTGTGGCTTCTGGATCTCCTGCAGGCAAGCCGCCGAACGCAGCCTGCCTGCCGTGCTTGGGGTGGTGAAATGCCTAGAGCCGCCCCTGCATATATCACTAAAATCCCATCAAGTTTTAAACATGTAGCATTCTGTGTCTTCAGATAGAATTTAAACCTGCTGTTAATAGGCAGCAGGTTTAAAACAAATAAAAGGAAGTTCTTCTTCACGCAGCGCACAGTCAACTTGTGGAACTCCTTACCTGAGGAGGTTGTGAAGGCTAGGACTATAACAATGTTTAAAAGGGGGCTGGATAAATTCATGGTGGCTAAGTCCATAAATGGCTATTAGCCAGGATGGGTAAGTATGGTGTCCCTAGCCTCTGTTCGTCAGAGGATGGAGATGGATGGCAGGAGAGAGATCACTTGATCATTGCCTGTTAGGTTCACTCCCTCAGGGGCACCTGGCATTGGCCACTGTCGGTAGACAGATACTGGGCTAGATGGACCTTTGGTCTGACCCGGTACGGCCGTTCTTATGTTCTAATCTATAAATCTGGGGTTAGACATCTAACAGCTGACACTATTGTATATGCCAGCTTTGCTTTGCTCCTCAATAGGTCAAAGTCTACACTTTCTATTTTATAGAGTCATAGAATTTAAGGCCAAAAGGGATCATTAGATCATTTAGTTTGACCTCCTGTATACCACAAACCATTAAATTTCAAACAGTTATCCCATATTGAGCCAAATAACGTGTGTTTGGTTAAAGCTTATCTTCTATGTAGGCATCCAACTTTGATTTGAAGACACCACTTCTCTTGGCAGCTTGTTCCAATGGTTAATCACCCTCTTGGTTAAAAAATTTGCATTTATTTCTAATTTGAATTTGTCTAGATTCAGCTTCCAGCTGCTTTTGCTGCTAGATTACAGAATCCTGCACTTGTACATTGTAATTAAATCACCACTCAATCTTCCTTTGTATAAGATAGACTTAGAGCTCAATACATTTCTCACTGTAAATCATTTTCTTCAGCTCTCAAACCATTTTTACAGCTCTTCTCTGGACCCTCTCCAAAGTTTTCCACTTCCCTTTAAAAATGTGGCCACCATTTAAAATTGTACGCAGAATTCCAGTATCAGTCTCACTGGTGCAGTAGACAGAGGTAAACTCACCTCTCTTTTACTAGTTTTTACTCCCGTTTATACAACCTAGGAGAACATTAGCCCTTTATTTTGCTACATCTTGCACTGGGAGTTCGTGTTCAGTTGCTTGTTCCCTATGACTCCCTAAAGCCCTTTCAGTCATTGCTTTCCAGGATACAATCCCCATTCTGTGGGTATGGCCTGCATTCCTTTTTTCCTGGCTGCACATATATGTATGCATCTGGCTGTATTAAAACAAACTTTGTTTGACTGGGCCCAGTATACCAAGCAATTCAGATTGTTTTGTATGCCTTCCCTGTCATCATCATTACCACGCTGCCTGCCATCGTTGTATCAGCTACAAATTATATCAGCAGTGATTTTACATTTACTTCCAGATTCCTGATGAAAATGTTAAATAGCATCTGGCCCTGTACCAATCGCTGCAGAGCCCCACACCCATTCAATGACAATTCTCCATTGACAACTACTTTTTTAGATCAGTTCTTAATCCATTTGCGCTCAGGTCTGAATCCATTTAACATGTGCTTTATTGATATTGTATAGTGCTAGTGTTTTAATCAGAATATCTTGGGGTAGTAAGTAAAATGCCTTACAGGTTATGTCTACACTACGAAATTAGGTTGCTATTATAGAAATCAATTTTTAGAAATCGATTTTATACAGTCAATTGCGTATGTCCACACTAAGCGCATTAAGTCAGCAGAGTGTGTCCTCACTACCGTGGCTAGCATCGACTTACAGAGTGATGCACTGTGCGTTGCTATCCCCAGCGTTGCGGCCTAGGTGAAACTTCCACCTTGCGCCCCCCCCCACCCCAGCCCTGTGGCAGCTCCCTGTCCTCCCTCCCCCTGATGCACCCCCCCACCACAGCTCACCTCTGCTCTGCGTCCTCCCCGAGCACGCTGCCCCTGCTCTAATTCTCTCCTTCCCAGGCTTGCGGCACCAAACAGCTGATTGGCACTGCAAGCCTGGGAGGCCGGAGAAATGGAGCAGCTACCACCCTCTGGGAGGAACCGCTGTAAAAAAAAAATTGGGGGCACCGCTTTTTGGCACCCCCAAATCTTGGCGCCCTAGGCAACCGCCTAGTTCACCTTAATGGTAGCACCGGCCCTGGCTATTCCACAGTTCCCGCAGTCTCCACAGCCCATTGGAATTCTAGGATAAGTTCCCAATGCCTGATGGGGCTAAAACATTGTCGCAGGTGATTCTGGGCCAGGCAAACAAGCACAGACTGGTGGGACTGCATAGTGTTGCAGGTATGGGATGATTCACAGTAGCTGTGAAACTTTCGCATGTGTAAGGCCACTTTCCTGGAACTCTGTGAGTTGCTTTCCCCCACCCTGAAGCACAGGAATACCAAGATGAGAGCTGCCCTGACAGTTGAGAAGTGAGTGGCAATAGCCCTGTGGAAACTTGCAATGCCTGAGTGCTACTGGTCAGTCGGGAATCTATTTGGAGTGGGCAAGTCTACTGTGGGGGCTGCTGTGATCCAAGTAGCCAATGCAATCATTGACATTCTGTTATCAAGGGTAGTGACTCTGGGAAATGTCAGGTCATAGTGGATGGCTTTGCTGCAATGGGGTTCCCTAAATGTGGTGGGGGCGATAGACGGAACGCATATCCCCATCTTGGCACCAGACCACCTTGCCAACCAGTACATAAACTGCAAGGGATACTTCTCACTGGTGCTGCAAGCACTGGTGCATCACAAGGGACATTTCATCGACATCAACGTGGGATGGCCAGGAAAGGTGCATGACGCTTGCATCTTTAGGAACTCCAGGCTGTTTGAGCAGCTGCAAGAAGGGACTTACTTCCCAGACCAGAAAATTACCATAGGGGATGTTGAAATGCCAATAGTTATCCTTGGGGACCCAGCCTACCCCTTGCTCCCATGGCTCATGAAGCCATACACAGGCAGCCTGGACAGTAGTAAGGAGCAGTTCAACTATAGGCTGAGCAAGTGCAGAGAAGTAGTAGAATGTGCCTTTGGATGTTTTAAAGCTCGCTGGCGCTATTTGCTGACTAGGTCAGACCTCAGCGCAACCAACATTCCTATTGTTAATGCTGCTTGCTATGTGCTCAATAATATCTGTGAGAGTAAGGGGGAGATGTTTATGGTGCGGTGGGAGGTTGAGGCACATTGCCTGGCGTCTGATTATGAGTAGCCAGACACTAGGGCAATTAGAAGAGCACAGCTAGGCATGCTGTGCATCAGAGAGGCTTTAAAAACCAGTTTCATAATTTCCCAGGCTCCGATGTGACACTTGTGTGTGTTCCTCCTTGATACAAACCCGCCCCCTTTGTTGATTTTAATTTCCTGTAAGCCAACCATCCTCCCTCCTTTGAAATAAAGTAGCTATTGTTTTGAAACCATGCATTCTTTCTTTAATAATTTTTTAAAAATTAGATAATGGACAAGGTAGCCCGGGTGGGGTGGGGGAGGAGGGAAAGACAAGGCCACATAGTTTATTGTAGCCACACTACAAATCAAACTGCTTGAATGACAGCCTTCTGTTGCTTGGGCCATCCTCTGGAGTGGACTGGCTTGGTGTCCGGGACCTCCCCCTCCCCAGCCCCCTAGTTCTTGGGCATCTGGGTGAGGCGGCTATGGAACATGGGGAGGAGGGTTGGTGGTTATACAGTGGATGCATCAGGGGTCTGTGCTCTTGTTGGCTTTCCTGAAGCTCCAACACATGCTTCATCATGGCCGTTTGCTCCCCCATTAGCCTCAGCATCGTGTACTGCCTCCGCTCTTCATGCTCACTCAGTTCTTTCCTGACCTCTGGCACTGAATGCCTCCATGCATTGAGCTGTACCCTATCAGTGCGGGAGGACTGCATCAGCTCAGAAAACATGTCATCACGAGTGCATTTTTTTCGCCTTCTGATCTGCGCTAACTGTAGAGATGGAGATGATAGGGGAAGCATAGAAACATTTGCACCTGGGGGGAGATTAAAAAGGGAGAATAAAATTGGGTTGGCTTCTTATGCTCTCATAATATGTGGGAATGTTTTCAAACTGCAGCGCCTCCCTTTCTCAGAGCAAGCAATGGGCTGGGTTTCACATTTAAAAGGCGGGGCTGCAGTATTTGTGTAGATAGGTAATAAGGTAATAATTGGAGATATACCAATCTCCTAGAACTGGAAGGGACCTCAAAAGGTCATTGAGTCCAGCCCCCTGCCTTCACTAGCAGGACCAATTTTTGCTCCAGATCCCTAAGTGGCCCCCTCAAGGATTGAATTCACAACCCTGGGTTTAGCAGGCTAATGCTCAAACCACTGAGCTATCCCTCCCCCACACACCTACTTGCACCCCACTGTGTGGCTATTCTCTGGGATGATCCCTCCTGTCACTGCGTGGCTATTCTCTGGGATGATCCCTTTTAGCCAGGTGCAAACAGCCCAGCATGAATGGGGTCCTTTCACTGTTCCCTTACAAAAATTCCCCTATTTCAACCAGGTGACCATGAACACTATTGCTTTTAAACCCTGTACTGTAGTTACAAATGCACACTCACCAGAGGTGCCTTCTCCGGCTTCAGGGTTGGGGATCCTGCCTTGGGAGGCTATTGGCTCCAGGGTGATGAAAAGTTCCTGGGGAGAACAGATTCACTGCTTGGCTGCTGCGCATTCTCCTCCTCCTCATCCAAAAATCCTCCTCCGTGTTCCGTGAGACTCCCTCCTTGCAAGTGTCCTGGGATAGTGGTCGGGTCCCCACCTAGAATAACATGCAACTGTTCATAGAAGCGGCATGTGTGGGGCTCTGACCTGGAGTGACTCTTTGCCTCCTTTGTCTTTTGGTAGACTTGCCTGAGCTCCTTAACTGTCACATGGCACTGCTGTGTGTCCCTGGTGTAGCCTCTGTCCAACATGCCCTGTGAGATTTTGGCAAATATATTTGCATTTCTTCTTTTGGATCGGAGTCCTGCCTGCACAGGTTCTTCTCCCCATACAGCAGTCAGATCCAGTGTCTCCCTTTCGGTCCATGCTGGAGCTCATTTGCCATTCTGGGACTGCATGGTCTCCAGTGCTGCTGAGCTCGCCATGTTGACCAAACAGGAAATTAAATTCAAAAGTGCCCGGGGCTTTTCCTGTATAGCTGGCTAGTGCATTGGAGTTCAAAGTGCTGTCCAGAGTGGTCACAATGGAGCACATGGGATAGCTCTTGGAGGCCAATACCGTAGATTTGCGTCCACACTATCCCAAATTTGACCCACCAAAGTTGATTTTAGCACTACTCCCCTCACCAGGGAGGAGTACAGAAGTTGATTTTAAGAGCCCTTTAGGTCGATGGAACAGGGTTGGTTGTGTGGACACGGTCATTTTTAAATTGACCTAACGCGGCTAAATTCGCCCTAACCCCATAGTATAGACCAGGGCTAAGTATATTATATCTACACAGGTACCCTTAGCAACCAAACTTGTAATTTCATCAAAGATTGAAATCCAGTTGGTTTGACAAGATCTATTGTCCACTAAATCACGTTGACTGGTATTAGTTATATCACTAGCCTTTAATTATTTAGTAACTTAATCCCATATCCGTTTTTTCATTATTTTGTTGGGACTGATGTCAGGCTAATCAGCCAATAGTTCCCTCAATCATCCTTTTTGAATACTGGCACTCCTCCAGCTGGTGTAGATCTCTAGAGGTACATCAAATTTACCTTGGCCCCAAGACTTAACCATCCCACCCCACAGAAATACAACAGTCAGCCTAAATAAAACTGGTGAAGGGAGCTTGAATAAACTGGCTTATTTAACTCTGCTCTTTTGCAAACTTTGCATAACTCACAGAAAGTAGAAATGAATCAGATTTTAATTAGGATAAAGTGATTTGCATTATAAGATGGATAGTGCAGAATGTAAATGAAGCTCTATTTAAATAGAGCTAAAGTTCAAACTGTGAAAACTTATTAGAAATTATTTTGTTGCTATAT
Organism: Mauremys reevesii; assembly: GCF_016161935.1. Lineage (NCBI taxonomy): Eukaryota > Metazoa > Chordata > Testudines > Geoemydidae > Mauremys > Mauremys reevesii. Next base: position 51,860,021 of record NC_052633.1, on the reverse strand, counting down.
GCAAATAACAGAGTGTTAAAAACAAAAACTTACCCCAGGGGACTATGATTTGGACAGCTCATAACGATGTGAGCCAAGTCATTTTTCTTGTGTGATTTTTTTGTATTCAGAGCTGCTTGGTGCCCTCCCACGCAAAACAGTGCGGTAGGTGGCTAGAGATGCCAAAATATACAAAGAACAATCATGTTGTGGCACGAAGAAAGTGGGGTTACAAGAAGACGTGTAGACTAGAAGAACCAGTGACTATTCCACAAACCAATGCCTACCTTTAGTGCAGCCCCTGAGAGTACATGTGTGGACGTCACAATTTCATGTGCATGCAAAGAGTTATAGCTGTGGATCATCATTGCCTGGATGTCCCCCTCTGCACCTTTGCCATGTCTGTTCTGTGTGTTGTTCCCTGATGCTTCTTTCCTCTCTCCAGAGAATGCTCAGTAGGCCAGTCACATCGCATGGCAAGTTATGGCTGCCATGAGACGCAGTAACTCTAGATGCCCCTTTCCTGTGTTCTGCAACATCACAGTTCTTTGTGGATGACCCCTCTCACCCTGTTTCTGAGCCAGGCATAGGGTGTAGCAGACCTTGTATATGTTGTGAGCCTGCTGCTTCTGGGGGATTTGAGGCTTATAGCATCCTACTACCAGACATTTCCCTCTCCACCTCAAACTCAGCACAGGGAACTGAATTAGTTTGTAACACATTTCTTCATACAGCACAACAGAGGGAAGCCTGTCATCCCACAATTCACTGGTGCTATTATCATTATAAAAATCATTAATTGGAACAGTGAGACAAAATAATTCCACCATCAATGTCTTGACTGAGTCCTTTCCCATATTCTATTAATAGTTTCTTAAACCCCTAAGTGGTAGTTCAGAATTCACCGGTGAATGAGTTAGATTAAGACTATGAATTTTAAAAAGAGATTTGTGTATTACAGCATCAGCTTCTGGTCAGTCTCAGCTAGGGCTGCAAAGTTGTTAGCATGCACACTTGGAGCTATACTGATTTACATCAGCAGAGAATTTGGCCCTCTGGATTTTGTTCAGGTCCTCTGGACTGGGTTGAATTTCCCATTCTGAGTGGGAAATTTTATCTCTAAATCATGTATTTCTAGGGGTTTACCTTTAAAAAAAATCCTTGCACTTGTGGGGGGGGGGGGTTGTCTGTCATTGAATCCTTGTAGCTGCTTAAAATGGATGCTGCTATAATCCACATAAAGTGCCCCATATTGTTCAAGCAGACAGAAAAGCAGAAAATAGTGCAGTGCACTCCTCTCTACCAAAAATCTCAGCTTTCATAACTGTTAAAGCTCTATTTGTTGTGTCTAGAAAAGAAATCCTACCCACAGACCACGTGGGGTTGGTATTTGCTACTTTATCTAATTCATTAAAGACAATTATAGCAATTAGTCGGAGATCGGGGGTGGTGCAAAATATTCCATCAATTTTTTCTAACAGAAAATTGGGGTTTTGACTAAATATTTTTTGCAAAAAGTGTCTGTTGTGAGATTTAACTAACTGTTTGCAAAGTGATTTGAGACGGATGGAACGGCCTACAGAGGTGTAACGTTGTTAATAGTATCAAGCCAAATTCCTGAGCAACAGGTCACTTTCCTAACTTCTAGTGTGATATTTACACCTGCATCAAACTGTGTTACAGCCTGGTAAAGTTAAAAATAAAGGAGGTAGCTCCATGATGAGTCTTTTATTATTCCCACTCCAAATGGCTATGAAATTCTAGATCAATTAGTACAATCATCAAGTATTATCTCCTTTCAGTGGCATTTCCTGTTTCCTATAAAGATTCTGCTTTGCATCATGTTCCACAGAAACTCCAGTTTCCACATACTGTTCATTGTTAATGCATTGTTGTAGCATGGGCACCTAGCAGGCTTTAGTGTTCACACACAGTGTTATTCACATCCTAAATACAGACTTTCATTTCAAGCATTACTATACTTAGAACAAACGGAATGCCACTGAGTGACATTAAAAAGAACTGGAAAATTAGACAAATTAGAGGATTGGGCCAAAAGAAATATGATGAGGTTCAACAAGGACAAGTGCAGAGTCCTGCATTTAGGACGGAAGAATCCCATGCACTGCTATAGACTAGGGACCGAATGGCTGGGCAGCAGTTCTGCAGAAAGGGACCTAGGGGTTATGGTGGACGAAAAGCTGAATATGAGTCAACAGTGTGCCCTTGTTGCCAAGAAGGCTAATGGCATTTTGGGTTGTATAAGTAGGGGCATTTCCAGCAGATTGAGGGATGTGATCATTCCCCTCTATTCAGCACTGGTGAGACCTCATTTGGAGTACTGTGTCCAGTTTTGGGCCCCACACTACAAGAAGGATGTGGATAAGTTGGAGAGAGTCCAGCGGAGGGCCACAAAAATGATTAGGGGGCTGGAGCACATGACTTACGATGAGAGGCTGAGGGAACTGAGATTGTTTAGCTTGCAGAAGAGAAGAATGAGGTGGGATTTGATAGCTGCTTTCAACTACCTGAAAGGGGGTTCCAAAGAGGATGGATCTAGACTGTTCTCAGTGGTAGAAGATTACAGAACAAGGGAGTAATGGTCTCAAGTTGCAGAGGGGGAGGTTTAGGTTGGACATTAGGAAAAACTTTTTCACTAGTAGGGTGGTGAAGCACTGGAATGGGTTACCTAGGGAGGTGGTGGAATCTCCTTCCTTAGAGGTTTTTAAGGTCAGGCTTGACAAAGCCCTGGCTGGGATGATTTAGTTGGGTTTGGTCCTGCTTTGAGCAGGGGGTTGGACTAGATGACCTCCTGAGGTCCCTTCCAACCCTGAGATTCTATGAAAATAAAATATACAATACTTGGAGAACGTTCATATGAACAACAGAATAGCAAAGGGCCTTGCTCCTGCCTTAGGCTCCAATTCAGCACATGCCTAATTTTAAACTCATTGGCTTCAACGTGACTAGTCACACATACTAAAGTTAGGGAGTGCATATGGACCTCATTGAGCTGGAGCCTTATTAAAGTTCATGGCTTTCTGAAAACATACCCCAAATCAGTCCTGTTCTCTAAAAGGTAATGTTGCCCTTCTTGCATTGTCTCTCCGTAGCTTTGTACAAATTTCCTTATTATAAAATGAAACAATAGGGCATTATTTTTTTTAAATACTTTCTCCAAAGTTAAACTCAGTAGCACATATTACTTTTCCTAAAGCTTTTCCTGCCTGTTGGGCTCTGCAGGTTTAGAATGAGAGATTACCTTCTTGATGAAGCGTGACAGCCGATCGCATGAAATTTCAGTCTCATAATCCTGTTAGTTTTTCATAGTAAGAAGCCACAGTGATTCCACAGTCATGCACCTCCTGAAATGATATTTTGTCTTACTGAAAAGAACAAAGAATTGCAATTGATGCAGTGATGCACCTTTGTTTTAAGGGAACCGCAGCAGTTTGTTGAAACTAATGGACATCACCAACTTGCAACTATTCTTGTACATGGCCTTATGTTCCATGCAGTTTGCAGTAACTATGAGCATGTCAGAGGTGTGTGGGTCAGACCCTTGCTTTCTTCTATGGGTTGCCAAACCTTCTCCTTCAATGGAAGGTTACAGAACAAACTGTGCAAGAAAAACCTTGTAGAGTGAATGGCACCATCAGGACAGTCCCTGCCCCCTCAGTGGTTATCAAAAAGTAGGGGAGGGACCTGACCCATTAATAACAGAACTTTGGTAACACTAGTGCTAGCTGAGAATTTTTCTGTGAAGCTTTTTTCTTGGAAAATGCTGATTTGTCAAAATTTAAACTGTTTGTGGGAAAGGGGCATTTCAATGATTTTCACCTTTCCAATATTTTTGAAAGGGGTTGGAAGTGTGTAAATGTCCCACTTCAACATTTTCTAAATAAAACTTCCATTTTTTTGGTTCAAAATGACTTTTTGTTAAGAACTTTAAGTTAATGTATAAAAAAGTAAATAAAAATAGAAGATCAAACTCGATACAAAACATTTTGAAAGTCTCAAAAATCAATGTTTTGATTGACCCAATCTGAAATTTTCCAGATTTTTTTTGGTTCATGCAACTTTTTGAGATTTTTGCCTTTTTGTCCTGATTTGGGATAGGAAATATTTTTGAAATCTCAAAGATTCTCACAGGATGGGAAAACAGTTTCCTGCCTAGCTTTAGTCAACCCGTATTTTGCACCTTTTAATATACAGAAGTAGATTTGCTTCTTTCAATTTAGCTATTGACTTTCCAGTAAGTGATTTGTTTGTCATACCTGCCTCATGGAGTTTTCCAGCCCTTGGCCTCAAAGCTGGTATTTGCTGGTAGCTGAGTGGAAGGGGAAATGCCATCCAGCCTCAAAAGTCCTGAATGTCCACACAGAAGAGAACTCACAGTAATGTGAAGTCAAACACCTTCACATAAATAATCTTGCATCTCCTCATTGCTGCTCTGGGCCCCCACCCTTTCCACTGGCAGCACCACTTCCTCTGAACCTTCTGCCATTTGATGACTCCTGGTAGGGAGCAATCCACGCTACATTATGTGTGTGCACATGGAGAACCGCAAAGCCTTTGTGTGGGAAGGCAGGTAGATGTATCACTGGGGCCCAGAAGAGCAGCTGGACTTCAAATTCATCGGGGGTGGGAAGCGACATGGAAAGGGAGAGCAAGGAGTCGATGGTAAACGGAAGGGAGACAAATTGGTTACTAGCTATTGGGGAAGAGTGCGAGGAAGTGTCTAGATGCAGGGATGGGGAAGCATAAGGAGACAGCAGAGTGGTACAGCTGTGGGCTTTTTCTGGTGAAGTGGCATAGTTTTCTGAAAAGCTGGGAATCATCACTTAGAAGATGCCTAACAAATAGTTTCCTGTGCAACGTAGCCACCTAGGAGGTTATTTAGTGCTAGCTGCTGGTTACTATTAAACTCTAAGATGAACATGTAAAAAGAACCTAATAATATGGATAGGAGAAAAAGGGCAGAAAATCTGATTAGATAGGCAAGCAAGCCTAATCTGAAAATGACTATTTCTGCTGAACACAGACTGTGCTATTCACAGCCCTGTTGCATCTGGCAGCCAGGCTACATGAGCTTTCAACTCATTGTTTTTATTGAGCAGTCTTGAATTTCTGTCAAAATCAGCCTGTGATAATTGTGTTTTTTGTTACAAAATGGCAAAGGCAATATGAGCTTTGTGGCTGAAGAACATAAATAAATTTGGCTTCCTAATCTTATCCCGCCACAGGCATAGTGCATACTTTAACAAGATCATCTCGAAAAAGCACTGGCCTTGGAGGACTGCAAAGATTAAAACCCAGGCCCTGGTGGACCAACTAATATGCTTAATCAGGTTCCCATGAAATATGAGTTGGGGGCCACTAGATGAGCATTTCAAAAAGAAGGTGCTTGTTTTGTGTGAAGGGGTAACTAAATCTGGAAATGAATCAAGCCCATTTAATCAGCATTTTTCTTCATTACGCTATAGGTATTTTGGTCCATTTTAAAAATCTATCATTAATAGAAAATAGCTATTAATCATCAAGCTGCTGCAGCACATACTATAGCAGGTGTGGCTAGCAAATGCACACCTCCTCTGCTGCCAGACACAACTGGTAGATCCTGAAATTCCTTCTGTTTCAAAAGACTATCTATTTAAGTAACCACAGAATCGTTGCCGAGAGGGTATGAGTGGGAGCAATGATTAAATGAAAAGTGAATATAATGAGTATCAATTTTAAACTAGACTCACCATGTAGCTACAGTACAGTAGGTTTCAATTTAAATACTATGGTGATAAGCATCTCACAAAACCACAAATAGATTAATTTTTCAGCCTACCTTATTATTCATAATCATATGCAATACACAATAACTATTTTGGTAACTCAGCTGATGTGCATTTGCTAGCCACACCCACTGTAGAATGTTTTGCAGGAGTCAGCAGGCTAATCCCTGAACTAACCTGAGCAATCATTGTCATTTTTCCTAATTGATTCTTTTAAATATTATCCACAATTTCAGATAGTTTGGAGAGTTGAGGAGTAAAAAAAATCTGTGCCCTTTGTGTAACATTACTCAAAAGCCATTAAAATGCATTAAAAATCTCAAAAATTAGCCCATTTCCACACAATTTTTAGCATAACCTGGCACATGTTCTTGTGAAAATGGGCCCATTATTGAGTGCTGGTAGCGTCTGGCTCACGAAAATGCAAAAAATTCCATGTTCATATGTTTCTGATGAGAAAATAGCAAATTTTTTGCAACTGGAAATAATATGAAATGTTTTTCCTTTTGGGGTCGGGTGAGGTGAGGGAAAGTGATATTGGGTATACTTGTGAAAGCTTTGTGCAAAATTCCCTGAAACAAAAGTTGTGAATGTCTCAGGGCTGCTCGGAGGAACCATTATGGATATAAATAACAAGGTTGAATTAATGACTCAGGAGTCGAGGTTGGTCTCATGTTTGAATTATAATGATCCCTGGTTGTAAATGGTCTGTTGCAATTCTCCATTACACCTTCGGTAAGATTGGAAGAGAGGCTGAAACCATCTTACAACTCTGCTAGTTTGTCAGAAAGGATGGAAGCACTTTGGGGCAGGGCGGGCAAAGGGAGAACTAAAACTCCGCTTTCCACACTGACCTGTGCTGGAGGGAGAGAAGTGGCTCCATAAAGGCTGCTTGCCCCCTCACATTGTAACCCTCAATATGGGTAGTCTGGAGAGAGGGGTAAGGCGCACCTTATACCACCTTATGCTTCTGTACAGGCATGTCAATTGAGGCACGAGCTAGCCTAAGGGAGCATAAAGGGTCTGTCTAGTTTACCCAGCCTTACACATTGCCTCTGAATTTTGCCCTTTATAGTAATTCTTATGACAAGGATTCTTCTCTAAACTGACAATCAAACGACCAGCCTTATTTGGAAGCCTGGCACTCTTGGCTACAGCTAGCTCAGCCACAGATCACTAATTCCTTGTCTCACTTGCACTCACATAGAATGAAAATGTTTCCAAAGATGGTGAATGTCTTCATCTGTTGCACAGTATGGAGAAATGTGTCAGGAAGTTTCACTTTGACCACACCCTATAGACAAGTGGAGGCCAAACCTGTCTTTCCTCACAAGCCTAATTTTACAATTTAAAAAAGAGCCACAAAACCCTAACTACAGTGGGTGTGGATGAGTCTATGTAATATTTACATTAATTGGCACTCATCACAAAACATACTAAAAATAATTTAAAAATTTCCAATATTCTTTTCTGTCAACATTTTGAAATGTTCTAATTCCCTTTCTCTCTCTTACTCACTCACACACACTTTCTTCTTCTATGGCTTTCCCCAGTTCAGCTTCCTCTTACTTCTCTGCAGTGGTGCCAATGAGGGTGTGCCCCTACCCTGGCCAAGGTTTTTATACTTTCTCAAAGTTCCATAGGCTGTGGAGCCAGGGGGAGTCATGGCCTGACACCTGTTAAAAAGGCCCCCTACTAATCAGTACAGCTAGAGTGGTCCATAGCATTGCACCAGGCATTTGGTCACTATGCCACTGAACTTTGACCTGGCCGCTCCTCTATACAGATGGGTGGCTGGGCCAAATGGTGTTGTGCGTCTGTTCCCATATGGTAGAGTTCAGGGAGTTCGCTAAGAACTTGACTCCTGGTGGCACTAGCTCATGGGCTGTGTGAGCAGGAGAGAGGTAGACCCAGGGTTCTTGCAGGAGGAGGAAGCAGAGCAGGGGACAAGTGGGTACTTGAACAGAGTCCCTGCTGGCAGGGCAGGGACTGGAATTTGCCCCTCCTCTAAAGAAATATCTGAAAGGGCACCATTGTTCTCTGCTTGTCTCATTTTACTACCCAGTGCCCTTTTCGTTCAGTTCAAGTTGCACATTTTCTTCCTCTTTTTATATGCAGAGTTGCTGTAGCCGTGTTGGTCCCTGTGGCATAGCTAGGAGTGGAAATTTGGGTGGGCTGCAACTTTCAGATGGACGGGCAATGACAGACTGTGCTAGCTCAGCGTCTCCACCAATGCCAGACTCTCTTCCACCTGCTGAACTGGGCATGTGCATGGGGCGGCTCAGAAAATGACAAGGCAGAGCTGCTGGCATGTAGCTTTTTGAAGGGTGGGCGCATCACTTTGTCCTGGATTTCAGGTGCCCAAGTGATGCTCCAGGCTGCTGTGGCAGCACTTCACCCCTTCTCAGATTTGGGTGGGCCTGTAAGGTAAGTGGGTGGGTTGCAGCCCACTCAGGCCCACCTGTGGCGACACCCCTGTTTGGTCCCAGGATGTTAGAGAGACAAAGTGAGTGAGGTGACATTTTTTATTGGACTCACTTTTGTTGGTGAGAGAGTGAAGCACTCAAGCTTCAACAGAGCTCTTTTTTCTGGTCTGGGAAACGTACTCAGAGTGTCACAGCTAAAATATAAGGTGGGACAAATTGTTTAGCATGAGTAGTTAACACATATTTCAAGGGACCAATCAAGATGAAGGGGCCTGTTAGCCACCCTCCAGTCACAGGGAAGAAAGGAAGGGAGTCGGGGGCAAAAGGAAGTTTTGGGTGTGTGGGGGAGTGTTATTGATTGTTGTGATAAGCCACAGATCCAGTGTCTCTATTCAGTCCATGATTTTTAGTATCTAGCAAAGTTATGAATTTAAACTCTCAGGCTTATCTTTTGAAGGTGGTGTGCAGATTTCCTTAGAGAATGAGGTCTGAGAGTTCTGATACAGAGTGATTGTTTTGTGAAAAGTGTTTACCGTAGATGATATACCATACATCTACACAAGGATAAAAGACCCGCAGCATGGCCACGGCTGGCCTGGGTCAGCTAACTCGGGCTTGCGGGTCTTGGGCTGCAGGGCTAAAAATCACTATGTAGCTGGTTGGGCTCGGGCTGGATTTGACAAGATAAGGAAACTGTTTCTGTGCTTGTTTCATTTAAATTAAAAGGGCTAAAAGCAGCATTTTTCTTCTGCATAGTAAAATTTCAAAGCTGTATTAACTGTGACATTTTGACTGCTCTTTTACGGCATGTAGCTATCAGTGCTGTATATTACCATCCAGTCATGCTTCAACAAGCCTCACAGCCTACTATTTTTATCATTCTGACTCAAGAAATAAATCACAGCCTCTGCGGAATACAAAGACAGATGGCTGGACGTTTAAAGGCAAGCTCATTGACTGAACAGACATACAATGTAGGCATTAACTTCTTCTTAGAGTCAAGGTTTGTGAAAAATCTCTAACAGCAGACTGGTATTTACAGCTAGTTGAACAATACAAAACATGAGTCACCAGTGCTTTTTGTGAATAAATATATTGAGTTCACTTTGCTGTGATTATGGTGCTATGAAAAAGACAATAGAGAAGGTTGAGCGCTAGGACTATAAAGCCTCATTGGCAATGAAAGCTCTCCTCGAAAGATCAGTGTGAAAGTTGGGCAAACTGCATAAGCCATAACAGGAAGTACTAAAGTGCAGCAGTATAAAGCTTACCCAGAATCCAGCTACTCCAGTACCTGGCCTTGCCAATCAGCCCCTAAGTTATAGACCTAAAATTAAATTTGGGATAAAGCCGAGCAAAGGAAAAAGTAGGCATAACAACAGGAAAATGTTCTTAAACTGTGGAATATTTTCCCAAGGGAAATGGTGGAAGCTTCCTTCATCAGCAAAATCATTTAAAACTAAAGTGGATAAGGCACTTGTTAAAGTTCTAAAGGAACAATTGTATATTGCCATGAACAATGAACTAGATGTGACCTATTGGGTCTTTTCCACGTCTAATATCTGTGATTCTTTGGGGACGAGGGGAAGAGGAATCAACCTTTTATTGACATAAACAGTGCTTATTGCATTGTAAAATCACAAACAAGGGAGTGCTTAGGAAGAGTCCAAACTCACTGGGTTTCAGAGCCCAGGTTCAAGCCCAACTGGAAACATCTACACTGCTATTTTTAACTCTGAGCCCCACACACCTGAGTCAGTTGCCAGGGCTCTGAGACAAATGCGAGTTTTTCTAATTTTCATCTGAATACCTTGAACATGTAATTAATGCCACGGGCTTAAGGAACTCACCAGAGAAAGAGAAGGTGATTCTTGAAGTGCCACTGCTAGAGAATGTGTCAGTTACGATTATTTTTAGGACTGTTTAACTATGGTAAATTTCTGCCTCAGCTAGTGATAATATTGGTGCCATTAGATGATATGTTACGAGCAAATTAAAAATGGATGTGGACTAAATAGTGTGAATGTGCATTTAAGGAAGCAAAGAAACTGTTATCAGATTTGCTATTACTGCAATGGCTTGGGCTGCTTCACCATAAGCTTCAGTGCTTTCCTACGTTTTTCCTAATGGCATGGAGAAACCGTTTGCCTTTGTATCATGAACTCACTACACCCGAGAAGAACTATGCACAAACAGAGTGAGAAACTCTCAGCATTAGCTTTGGAGTTTGGAAGTTCCATACCTAGCTCAGCTGTATGGTAGACATTTTACCTCGCTGGTGGGTCATCGCCCATTCATTTCAATTTTTGAACTGAAACATGGAATTCCATCTTTAGCTGCTGCTCATATAAAATGATGGACATTTCTACGTTAAGCTCATTCCTATACTATTCAATTCCATAAAGTGACTTAGCATTGACAATGCTGATGTGCCTGCCATGCCCCAGCTCTCGTCAACCCAAAGAAACTTTGGACTAAGTGTTCTCTCTCCTTTTGATAGCTAGGTTACCCATCACTAGCACAGACATCAATAAAGAAACCTTTAAGGAATATGTCCATTCCCTTGTGAAGGGAATGGTACTACAGACACAGTGTTGGATCATAAGAATCCCCATTTACACAATTTGTGTATCGTGCCTTAAAAGCTAACAAGTCTATTTTGAGTCATCCACAGAAATTGGACAATTTCTTCCTTGTCTACAGGAACATACCACATGCCAGTACCCAGGAGTCACTTGCAACTCTTTTCTTGAAGCAGTCTTTGCATATCTCTTGGGACTTACTACATCCTGAGTTGCCTCAAGTGTAGCCAAATTCCAAGCTATGCAAATTGATGGACAATGTGAGACTCATCATTGTTCTTGTCAAGTCAGGGACTTAGTATGGACTCACAACTACAGTTGTGGAGTGAAGTAGGTACCTGGAGAACTTGTAAAATGCATGGGACCTGTTTCATTTGTGTTACAACTATCTGACAGTATTTTATGGAAACTGAAAATGGACCATTACTGGAGTTCAAGGATGTTCCAGTAGGACTTTCTGTTCTTCTAATCAAACTTCTTCCCATCAAACTCCTAATTTCAAAGACTTGTTGAGAGAAACTTTGGTACCAGATCCATTTGATTCCATACTAGATCCAGTTGATGCTTGCCACTGATTGTTCCTGTTGTTCAGGATGTTGCTGCACTGCCACCACCATGTTATCCCAAGAGAGTGCAAAAACGAGTTGTGCACCTGAATTTATAAATTGTTTAGTTCATGAATTGCTATCCCAGGGCAGAATAATCCCTTGCAATTTAAGCATCCATAGTAGCCCACCTACAATTTTTGTTGGGTTATATAGTGTTTTATGTTAGCTATATAAATGATAAGGCGTATATATAGAGAGAAAGGAAGCTTTTTAAAGTAGGGAGGAGGAATGTGATGCCCTCACCTTTTAAATGTTTGAGTACCTCCCCCTCCTCAGTGAAATGCCTTACTTACATGTTGCTTTCAGTTTTGCTAGCTGAACAATAAAGCAAGCACAGAGGACAGCTGTGTTTTTATCAGCTCCCTCTGAGTCTGTATCTCCTTTTCTGCTGAGTCCAAGTATAACAATGCCTCCTTCTGCATGGAGCCCAAGGCCTTCTGCAAAGGAGGAAGGTCCCAGAGCCCAGGCTCCAGCCTGAGCCCAAATGTCTCTACACAGCAATTATACAGCCCTGCAGCCTGAGCCCCACAAACCTGAGTCACTGATGCGAGCCAGCCACGGGTGTTTAACAGTATGAAAGGCCTCAGTTAGGTCAGGGTTCCATTGTGCTGCAGGCTGTACAGCCATATAGACTCATAGACTTTAAGGTCAGAAGGGACCATTATGATCATCTAGTCTGACCTCCTGCACAAAGCAGGCCACAGAATCTTACCCATCCACTTCTATAACAAACCCCTAACCTATGTCTGAGTAATTGAAGTCTTCAAATTGTGGTTTGAAGACCTCAAGCTGCAGAGAATCCTCCAGCAAGTGACCCATGCCCCATGCTGCAGAGAAAGGTGAAAAACCTCCAGGGCCTCTGCCAATCTGCCCCGGAGGAAAATTCCCTCCCGACCCCAAATATGGCGATCAGTTAAACTTTGAGCATGTGGGCAAGACTCACCTGCTAGCACCCAGGAAACAATTCTTTGAAGTAACTCAGATCCCATCCCATCTAACACACCATCACAGACTACTGGGCATACTTACCTGCTGATAATCAAGGATCAATTGCCAAAATTAATTGCCAAAATTAGGCTATCCCATCATACCATCCCTTCCATAAACTTATCAAGCATAGTCTTAAAGCCAGATATGTCTTTTGCCCCCACTACTCCCCTTGGAAAGCTGTTCCAGAACTTCACTCCTCTAATGGTTAGAAACCTTCGTCTAATTTCAAGTCTAAACTTCCTAGTGTCCAGTTTATACCCATTTGTTCTTGTGTCCACATTGGTACTAAGCTTAAATAATTCCTCTCCCTCCCTAATATTAATCCCTCTGATATATTTATAAAGAGCAAGCATATCCCCCCTCAACCTTCTTTTGGTTAGGCTAAACAATGACAGTCCCTGCCCCATATTGCTTAGTTTAATTTTATAATCTTGGAATGAATTCAGAGACCAAACATCCTACTCTGTGCTCACACAGATTTTGAAGCACCAAAACTTCCACGTTTATCTGGTGGACAAAACCCATGTGTGTAGCAGCCCTATCATGGTCCATGCTGGGAAAAGGGAGTGGGGAAAACATATGCACTAGAATATTGTAATTGTCCAATTGTTAAAAATTGTTGAAAATTTCTCCCAATAAAAACTCCCCATAAACTAGAGTACAAAAGTGGTATTCTGACTTTAGACTTATATCAATGTAATTTGAATGTGAAACATATCTTATGGGATACCATATTATTTGCATGACCATATGAATTAAAAATATATTGTTCATGTAAGTTAAAACATAAGCTTTTTACTATAGATAAATTGCAGCAATTAGTTTAGACTGACTGACTAACTAAAAACCTTTAGATAAGACATGTTCACAGTCCTAATTTTACACAAGTTACAAGGAGAGAGTAGTTAATTTTAGAGAGGCTGCTTCTGAAGCCTTAGCTGCTTTGGGTCAGCTACTTGGAGTAGTCTAAAATTACAAGCTTGCTTTCTTGCAGTTTTATTACCTACAATATCTGCTGTTGAGTGACACCTCAATTACCAGTAAAGGGCAACAGGCCTGAAATCAAGATGGCAGACACAGAAAGGGCCTCTCTCCCTGTAGATGTATCTTTGACCTTTCAGATATTTTAAGGGCTTTTTTTACTCAGGTGTTGGGTGTGGAGAGAGAATAGAATTCTTTAGCATTTACGTTCCTGTGAATGAGGGCTGTTTGACTGTTTGGATTATTTTTCCTGCTTTCTTCAAGCATGTGTATAGAAACACTAATTTGATTTACAACCTTCAGGATCCTGTGTAAAAGCAGAGTGTGAAAGTAGGTCTTAATAAAAAAAAAAGGCTTTAAAGACTGAGCCCATGTGAAGCAGTTGGTGCAATTAATCTGATATTACATTTCAAAGCTTTACTCCATTAATGGGTATTTTTATTCACTCCCTCTACATGAAATGTGAGTGAAATGAGTTAGTTATGCTATACTACAGAAAGATTAAATTAAGTGAAAAGATTTATTTGCTATCTTACAAGTTTTATGTCTGGTTAAATGAGGCTGTTACACCAGGGTAAAGACAGGGTAACTCCAGCAAAGCCCCTAGAATTAGTATAAAGGAGTCCAGGATCTGGCCTGAACTCTTTTTGGCATATCAATTATTAAAATACTGGCCATTTATCTAACCTACTGTAGATGCTCACCTAAGTCCATTGCTCGTCAGAGGACTGAGTGAACAAGTAAATTTTGCACTGTACCCTGTAGCTCATCAAGCTCCGGCAGCTCCAGTTTCAATGAAGACACTGTGGACTGATACTGATGTAACTGAGAACAACCTATAGTGCTGAGATAGCCCCTTTCTGCACCAACTTTGAAATGTCCACACCACCAGGAGCTGAAAACAATACCAACAACTATGAATCATAGTAATGATCTATAAATCCCAAATGCTAGTCACAGGTTTTAAAAAGGATACATGACTACAAGATTAACTAGGATATGGGACATATTTATGATTTTGCATCAGACATCAACAAAAGGATATAGTCTCCCTACGGTGCCTGTGCAGCCACTACACTACACTGCAGCATCAGAGAAAGTTGTAATAGCTGGGAGCCAAATTCCACCCTTAAATACATACGCACCACTCCCAGCTCAATGGGAGCAGTATCAATGTGTGCAATAACAGAAGATAGTACTGTGAGTACAACAAATGCTAAAACCTAGCTTATTCTTATTATATATAATTATTGACTAAGCCATCTTTAGGTTGGACTATGAATCCTATCATAATTAATACTGGATATTTCTCACATTATAACTCACTCCTAGCCCCACTCAGGATGGGCTCCAGTACTTCTGTTCACTTACAACCCCCTTTGGTTTTCCTTCCACATTAGGCAGCTATTGTATACATTCCTTCCACAATCTCTTGTCAAGACCTGGGCACTGAGCACAGTTGAAGTTTCCAGTTCAGTGCTCAGAAATGGAAGATTTAAAAAAGGCAACATTATTACCTTCTACTTACAATATCAGGGAATCTGATTTGAACTAGAGGTGAGATGAGAAGATAGTACCAAGGTGCATCCATGTTAAAGTTGAAATCAATTCAATGGTGCCAAAATCTTGTGAGCTATTTTTGTCCCAAAATGTCACAAGAGATCATCTGTTTGCATAGAGTTTTGAGGTGATGAAGCCTGTTCTTGTGAGGTTCTGGCTGCATTGATTGTGAGCCGGAAAATAGGGCTATAGTGCTGTGCAATCTGGCCCAACGCCAAAAGCATCAGAACAACTTTGTATCTATAGATCCTTATATTCTAGAGGTTTCATGTATAATTTGAACCAGTAAACAATGTAATTGCTAAAGGAACTGAAGTACCTTATTCAGTCCTGTAGCTATAGTGTGTGTTAAAAATGTGTTTACAGTTCCCACACGTTTTGAAAATACTAAACCATATCCTTTGCTTTAAATACAAAGATTTATTTTCCCATCAAGATAAATAGTTTATCATGTCATGTAACAGAATGTATATTTTTCCTCTCGCTTGGTAATTGTACACACATAGGTGAACGTAGAATCTTACCAGGTATTGAATGGATATTTAGCAGACTTGATATTCTGAAGACTGTATCTTTATTTTCACTTTTCTTAATTGTGATTGTGTATTCTAATACAGTAGCCTAGGGAGAGTGACCCCTTCTGTTTTTTCTGAAACAGAAGTAGTATATATTTACATACACATTTTAAACACCACCTCACCACTGATTTACTACAAACAACAAGAGGGACACTTCTAAGATCATGCTCCTCTATTGGGGCTTATTTCTACTGGGAAGCAACACCGGGTTGTAACACATTAACTAATAAGACGATGAACATGTGTTAGCACCTTGTGCAGCCAGGGACTTGTGTTTAAAATGTCAGCTGGCCATGGTCTAGCCAACTGACAATTTTTAAAATATACCATCTAATATGCTAATTAACATGTTATAACACAATGAAAGGTCAGTGAGGTAAAATCTTTTATTAGACCAACCTCTGTTGGTGGAAAAGACAAGCTTTCGAACTGCACAGAGCTCGTCTTCCCTGTGAAGCTCCAATAAAAGATATTACCTCACCCACCTTGTTTTCTCTCATATCCTGGGACCAACACAGCTACAACGCTGCAAACAAAGGACATTATAAAACTGTGCTGACAAGTCTTTAGTATGGACTGTGTGCACCCCACACTGAAGTGAAGAAGAGAGGTCTAGGAGCAGGGGAAAGATACTGTTTCTTCTTTCCCATTTCCTGCCACCAAATCTGAAGGCAACAATGGGACAGCTGCCAGGCATCCACCATGCTTCAAGCAGCAGCTGGAGGAGTGAGGTGTTCAACATTGGCTTTGTGATGACACACTTGCCCAGCTCCCCAGGAATGCTTCCACCAGACCCTCTTCCCACTTCTCTCACCTCTGATAGGGACGGTTTGTTCTCCTGGGTCTACCTGTACAGCCTAACAGGGCCCTGATCTCATTTAGACACTACCACAATATTGGTAAGATTCATGAGGGGGGTGGGGAAATAGGTGCATCTTTCTGTCCCCTGCCTCATCCAGATTTTCTTTGGGTAGTTATTGTTTGAAGTAGCAGCAACCTCTTTGCTTTGCAAGATGTTATTTCTACTATGGTACCATGTCAGTGGTCATACTTATACACACTCTAGCTGCTAAGACATGAGGCTTGGAAGTACAGAGATGTCACCATTGAACTCTGGGGCAGGTCTTGCAGACTCCTGCAGCCAGTGCCTTTTATGAGAATCGTAGCATAAATATTCAAGATTTGCAAAACAATTTAAACACAAATTATTTGGCTCTACAGAGAGAGACACAAAACTGACAACCAGCTAATCAACAACTTTCTATTCCACTTTGACCTAACTGGGCAGGTAGAGGTTTTCCCCAAACCTCTTCTCAATTACAATGAGGCAGGTGATAGTCAAACTAAGAACGGCCATACTGGGTCAGACCAACAGTCCATCTAGCCCATATCCTGCCTTTCAACACTAGCCAGTGCAAGATGCTTCAGAGGGAATGAAAGTAAGGCAATTTACTGAGGGATTCATCCCATCAGCCAGTCCCAGCTTTTGGCAGTCAGAGGCTTAGGGACATCCAGAGCATGGGGTTGCATTCCTGACAATCTTGGTTAATAGCCAAGATGGACCTATCCTCCAGAAACCTATCTAATTTATTTTCTGAACCCAGTTATAGTTTTGAACTTCACAACATCCCCTGGCAATGAGTTTCACATGTTGACCGCACATTGTTTTAAGAAGTACTTTATGTTTGTTTTAAACCTATTGCCTATTAATTTCGTTGGGTGACCCAGGGTTAGTTATGTGAAGGGTTAACAGGTCTTTATTCACTTTCTCCACACCATTCATGCTTTGATAGACCTCTATCATATCCCACCTAAGTCATCTCTTTTCGAAGATGAACAGTCTCAGTCTTTTTAATCTCACCTCATTCGGAAGCTTTTCTATACCCTTAATCATTTTTGTTGCTCTTGTCTGTCTCTTTTCCAATTCTAATTTTTATATATATGTATATGTATTATATATGTACTGGGGCAGATATTTTCAGATAACTATCCACAACTCCTCCAAGATCTTTCTTGAGTGGTAACAACTAATTTGGACCCCATCACTGGAATTATATTTTCCAATGTGCATTTATCAACATTAAATTTCATCTGTCAGTCACCCAGTTTTGTGAGATCACTGTCAATATATACCAATGTGCAAGAGGGACAATATCCATTCCCCTGAATATCTTCTTGTGGGCAGTCACCTAATTCAACATTTCATTGTTTAATATCAGTTATAAATTCCATTTTCAGAATTTATCATGAAAATACTGTCAGTGTTATAATAGCCAGCACAATTTGATGCATGTCATCCATATAAGGCTACAGTGGCAGTTAGTTCAAGTTCCCTAAGATTAATAGATCAGGCCAACCTTGGTCTTTAGCTATTTAGAAGATAGTAGGAAATAAAGACTTGTTATTTTATTGCTAAAATGTATTGTACAGGAATTAACCTTGCTCTTTTATTTTAAAATGTATGTACCCCATTAACAGCAATTTTGATATTAAAACAAAAAACAAAAAAAAAGCAAAAACTGATGTCAGGTAATTTAGCTAATTAGTTTTCTAGTTAATCATTGCAAATTGCTTTTCCTCACTTTTGACAGGAATGGATGGTTTGCAACATACAATGTTTAACTGTGTAAATTAAGAGGTGAGCTATAACTTCATTTGTCTTTATTTAGAACAATTCTTATGCTGTATAGTTTTAGACAAGGGGTGGGCAAACTACAGCCTGCGGGCCACATCCAGCCCACCAGCTGATTTAATCTGCTTCTCGAGCTCCCACTGGGGAGCAAGGTCTGGGACTTGCCCCGCTCCTGCACTCCAGCCAGACAGTGAGGGCGGGGGCCGCTCCGTGAGGCTCCTGGAAGCAGTGTCATTTCCCCCCTCCGGTTCCTATGCTTAGGGGCAGCCAGACTCTGCATGCTGCCCCTGCCCCAAGCACCACCCCTGCAGCTCCCATTGGCTGCAGTTCCTGGCCAATGGGAGCTGCAAGGGCGGTGCCTATGGATGGGGCAGCACGCAGATGCCTGGCTACGCCTCCGCAAAGGAGCCAGATGGGGGAGGACATGCCATTGTTTTCAGCAGCTGCTTGAGGTAAGCGGTGCCCGGAGCCTGCACCCCTGCGCCCCAGCCCTGATCCCCCTCCTGCTCTCTAAACTCTCGACCACAGCCCAGAGCACCCTCCTGCACCCCCAAACCTCTCATCCCCAGCCTCAACCCAGAACCTGCACCCCAGCCGGAGAGCTGATTGGAGAGTTTTTGGTCAATGGTCTGACAATCACTTTTCTGTGTTTTATAATCAGAAAATGCATTCTAAGAAAAGTACAGTAAGATGTGGTTAATTATTAAAATTCAGATTAGGTTAGTCAGACTCTTCAAGGAGACAGTGGTCTACTGCCACAAACGAAAAACAAAAAATAATTTATTTTTGCAATAAGATGTTTGTGAAAATACATTGCTATAGAGATCCTCACTGGAGAAGACAATTTACAGTCTTACTGAGAGACCAAGCATTCTTTTAGAAAATTAATATTAAATGTGTGCCTACCAAGATAATTTTTTAATTTGTGCAATAATTCAGTTGGTTTTGTAAACAGCAGTGTTTACTAATCTCGCAAACATTTCTGGATTTTATTCACGGGGATAAGGCCCAAAAACTCAAAGCACGTCTATATGGCATTGTTTTGGATAGGGGAGAGAATGCCTAGACAGCAAATTAAGACCCTCAGAACAGAGTAGGTTCATCTCCACAGCCTGGCAAAGCTATGAGCTCAGAGTGATCTTGCTAACATGGATAGCTACAGGCATTTCAATTAGCAAGCAGAAGGGGGCTGAATTATGCTTGGTGTTATACTTTCAATCAACTCAGGACAAGGGTAACTTGCAGCTTAAAAATCATATGGCATATCCATACCTACCAACTAAAATGTTGTAAATTAATATTGTAAATCATGTGGTGAATATGTATTGCACGCAGACTAAAATAAATAACAGTTATTTTATTATTAATAAGCGAGCATACTCTAAAACTTGGCATTTTCTGACAGTGTTTATAGACAAATTATCAAGTAAAAATACAAGTTAATATTTGACCTGTGTAAGACAGTTGCTATTTTCCACTTAATTTCTTCATGATAGGGCTTTCAGGTTCAGCACTTGTGAAAATACTTCCTACAACCACATGGGTACCCCAGAGATTATGACGGATAACTTTGCAGCAGCCAAGGTCATCAACACAGAATCCTAAATGGCGGTAGCGTTCATCTGTTTCGAACAGTGTGTTGTTCGTGTATGGCCCAAAAAACTGGGGAAAAAAGACAATTTTCATATTTTAAAGATATTTTGGATTAATCTTACAAAACAGAGGTTTAAGATTTAAATATTACAGATCTACTGGAGTTTAAACAAAATGCAAACCTAGCAATACTAGTAACAAAACTGCTTCCAAAATCTGTAAAGTGATTTCACTGTGAATAAGCTACTTAGGGTTTTTGTGGGGGTTTTTAATTTTTAAAAGAGAAACACATAATTCCTAGCCCCAAAGGATTTGGACATAGGTTGTTTAAAACACATAATTAAACACTTTGTAAGCTTTGTTTTGGCATAAGTACAGTGGTTGCCCTTAATAATATGTTCTGTTTTGAAATATTTTACTATTTCTTGAAGCATTCCTTAGGATAAAGAATATCCCTAAAATGGTAACATTAAAAAACAAAACAGTAGAACTTTTAAAAGGAGCCCACTGCATTAAAGTTATTTCTGAAGAATAGTTAAAGTACATGCAAACAAGCACACCTTTTTAGAGTTAACTGTCAAATTTGCTTTACTTTCTAAAATAAAAGGCACAGGCACCCACTCTCACAGAAGAGCTTGCAGGACCAGGAATTTAATTCTTAAATTCCTATATACTTTACAAATTTAACATATTATTAAGCACTCAGACTATTTCCTCCCCACTTTGTTAGAAGTAAATGCAGCTACTGAAACATGGTACAGCAAATATCCAGAGTTTTTAAATGGTAAAACTACAAAATCTTGGAAAAGAAAAAGGGAGGAATTCTAAATGGAATAGTTGATCCATCTTAACTACAATGATTCTAAAAGACACCATCATCCATAAAATTATTGAGGTATACTCCAATAGTTCTTTTAGATTTTTCTTTGTATTTTGGAAATAAAAGTGAATGACAATTGCTACAGATTTATACATTTTAAAAGTATTTCCTCTTTAAAAAGATTTTTATATAACAATTTCAGAAAACATGTTGTTCATAGTAAAAGTTGTAATGAAAAATAACACTTAAGAGTGATTTGCATCTTCAAGGTGCTTACAGATATTAATTATTCCATACAACAACATTTCTTCCAGGTGGCTATTCACATTTTATATATGAGGAAACTGGGGCACAGAGATTAAATGCCTTGTGTAAAGTGAAGCAGCGGGTGTTGGGACTGGGATTAGAATGTAGAAGTTCCTGTCCCCAATCCTGTACTCATATATTCTTATTTCAGTAAAGATAATATATACACATCTAGTATATTTCATACTAACCAAAATAAGGAAAAAACTTGAGGCATGCATACAGACATCTATTAAAATAGGATTTAATATGCCCAAGTCTTTTCACGTAAACTGCATATATGCAAATAGCACTTTCACATGATCAGATTTTAAACTGAGGTATTTGTGATACATTATGAAGTTCCCCAGCACAGGAACTGATTTTGAAATCTTCACTGTAAGTAGATGCATGTGTAAATGCTACGCATTGTGATTAAGATTTGCAGAATAGAGCCCAAAAGCAGAGTCCCCACCTCTACCAAACTTTTAGTACAGGATAGTAGCAAGCCATCAGATTTCTCAATAAATGCATGAAAGTGTGAGAAACCTGTAAGTTTGAACAAAAACAGAAAAAGCTATTTATTTTGCCTTAAACTAAATTAAAAAGGTAGATGGAACTAGGGCATTCATCATCATCTGCAGTAGCCCCTTGACCAGCTTTAAAGAAAGCCCAGCTAAACCTATTATTTTCCCTCCCGACCACAGTGATCAGACTGACTGTTTGTTTTTAAAACTGAACAAACAAACTTTATACACTAAAATGCTTAGCTCATCAGCTACAATGGTCTAATGTGGTAGAGTTTAGAATATTGTTTCTCTCATACAGCAGTGCATACCTGCACCAGGCTTTGGTTAAAATTCACTTTGTAGTCTAGAATAGCATAGACCAGGGATGGTCAACTGGCTCCAAACTACGGGCATGTCAGGGTGCACCTCTGCCGCTGGGGAGGCAGTAACCAAAGCTAGGTGCTGGAACCCCTTCCTTGCTGGTAAGACAGAGGGCTGGCCAGGTCAAACTTGATTGGCAGATCTCTCTTCAAATCCCTTCTCATCAGAAAACCAGGGTCTCCCACGTGCCAAGGGAGCACTCTAAGCACTGATGGAGGGGTGGGGGAGATGGCCAGAATTTGACTGACTGTGAGCTGAGAGCCAATCAATCAGGCACTGGTGAAGCACTAACTGAAGCTAGGTGGTGTGGGCAGAGTTTGTGCCTACACTGATGGGGAGTAGAGTGGTATGAGCCAGCAGCTTTGCTAAAAGACTACACCACTCAGCAACCTGGCTCAATCTTTTTTTTTTTCTTTTAAATAAAAATAAAAGAAATTCTGTATGACTAGGCAAAAGGTTTTAGTGGTCCTCTACAACCTTGAAGTTGCTCATTCCCAGCATAGAAAAAGGGCTGGACTTGGATTACTTATGTTTCAATGAAAGAAGATCTTAGTAAACTCTACTTAACTAGATTGTCATGCCTATTAAGTGCAATTTTAATGACACATATTCCAGGTAGCCACTTTAACTTGATAATGAATGCCAATGGCTGTTTAATAGGGATAATATTAGCATATATTCCACATAATGTGGACATAATTGACTAGTGCCAGGAGACCATTTTGTTATTGCTACCCAGTTGGTAAACAGCTGTGAAATTCTGGTCTGGGTGTTAGATGTGTACTTTTTTGTTTTGAAGTATGATGTAAATCAGGATGAAGAGATGCAATGCAGTCAAATTCAATTCTGTTCAGTATTCAATTTGTCTTAACTTTTTGAAAAAAGTTGGCAGCCTTAGTCAGAATCGCTATTTGAATTATTAGCCATCTACCAGTATACTTTATACCTTAAACTAGAGCATTCTACTGTATTGCTACCGCAAAAGGGTATTTAAATAACGTAGTGCCAAGGTGTCCAAGAACTCAAATGCTATCAAATATTCCAGAGAAGAAATATGCACTGATGTACTCCCACCCCATTCTGCAGTGACTGTATACTTTTGAGGAGGAGAAGCTAGTTCATTTTCTATACTCCAATACTTAGCTTCTTTGCTACAACCATTCTTCAGAGTAGCAATTGCAATGATGCTCCGTGTAGTATGGATAAATAGTAACTGGCAACTGGGCCAAGACCATGATGTCACTTTAAGACACCAAGGGAGCTATCAGAAGGTAAAAAGTTTTTGGTCAACACCTAAAAGAGCTGGATTTGAACCAGTAACCGACAGGGTAAAAGGATCCACATACTATTATATCAGTCTCCATTCTCCACCCATTCTTTTCAGCAGAGTAACTTACCGCCAATCCTGATGATGGATCAATAAAGTCAGCCCAATAGCCTTCAGACAAAAGTGCATAGCAAATTTCCTTGGCACCATTAATGAACTAAAAAAAAACAACGGGGGGTGGGAGGGGGAGGGAGAAATAATTACATTAAAAAGGAGTGCTCCTTTTATATGTAAATACTGAATGAATTTAAGTTAAACCTAGTGCAGAGCCTCTCTAATCTGCACCAATAAATGCCAAATTTAACATCCTTTTAAAGAAAAAGGCCAACAACAGTACTAAAAGGATTAAAATTAACAACATATATTAAGCTACTACAATCACATGAGATTTAAAAGAAATTCTTTGTGCCACTCAATAGAGGATTAACAGTTTGTTCAAGGATCATCTAATTGCTTTGATTGCTCGTGCAGTTTGCAGAATCATACCTGCTAAACCTCTGTAAAAGTCAAACATTGCTACAGTTATTTCTCTACTTCATGAGTCATTTACAGATCAAAACCAAATCTCCTAGTTTGCTACAACAAGCCATTAAATATACAACTTTAAGTATTTCCAAAAAGTTTTGTTAGACGAACAGGAGAATAGGACAGCAATGCATGTTTGCTCTGAATTACAGAAGTCTAACTACAAGTCCTTTTAAACATAAGTCTGGACATCAAACTTTCTAGTTAAAAATGTATTTAAAAATATAGTTTTATAAGTATTTGATACTTTGACTACTGAAACCAACTGTTATGCTGTAGTTAACCATTGGGGAAGATTAGTGGGGAATTCAACTCCTCCGAACATTTCTGGCCATGCAAAGAAAGTTGTACTATGCGTGTTTTCCAAATAAATGGGGGGAAGTTGGTTAAGAACTTTTGAGGTTTTACAGTAATATTTTTCAGAAACAAGCAAGCCACACAAGGATGAGAACATGTCAGGCTAACATCTCACAAAAACATACAAAAAGAAAGAAGTTTATATTTTAGGAACAACTTTTAGTACAGCTGGGTGATGTGATATGGCCAAGGTTTTTTTAATGTCTCTGATGTCATCTTGTATTCATTTGTCTAATAGATTTTATTTTAAAAGAAACAAACCATAAACAAACACCATCAAAGTTGTGACACACACACCAGATTAGATAGCATGTGAACACAACTGGTAAAACTATGTTGTTTTGCCTTGATACTGCAACAAAAGGAACAAAAGATATGATAGCATGAGGTCCTAGCCTAATATGTATGTATAATCCATAGGTATATTACTGAGTAGTGGAAGACCAGACTCCATAATATTACTTAAAATTTAGACCGTGTACTTATTTCCTTATTTTTTATTAAAAATCAAAAGCTGCCCATATAAATGTGGAAGTTGAATTTTTTTCTAATGTTTAGGCTCCAGATACAGCCCTATGTCTCAACATTTTCAAAGAGTAATTCAGAATCTGATAAGTCAGTTAACGTCCCTTCCAGTAGTCAAAAATATCAAGATCTCTACCTTACTGTTGATCTAGTCTCCCATTTCTCTATTTAAAGGTTCAGTGGAACTGAAGACTCATTTGAACTTTAAAGTAAGTCAGAGACATACTAGTAAGCAATCTAAAGACAGCATTTAATGCATAAATTTTTGGTAAATCAGATATTTTGATCCAGTGTTGTAACAGCCTCAGAGCAATCACTTAAAGTGATGTGTTAATTTAAACTTGAGTCTTGCTACTGTAAACACCCAGATATGTCTGTAAATAACCCCCATTACTTTAGCAAAAGCCTCTCACATTAAATTAGTTCTTTTGAAGTTATTTCTAACCATCTACAAAGCAAACAAATAGGCCATTTTATTGTGAATTTGCTGTTAGTAACCTTTAGGCCAGGAGGTTACATCTACACCCTTACAATGATTATATTAGAGTTGACAAGGAGGTGCACAAGGAAGAAGGAAGACAATTAACATATAATTAGACCAGATTACAACGCTAAAGACCAACAGACCATAAATAATTTAAAGACAAGGACACACTAAAACGAAGGGAATTTTACTTTGTATGCAGTTTTCATGCTGATACTTTAGACTGCTTATTCCTTTTCCTGTAGTAACCCTTACATTGCCTCTACTGATAAACTGCATTTATAAATTATTTCAAGGATAGTGAGTAGAACTGTTTTCATCTTAATTTCTACTGATGCTGACTCCCATCCATAATTAGATGGATTGGTAGACAAAATCATCATACAGGAAGGGAACCTATCAGTTAAAGAGATTTAAAAAACATAATCAAACATTTTAAAAGGATATATTTTAAAATAATGCAGTTAAGAAAATTAGTGTCAGCAGTAAATACTGACATCTGCTGGAATATACAACAAATTCACAAAGTTGCTTTTTCTAGAAAGAGACCTCTAGTGGCAATTCAACTAGATTCACTTGTATTAAGCTAATGTGGAAGATTAATTTGTAAATGTTACTGACATTCAGGTTAAAAACATTAACTGAATACATTATTAGAATATTTAAAATACCCAATCACTGCTTTGTAGATTATAAAACAGGTCAATTTAGCAAATGCTATGAAAGGATGTGAATTAAATCATGCAAAGCAACAAAACAGCATGAAATGCATTGCTCTTGAACTACAGTGAAAAGGAATGATGGCTGTTATTCCACGTAGAATATTGACCGATTATAAAACCAAGTATCATGGGTAATGTATGAAAAGGCTTTAACACACTGCCACATAAGATGACTCCTTAACTTATCTCACAACCAAATAAGATTAATATTTAGCATTTTCATCTAAAGATATCAAAAAGAGTTTTGTAAAACTGGTGAAGTTCATTATCCCCATTTTACCAGCAGAAAAAAAAATTACACTTGGCTAGCTCAAGGGATTGGTCTAAGAAAATTAGAGAGTAAGTCAGTTCCAGAACTAATAACAGGTTAAAATAAACAAAATAGGGCCCATCTACAATAGATATGACCACATCGAAGAATATGCTGACACCAAATACAAATACTTACGTTTTCTAATAACAATTCTCTCTCATCTTCCACTTCCTCACTCCATACAGTCATATCATTTTTAGTTTTCTGGGTTATGGTTAGTACTGTTAGATTATTGGCAGTCACCTCTGGAAACATTGATTCAAAGT
This sequence comes from Mauremys reevesii, assembly GCF_016161935.1. Classification (NCBI taxonomy): domain Eukaryota; kingdom Metazoa; phylum Chordata; order Testudines; family Geoemydidae; genus Mauremys; species Mauremys reevesii. Next base: position 51,833,792 of record NC_052633.1, on the reverse strand, counting down.
CTAGAGAAATGGAATCAGCATGTTAGGAGTGTAATGGGTTGGTTTTGTATATTTTATGCTTTTTCTACTTCAGACAGAGTACCTCAAATGTCAGGAGCTTTTCCATTCAGTGTGCTACATTTCACTTAAACTATTGTAATAATAAAACTTCATCAATCTGTACATTTTAAAATTTGCATGCAAATAAGTATCTTACTGCTCAGCAAAGACTTAGTAGCTGAGTTAGGTACCCAGGTATTATGCTAATGAGATGTAATTCTTTTAAAACATACTATAGTACAACATGAAGTAATTATAATTAAACTACAGGTGTTAATTATCCTTCCATTAATTGTGTGTTTACACTGTAGGCCAAGGGCTAGATTGAGAGATGGACTCAGGTGTGGTGACACAATGTCCTAACACCTAACTTTTAGAGACGTACAAAATTACTGGGATTCATAATGCCTGGGTTAGGTGCTCAGACTCCCTATGTAATGATGGGGAGAGACAGGCACCTAAGAATGGGATTCACAAAAGGCAGCACGCTGACTGAAGAACTGAATAAGCTAGCTAAGAAGAGATGCTGAGGAAAAGAGTGTACGCTAAACCCTGTCTCTCTTACAGAATTAGGCATTGGCAAAACAGCTTACTTTAAGCACATTTGGGTTTACCTTTTCCAAAATTGGTGGGGTTTTTTGCTCACCCTGTGGGTTTTTCTGCTTTACTCCAAGAGCTGCTTTTTCTCTTTTTTTTGGGGGGGGGGGGCATGACCTGTCTCCCCACACTCAGCATCAGGACACCATAAGTCCCACCCCCAAAACTTTTGGGATCTTTGAACTGCTTTTTAAGACCATTTCATGCTTGTGGTCTTGACATTTTTGGCCTGGGTATGACATGCCTAAGTCCACAGGAAGGTGCCTCTTTCTAGTTGGGATTCACAGCTAGGAGCCTTTTCCTAGAGTCTAATGCATGGAGAAGTCATTGGGCCAGAAACAGTGGGAATAAATCTATAACCTGATGGATAGGGCACTCATCTAGGAGGTGGGAGACCAAGGATCCAGTTCTCCACCTCCAGTGCCTCTATTTATCCATAGTGGAACAGCTTCAACAGGAGAGACTAAGGGAGACACACATCACAATATCCCATAGCCTTGTGATTAGGGCACTCACCTGAGTGGCAGATCCCTCTTCAAATCCCTTCTCATCAGAAAACCAGGGTCTCCCACATACCAGGGGAGAACTCTAAGCACTGATCTAAACGTTGAGGGAGGTGTGTTCCCCACCATGTATGTGGAGTTAGGCGGCCTCTGAGCATGCCTACTGGACTGAGCTCTGCAGGTGAGACAGGTGCTGCTCTAACTTCCCCCAGTTTGTGGACTGCACTGGGGCTTTGGCTGCCTACAGCAAGGTAGCAGAACAGGCACCTAGGAAATTTTTAACTGCAAAAACATAGGCACTTAAGTCCCTTTGTTAACCTAGCCCCAGGAGTCTTGCAGTTATGCAATACCCCAAGTCCATCCAGAACTATTTCTGTTGCATGGGGATAACTAGAAAAAGGAGAAGCCAGATAACAGGATTCAGTAGCTCCAGGGCAATATTGCCCATGTGAACACAGGGCAGAGAAGTGGTTCAGATATGGCAAGCTTGCCTACACAATCCATTGGATCACAAGCAGCAGCTATGGAGGTAGTTTTGGTCAGACTAGGGGCTAGTCTACACTTACCTGCCGGGTCGACACGGAGAGTTCGACTTCTCGGAGTTCGAACTATCGCATCTAATCTAGACGCGATAGTTCGAACTCCCCGCGCGCTCCGGTCGACTCCGGAACTCCCCCACTGCAAACGGCGGTGGCGGAGTCGACCTTGGAGTCACGGACTTCAATCCCGCGGCGTCTGGACGGGTGAGTAGTTTGAACTAGGGTACTCCGAATTCAGCTACGCTATTCACGTAGCTGAATTTGCGTACCCTAGTTCGACCCCCCTTCTTAGTGTAGACCAGGCCTAGGAGTGTAGCATACCTTAAAAAAGACTTCAGCTGACCTTTTAATTTTACTACCAAGTCACTAATTTTTAAATTACTTTACGAATATTGCTGTTAATAGTACAACAATTTTGTATGGATTTTCATATAGAGTTAAGGATTTCATTATGTAAAATGTAAATCTTTGTAATCAGCCAGTAATTTGGATTATTTTTATTGCATTTTTTAATAATGTGAAGCTATAGGAACAATAATTCACATCCTCCACAACCTTGGTCTGATGGTGAGAAATGCTATATATATTTTACTTCATAAAAACTTAAAAAATTAAACTGTTCAAAAATGTGAAAGATGTACCTTTTCGTAACAGTTCTGGACAAGTTTGAATTGCACATTCTATCTTAGCATTTTCAAAGTATGTTTCAGCATTATTTATTTGCTGTTTAGGAGGGACATCAGTGCCCTGAGGAAAATCAAGGAAATACAAATGGGTAACTTTCAGGTTCGTATAATATGTGACATGATTAACAATTAAAAGAGTATTTCCAACTGGAGTTGTGTAATCTCCAGATCCTGCAGACGTTTATTCATAGAAGTAATTCCATTGAGTAAAGGCTGCTCACAAAGTTTGCAACAAGTCCCTAAACCTCATCATCACTCCATTTTATAGGTGGAGAAACTGAGGCTTTTTTGAACATCAGGGTAAGTCTGTTAGAACTAAGTCTCCTGACTTCCAAGCCTACGATTTATCAAGATCAGCCTTCTCCTAAAATCTAATCCTATAACCACTGAAGTCAATTGTAATTACTTGTGTAAGGGAAGCTGCAATATGAGGCCTGTGTATCATTACAAAATATGTACTAAATGTGTACATAAAAAGTTTTGAACTTTTACCACCGCATTTACCTATACCATTTTCATATATTAGATGGGTCTAAATGCACTACCTTATATTTAATTGTACTTACATTACACCTACAGCAGTCAACTAAATGGCTAAAACAAAGTGGCTTTATAAATCTTTAAAGTGACACTTTTAGCATTTTCATGCATTCATAATGTGTGCTGCAATTAAAAAAACTAAACAGATGTAGATATACCACTACAGGAGTCAAAACAAAAATTTACATAAAATTATGCACTGCTCCTAAGCTTGATATTTTGCAAGCAAATTTAAGTACCCAACTGTTGTAGCCTCACAGCTAAAACTATCCACTATTACGGCCATATAAGCTCTATAATAACTAAAGCTACTAATCTAGGGCTCTAGTTGCTACAATTTGGGTTCTGTAGCTGCCTTTCATGTGGAAGTTCTGCAAGTTAGTTATAGGAGTAAACTGCAGTTCTTAAGAGGACAGTGAAAACAGCCATCTGCTAAGGGAGAGTGAAATGTTACATTAGGCTTTCCACATCTGTTCTACACTTCAACATGGATTTCTTGGCTCTTTAATCCACATATAATGTGAAGGTTATTTTACCATTAATATGGGATTCCAGCTAGCTAATGTAGCAATTCCCTTGACAGTCTAATAATGTTGAACTAGTAAATACAGTTTTTCTCTAAGAGGACTATACATACAGTATGTTTGTAGAGCATCTTGAGCTGCAGCGAATGCAGAGGCACATGGTCAGTCTATAAAACTATTCCTCTTAAAAAGACTCAACATTTAGGTTAGCATTTTGCTATAACATGTTAATCATCAAGCCGGTTTCTAGTGCATTCCTCTCTGTGTGGAAAATAACCTAGTGGATCTGCTGATCTTGCCAAAGAATTCACAAAAAAAGTCACTAACTGTGGTTTGGGTGCACGTGTTTTCATACTCAGATAACACTGCCGTTTTCTGACTGCTTCTCTCATGGCTCTTCCTCTCTCGTTCGCCCGACATCCAACCAGTCCTTCCACTTACAAGGCTTACAAATTTACAGGACACCCAACAGCCAGAGGGCTAAACCTAGTTGCCAAAAATCAATTCCCTCTCTATAACTGCTGGGGAAGGAAGCAAGCTAGTATTCTTACCAGGGTGCTGTCTATTTACCCTATTGAGAGACTATCTTTTGTATCAACCTCCGGTACACAGGAGTACAATACATTTGAAATCCACCCCAGTACACTCTGGCTGCTGGAAGGTAGTTGGGCCTCGGCTACTTAAACATCTCTCCTGGCTGCTCTGATAGGGGAGCTGGGTATCTCTTCTAGTCTAACCTCCTCCTGCTTTCTAGTTGCTATGGGGTGGGATGGGGTGGAGGGGTCTCTGCTACTCTACCCTCCCCTTGCCTCTGTTTCCTGTTCCCAAGAGAAAAGCTTCAGTGTTTGCCTTTACTAATACTCAGAACTTTCCCAAACAGCAGCAGAGTGAAATTGACCTGATTCTTGTGTACAGCCTCCTGAATAGCAGCAGTGGAAACTGACAGTGCTCTTATCAATGTTCTCTCTACAACAACTTGGCAAAGCTATAAGCAGCAGTAGAGGTGCTGGAGCTTTCAGTCTACAGATTTAGTTGCAGCCAGACAAAACCTGCGTCAATTACACTTGGTTCACTTTTTTTTTTTTTTTTAAACTAAAGCTTTGATTCCACAGAAGTTCAAGGCGCTGAGCCAGAAAGCTCACTATGGGCAAGTGGATTGTTCAAACTCAGGTTATATATACACAAGAAATATTGTACAGCATTTTTATATAAAAATAGTTTATCATAATTTTTAAACTGATTTCCTATGTTTGAGGATGTCACAACATTCATGTGGGCTGTGGAAAGCCAATATACTAGCTCAGTGATACTCAGACTGAGGCTTGGGAGAGGCAAGTGGCTCTTTAAACGCATCACCTACAGCTCTTTGCAGCAATGATATTAAAACACTGTGATTTAATTATTTAACCTAAGCTATTAACCAATCAGGTTGCTTTTACTATGTTGTTATAACCAATTGTAGTTGATAAAATAGTAATACTTGGCCAGCCGTTTTGCTGTGAGATTATACACACACACAGTAAATAAATAATGAATTCACACTACTGTGGCTTTTTTGGGTAATGTCGATTGCTAATTTGGCTCCAAAACCAGTGAGGTCTCAGTTCACTGATGGCATTATACATGAGCTAAAAATTTCTTAATATACAAGGCCAGCAAATATAATAGTCAAACTGCCTATAGTTAATAAGGCATCTCTGAAAGGAGTAACTTCAACTACAATCAAGTTTTGTTAGTACACTTCTCACGTTGGCTTTCATGAACTTTTATTTATTTATTTTAACATACAAGAACCACAAGCACAACTAAGGGAGACTTTGTCCTAATGAATTAGACCCATCCAATCCAAAGGAAATCATTAAAAGTTAATAATTAACACTGATCTGTTTTTTGTAAAAACAGATCAATAAGACTAAGTCAACAATTTGTTTTAAAGTTAAATTAACCTAATCTTGTTTTCATATAGCTCATACAAGTAAGCAGATATTTAAAATGCTATTTCATTAGACATTTTGCAAAAAATATTCACATGACTCAGTGTCAGGGGTTTTAAAAGAGACAGTTGATTTTCTTGGGAAACAAATGTTCTATATGATCCCTCCCCCCATCTCTGTTCATTTTCATCTCACATCACTTTCAGAGCACAATCAATATTCTATTTTTGGGAGATTACTCACTGGCATATAAGAAAATCAAAACACTACTACAATTTTCAGCTTCATGTATTAAATTGTTGTTCTTACCTGAAACTCATTTATGTATTGTGCCATCACAAATTCATGTCTCTCACTTGATAAGGGCTCCACTAATATATCAGGCAAACTTTTATGAACGTGTGTTTTCTTCTGAGAAGCTGTACCATTTAGGTGACAATCAAAACCTATATTACCCGGGAGCTGGAATCTCTGGTCCTGAGGACCAAATGGTCCCATTACTTCATCTGGCCACACAGTTCTTGGACCTGTCAAAAATTGAGTGCTTACATTATTCTTCACATTGAAAAAACACTTATTTTTAATTCCTAAATAAAAACATTTGAGTACAATTATGTAAAACAGACAAAAAAAAAGTAATCACAAAGATTAAGTGAAAAAACTAAATGTTTCACCATATTAAAAAAAATGTAATTTTCTCTCTATTTATTTGAGACAGATAGTTTTTAAGATGTTGAACTCTGGTAGGCAGTAAATGTAACAAAATTCGTTTATTTTTCCTTACATATATCAGGAGGTGCAGCAGCAACATGAGGCTCATCTGAGCCAGAAGATCCTGCGGTGGAAAAAGCCTTGGGATTAACAACCCTTCTGACCAAGGAGTAAAATCCTGGTAGATAGGTCACCAGTCTTGCTCTGTTACAGAGCACCTAAAGAGGATGAAAGAAGAAAAGAGTGTCACCTGTTGCAAGGAAAAGTGATCAATGAATTTATATTTAACTTTTTAGAAGACAAAACTACATGCAACTCCATAGAAAAACATATAGTAATGAAGTGTCATTAATTGTATTTTTTAACTGTAAGAATATTTTACACTTCATTAGTACTGTAAGTTTCCTATTCAATTTTGATAAAAGGAAACTGCACAATGCAAACAAAAATGCACACTGAAATACCTCCACACTTGAGCTACAGTTAGAAAGGGGTTAAAAGTCAGGGGTATCATTGTGACAACACATGAATGTAAATATGGTTATGTATAGGGTCATGATACACTAGGTATCATTTTCCCTGCTGTTGTTACATTTGGGGGGAAAAAAACCAAAAACCTAAAAATACAAAACAATCAGGAAAGTTAATCTTAGGATCCATCAAAATATTTTAGGTAAGTAAATACGGATATCTAATCTCAGTGCTTTGCCCTACAGACTAGCACTGTTTTTAGTCCACCCCCTGGTGCAAAGGTATTACAGGATACTTAGAATAATAATAAAATGTAAAAGAATACGAAAGCGCACACAGAATGCGCACGCAAATTTATTTTAAAACCAAATTATCAGAATGGGCAGGAGTAGCAATTCAGTCACTATACCATCTACCTGCAATATTTCAACTTGAGGGACACAATCAAGCCAGGAAAGCCTAAAATTAGTACTGACAACATTATTTTGCTCTGCAGACACAAAACATTTTCAGCTACAAAAAAAACAGCAATATGGGTTTACAATCAAAAGGCCACATAGCTCTTGTGTATTCAGCAGAGGCAGAATTTGCCACAGAATTGTGTTTCCAAGTCTAAGCGTTCAATTACAAAAATACAAAAACAAAAAGACAACACCTACTTCTATGATAGCAAAGAAAAACCTTAAAAAACAAACCGAGCATAAATGGATGCAATGTTGTCTTCCCAAGTCTGCAAACAGCCTGAAACAATAGCACTCGGAAGTGTGACCAACTCCAATTCATCTCAATGTTGTTAACTCTGAATCCTAATGATGATAAATTTAAATGTCAACATTGTTCACTATTTTACTGTTGATTGGTTTAGCAAAAATATCCAGCTAATGTGCTTAAGCCCACAAATTTAATCTTCTCCCCAAATTTCAAGAACTCCAGCTACTAAGTATCTAACTGCTATAACTTCAAGCTGCCAACAACTTCTAGTTTCTTGACTTCAACAATCCAATTATGCACTAGAAAAACAAATCTGTAGCCAATTCAAACGTTTAGGGACAGTAAAATAAATTGAATTTTAATACCAAAATAATAAACCATTATATTTAATTAAATAAACTCCTTCATTTTTAACATACTTAGAGCTACCACAAGATTTCCAACCTGCTGAACTGCAGTGCCCTAAAAACTCTATCTTGTTGCTTAATTTAGGTTCATCTTGTGAGACAGTATTTGGGCCTCTGTTCTACTTTCCTAGAACTGGGGGGGAATTTTTGAAAAGATTTTCAGGGTGGGACTAAATCTTAAGGCTCCAGTGCTATACACACGTATGCACACACTTAACTTTAAGCATTTGAGTAGTCCTATTGACTTTAATGGAACTGCTCACATGCTCAAAGTCAGACACGTGCATGTATGCAGGATTGGGACCTAATCCTGTCAACCTGAACACAAAGCCTGTATGTAGTAAAGGCTAGTGTACCTTATACAGACATCTTTTTTGTTAATTATCTAAAATACGTATTAAACTGACAATATCTGACCAAAACCAAACATTTCCTGTATGCAATGTTGTTGTAGCTGTGCTGGTCTATTATCTTTTATTGGACCAACTCAGGGGTGGCCAACTTGAGCCTGAGAAGGAGCCAAAATTTACCAATGTACATTGCCAAAGAGCCACATTAACACATCAGCAGCCCCCCCCCCCGTCAGCTCCATCCCCCCACTCCCAGCGCCTCCTGCCCACTAGCGCCCCTGCGGATCAGCACCTTCCCCGCCCCACACCTCCTGATGAGCTGTTTCATGGCATGCAGGAGGCTGGGAGGGGAAGAAGCGAGGGCATGGCAGGCTCAGGGGAGGGGGCAGGAAGGGGTGGAGTGGGGGCAGGGCTGGTGGCAGAGCCCGGGGTTGACCAGTGAGCACCCCCTCCCAGCACATTGGGAAGTTGGCACCTGTAGCTCCAGCCCTGGAGCCGCATATTAACTTCTGAAGAGCCGCATGTGGCTCTGGAGCCACAGGTTGGCCACCCCTGGACCAACTTCAGTTAGTGAGAGAAACAAGCTTTTGAGGTTACACAGAGCTCTTCTTCAGGTCAGAAGCTTAAAACTTGTCTCTCTCACCAACAGAAGTTGGTCCAATAAAAGACATTACCTCAACCACTTTGTCTTTCTAAAGGCAAACACCACAATCTTGCAGACACTTATACATGTACATTTAAGCACTTGACATGCACCAGCATTTGCAGGGATCTAGAATTTAAATTGGAATTTTGGGCCCAAAATTCCATTAAATTCAAAAGCCACATCACAGCACAGTGCAATCTGATTCCACCTCAATGCTTTACTTGAAATGGGGCACTGTTGCAAATGGGGCACCATCCAGGAATATCAAAATAATAAAACTTAGCACTTAAGGCCCAATTCTACAAACACACCCGCACAAAGAATGTCACTGACGAAAATGAGATTACCCATGTTCATACTTCCACGATTAGGGCCTTACAGCGTGTGTTATCCTTAGATCTCAAAGTGCTTATAATCAGTACACAATTACTTGAAATCAGCTTTAAGTAATGGCTTTCACAGCCTTGTATTTCACACTATTCTATCAAATAATTTTTACAGTTAATATCAGCACAATCAGAATTTAATTTTTTAAATTACAATTTGTGCTGCCAGAGCATCCTCTGAAATATCAAAATTTGCTATTTAATGTGAAAGGTTTATACAAGATAAATGATTTAGATTGCTAGACAATTTAAAAAAATATTTCTTTTGTAAACTCTATAATAAATATTAAAATATACTCAAGACACAGAACAGACGTATATTTTTAGTTTATTGTACACACAGTATAACCACTTAATCTTTACACTTATGGTTTACATTATCACCAGAAATCTTGTGTAAAAGGATACCCTATATCAAGGGTTCTCAAACTTCATTGTGACATGACCCCCTTCCGACAACAAAAAATACCACATGACCGCGGGAGGGGGGACCGAAGCATGTGCATAAGTGTTTGTAGGATTGGGGACAAATATATGAATTTATAAATCAGCCTCAAAAAATTCAGCCAGTCAAATTTTTCCATCAGTCAACAATCCAACACTGTTTTTACGTTAAAAAAAAAAGTTGCGTACAACAGAATCTTTATGAACAATCTAACCTTATGTAGGAGAATTACACAGAATTTCACTGATGCCATGAAAAAATAAGAGAGAATCTGGTGCCACATAAAATATTAACAAATTTTTTTGTAGTTTGCATGTTGTCTTATCTTAGAGACACAAGGTGGGTGAGGTAATATCTTTTACTGGATAAACTTCTGCTGGTGAGAGAGAGACAAGATTTTGAGCTTACACAGAGCTCTTCTTCAGGGCTAATCTTCAGATATGAGGGGCATGAGGAGTCTTTCATGGCACCCAACTGAAGTCACAATACAAATGAAAACTAAATTTCCTGCTTATGCTGTTTAGCTTAATGACACCACTAACATTATAAGCTACTGGTAGCAGAGTTCAATGACTAAATTACTCACATTGGCCATTTCTGAGGGTTGTTTCTCTATTTAAATAAAATTCTTCCTGAAACAGAAGAAAGAAATATCACACACCAGTGACTGGTTATATAGTGTCAGATGCTGTGGTTAGGAGGATGGTAAACAAACCTATCTAGAACATGCCCCTGCTTCCGCGCTGCTCAGGAGCCTGACTGCACCGCAGCTCTCCCGTATGGCCTCCAAACGGTACCGCGCAAGTTCCCGAACTCCGCCGACAGCCGCCCTGACAGCCTGCAGGGAGCCCGGGGCCATCAAACCAACACGAAACGGGCCAGACTGCAGGCAGCCCCCACCCGCCCTTACGGACAGCCGCACCCGCGGAAGTGGCAGGTCCCTGCCTACAACGTCGCCCCTTAACCCAACCGGAAGCTGCGCAGAGGGAAGTTTTGGACGTTTAAACTGCTGCGTCCGGCGCTGGGAGACGCCAGAGGGGGAGGCGATTTGCTGCAGCCTCAACCCAGTACCCGCCGCCCCCGCCGCCCAGCGCAGCGATGGGCCATCGGCCTCGCCCGCCTTGTACCAGCAGCCCCCCGGACCCGAGCGCGGACGCGGCTTGCCTCGCCTCGGCACAGCAGCCCCTCAGGCCCAGCTCACGCCCGGCGAAGGGCCCTTCGCGGTGCAGCCAGCCCGACCCACGGCCACACTCGGGTGCAGCCCCACGGAGGGGCAGGCGCTGCGCTGGGGTCGGCGGCCGGGCTCCTACCTCCCTCGCCGCTCTTCCTGCAAAATGGCGCCGCGGCCGACGAATCGACTCCGGGAGCGCATCGATGAGGAGAGCGCCGAGCTCATCCATGGCGCGAAGCGGGCGGCGCGAATCGGCGCGCTCGCGGCCCAGCCTGCGGTCAGGCTCGCGAGAGCGGCCGCTCAGTCTCCGCGCAGCAGGCGGAGCAAATCGACGCACGCTGCATCGAGGCGGTTGGGGAGATCGCCGAGTCCATCGATGAGGCGGCGGCGGCGGCGGCAGAAAGGGGCTCGCTGGGGCTAGCGCTGGCCGAGCGCGCGTGTGAGGCGAGCGGTGCGCGCGCCGCCGCCTGGAGGCCTGTGCTGGGCAGAGGCTGCAGGGCCCAGCCGGGGGCGCGGGCGCGGGGAGATGCGAAGAGACGGGCCCGAGCAGAGGGGCGAGCGGCCGTTCCAGGCCAGCACCGCTCTCCCGTTCCGCAGGGGGCAGGACCCCGGCCCCAGCTGGGGAGCCCCGGCACAGCTCGAGGCAGAGCACCGGGTCCTGGAGCTGCACCGGTGCCAGGATTCACTAGCGAGACAAGCGAGGCCCCGTCACGTCTGTTGTTGGACCAATTTCTGTAGAGGAGGGAGACAAGCTTTCCCGCCACACAGCACTTTCCTTCAAGGGCCCATCAAAGCTATTACCTCACCCAGCGTGTCGCCAGCATCCTGGGGCCAACATGGCTCCTACAACCCTGCAAACAACTTCGCTTGGGCGTTGTCTACGCTACAAAGTTTTCTTGGCAAAAGTCATGCCGCTTTCATTAAAATCACTGTTGCATGTCCACACTAGCTCCTTGTGTCAGCAGCGTGCATCCACACTAGCAGCTCTTGTGTGGACACAGAGCAGTGCACTGTGGTACCTATCCCACTGTGCAATTGGCTGCAGGGTGCTTTGGGATGGGTTTGCAGTGCCTCATGGGGCAGGTAGCGTCACATGATACAGGTTTCTCAATCCCTTCAGGGAGACCCTAGTAGAGTGTCACCCCTTTTTCAATTTAAGGGTATGGGGAGAGGGAGAGAAGAGTGGTGTGTCTGGGGAAGGGGAGACAACAGGCTGACCAAGCTATCCTGAGGAAGGGGGAGGGGGACACCCCCACCCCACATCAGCCCCTGGCTTGGCTCCACACAGCAATCTCTCCTGAAGCAGCCCGCTCTGCGTTCCTACTATTCTGTGATTCCCTCTAAGTCCTCCCACAGCATCTTGAGCAGCTCTTTGAGCTCTCCATGCTGCGGAATGTCAAAAAGCAACACTGCAGTCTCTCCCCCACCCCTAGTAGCAGTCTACCTGGTGCTCTGTTCTTAGTGTGGGGCAGAACCAGGGGTCAGCAACATGTCCGTGGTAAAAATTTTGAGATCTGTGCTAATTTTTCAAGAAACGCTGAAAACCCCCTCCACACACTGTCACTAAATAGGGTATTTTTGCCAAGTCCGTCACACAACATGCTAATGATTTGCTCTTTGTGGAGCAGCACACTCAGCTGTCAGATACTTCCCAGAGCTTTGAAAGGAGTGGGGTGCGCAACAGAAATAGAAACAATGAGCAGAGCAGTTAAGGTGGGCATTGTGGGATACTGGCGGAAGCCAGTTCTGTCAACAAAACAAACAGCAGTGTCTATGCTGATGCTTTGTCCCTTTAACTTTGCTGCAAAAGGCTTTATGCCGCTTGTTGAGGTGGTTTTATTTTGTTGGCAAAAGGCAGCTTTTGCCGACAAAACTTTGTAATGTAGACAAGATCTTAGACTCAGGTAGATTGATTTAAAACAATATACTGTAGAAATAGAATGGGAGAGAAAAACTAGAGTGTATTTGGAATGGAGTCCAAGGGGCAGCCAAGAAGAATATCTCAGCCATTTTGATTTCTCACTATAGTATAGGCAGGTAGTGGCCAAGATCCTTGGTCAGTGTCACTGCCAGGATTAGAAATGTAAATGGAGGATTTCCCAGCTCTTGCTCATTCCTTTGTGCCATACCACTGGTTTTATGGCATTACTCTCGGAAGATTTGGAAAAATTAAGGAATGGGTTGCTTATAACATTACAAAACTATTGTTGTACAAAACATTAAAATTAAGAGTCAGAGGGGTAGCCGTGTTAGTCTGGTTCTGTAGAAGCAGCAAAGAATCCTGTGGCACCTTATAGACTAACAGATGTTTTGCAGCATGAGCTTTTGTTTTGTGGGACCACTTTCTTTTCAGATGCAAGCAGTGAAATTTGCATTGCATCAGCAAGTCATAATTCATCATGCCCTGCATGCTATTAAATCTCTGAATCTATAGATTCTAAAATCTAAAAAAAAATAAATATTTCAATCTTCTATCTAATAAATTTATTGAGGTAAATGTTTCATGAATGTTCAGTATTTTTGCTTTATCTAATTACACTTTAAATGGGACAGAAGCAGGTCAGATAGGAACAGATATGAAAATCAAACAAAATTATACAGTATAAACAAAGAAGAAAGCTCTTGGACCCTATATGTCACAGTATATTTCTAAACATGGGATTATGATACATTTATCCTGCAATGAGGTTCATGAGGTTTGTCCTTTGTGATTCTGATTGCAGGATTAGGGCCTTGTTTCATACGTTCATAGCAAAGGAATTGAAACAGAAGAGTCATGGGGAGGAAGCAGAGAAATGAAGTTATGTGGTTATTTAGTAAATGTATACATACAATTTTAAATAGCCTCTAATAAACCAGCTGCTTCCATAACAAGACCAGGGTGAAATCCTTGATCCATTGGAGTCAGTAGCAAAACTCTCATTGACTTCAGTGAGGTCTGGATTTCATCCTAAAATTCCAATGCAGACAAAAGGTAAATGTTCTCCAACTAATCAAGCAAAACCAACCAATCAAAACAACATTTTCTAAGGTAACATCTAACTCTGATCTTCCAGTATATCTTGTCTATCTTTGTCTCATAGATTGTAAACACTATGGGGGCAGATATGATTTTTTTCTTGCACAGTGTCAAATATGTCAGCACTTAAATAAAAAATAGCAAGAAGAAAACAGTGAGTATTTGAATACACTAACATCAGTGGAATGGAGAAAAAACACCTGCTGTCTTCCACATCCTAAAAGCAGCAAAGAATCCTGTGGCACCTAACAGACTAACAGACGTGTTGCAGCATGAGCTTTCGTGGGTGAATACCCACTTCACCCACGAAAGCTCATGCTGCAAAACGTCTGTGAGTCTATAAGGTGCCACAGGATTCGTTGCTGCTTTTACAGATCCAGACTAACACGGCTACCCCTCTGATACTTTCCACATCCTAGTATATCAAGGAGATGTGTGTGAAATCTTACCTGCTTGCATTAGGGATATGCACTGTGGCCCTATCCAGCACAGCATTTAAACTTAAAATTAAGCACTTAAAGGGCTTTACTGGATCAGGGCCTAAGAGGGGAAAGAGAATAGCAAAAACAAAGTGATATCTGAATAGACAATGGAGAGAGAGAGATAAAGAGCGGTCAGTGAAAGTTCTGCAGCCCAATCAATATCCACAGGACTTTCACAGGTCTGCAGGTGTTCACTGAGATGCCTATCCACAGTTTGATAGTGTCTTTGTATCTGTATGTGGAGGCACCCTTTGTGTCAAAGAGCTACATTTTGCCCTCTTCTTCCATTCTGTATATACCTGGGTATCAAGATGCTCACAGTCCAGTCCTCCACCTCCAAAATGCATTTGTTCTGCATTGTCCAGACTTTTCTCTACACTAAATGGCTCAATAACAATGATGTAGTTGAAACCAGGCAATCACTACATTCTTGAATGAACTCACACAGGAAAGTGATAAAAGACAAAAACACCATATCACGTGGGTGAACACTTTTCACAGAGTGATCACTCTAAATCTGACCTATCAGTCCTCATCTTCAAAGGAAACCTGCACAACACTTTCAAAGATGAGCCTGGGATCTTAACTTCATAACTTTGTTAGACACTAAAAATCATGTTCTTAATAAAGGCACTGGATTTACAGCTTATTACAACAACGTGTACAGCTTATTACAACCCCTTTTTGTCCTATAACTACCGGGGTATTGATGGGTCACTTCACCTTGAATGGTCCCATAGAATATATGGTAACTACTTATGCTAAATTATCTGTTTGAGCTTGTATTTAGCTGTGACACTCTGAGTACTTTTTCCAGACCTGAAGAAGAGCTCTGTGTAGCTCTCAAAAGCTTGTTTCTCATAAACAGAAATTGGTCCAATAAAAGATTACCTCACCCACCTTGTCTCTCCGATATCCTGGTAGTGATACGCTTACAACACAGCAAACAGGCTTTCCTCTGTAAGGTGACCTTAACCTGCTGAAAGATCCTGGAAACTAGTTAAGTGCAGTCCCTGCTGTCTATTCAAAAAGACAGTTGTTTATGGTCATTATTTTATTGGTGCTGGCTCAACATGATATTTGTAGGGCTAGGCTCAGGATTTGGGCACAAGAGTATAGAGATAAACGTATCTTTTATTGTAGCGTGGTGCAGTACTGTTTATGTACACCAGGTAGCAGTAGCTGTTAACAGAAAGTCTGTGTGCAGTGCAGAAGAAAACTAAAGCTATGGTTATTTTAGGCTTTGGGAATAGAATGAAGAAAAATGAATAAAAGTGTGTATTATTACTGAACAAAACAAAGGGGGAGATGTTCAAAGGCACAAAGGGCAGTTAGATACCTACTGCCATTTTTGTCTTTGGAAATCTCCATTAGAAGTGCTGCATGTTTTCCCAAAGCACACTCTGCAAAATAATAATAAAAAGACTTTGTCTTTTTTCTTGTGTTAACAAAACCTACCAATCCTCCTTTTTGGGGGAACTGGTGTCAGATCTGCTTGGGAGGCATGAGCTTTTTCATAAACAACCACATTGGGCTAAATGATATAATTCCATTGGCTCAGTTTTAAAATTGTTTATTCATTTACTTGCTAATTCATAATATTCATCACAGTTTGTTTCCCAGTCAGTGCAGACTGCTGAGGCTACTGTGTACATGCACATACATCAACACATTCACTGTCTGAACATGAATCTCTATTGTGTTCTGGGCCCATTATGCTGCTCTAGCACGTCAAGGGGGCTGGAAGTCCAGCAGATCATCTGGCCCCCAGGAAATTCTGCCATCATAGGAGGAATCCCCAGATGGTACAGAGAGGGTGTAATGCAGGGTTTCTCAAACAGGGGTCGCCGCTTGTGTAGGGAAAGCCCCTGGCAGGCCCGGCTGGTGTGTTTACCTGCCCCATCCACAGGTCCGGCCAGTCGTGGCTCCCACTGGCTGCGGATCGCTGCTCCGGGCCAATGGGAGCTGCTGGAAGCGGCGGCCAGCACATCCCTTGGCCCGTGCCACTTCCAGCAGCCCCCATTGGCCCGGAGCAGTGATCCACGGCCAGTGGGAGCTGCGATCGGCTGGACCTGCGGATAGGACAGGTAAACACACTGGCCCGGCCCACCAGGGGCTTTCCTTACACAAGGAGCGACCCCTGTTTGAGAAACCCTGGTGTAATGGCTCTATATTGCTTTCTACACAACCCACTGATGTAGTGGGTGAAGGTGCTCAAACTTGTATACAGAGGGCCCAGCTGGCCCAAGAAAGGAGGAAATGCAAAGATGGCTTACAGCCAGTTTTCTCACTCCACCCCCCGCAACCCTGCACTGAGCATAGCTCGGCTAGAACTGAGGATTAGAATCTTTACACCTGTAGCTTTCAAAAGGTTCCAGCAGGTTCACGCCTTTCTCCATATTCAATGACAATTACACTATTCTCTGTTTCAAACAACACTGAGGTAAAGCATGCTAAAAAAACTTTAGGGCGCACCAGCAGGGTCTGCATGCTAATGCTCAACACGTTAGTGCACTTTAGAAATCACAACTCCATTACTTCACTATGTAGATGAGCCCTTGGTCACTCAAGTTAATAAATTTAGGATCATTTAGGGATAGTCTCCACTACCACGTTACATCGGCACAGCTGCACCGATGTGTCTGTGTGGCTGTAACACGTCTGGTGAAGATACTTCTGTACAGATGGGAGAGCACTCTCACACTCCTGAGCGATGTAAATTACATCGACTTAAGCGGTAGTGTAGACAAGCCCTGTGATTCCTCCCTTCTCTCAAGTCCTGTTGCTTTTCCTTCTAGATCTCCAAAATTTGACCCTTCATCTCTGTACCCATTTTTGAATCTCTGGTCCATTCCCTTGTTATTTTTCACTTGGACTGTGATAAATGTCTCCTCTCTGGCTTGAAGTTATGCAACTAATCATTTAGGTTTGCCTTTGCTTGCTGCTCTGATATCAGCCCACATCTCAAATCCCTCTATGGGGCTTCTTCTTGTCTCTTTCCACTTCAAGTTCAAACACTCCATCCTCAGCCTCAAACCTCTGCAGAGTGCCCATCTCTGCCAGCATCTTGGCTCTTGCTAAGTCTACTACAGACTGTCTCATGTAATATATTCTTCCAAGTGCTTTCACCACAAAACCATCTCCACCAAACTCACAGTTCTGAACTCTTTTTCAGTCTGTCCCCATGTCTGAAATAGCCTCCCTCTTCCAGTGTGTCACTCAGCCTCATTATCTGTGTTCAAGTTCCTCTCAAAGCCTTCCCTCTTTGTGCCACATAACAGAGATAACCATTCACCCTAGCTCTCCTGCCTCCTCTCAGAATCCTATAGTTTAGCTTGCTTTACAATAGAAATATAATGCTAGAATTTGATGGCCGGGGATGGGGAAACCCTTGGAACTAGCAACACGTGCCAAAGATAAAGACCCAATGCTTTACTTTTATGTAGCATTCTTTTCCCCAGCCTTTATCAGTATTTTGTCTAATTTAGATTGCACGATCTTTGGGGCAGGGATATCCCTGGTATATCTGAAAAACACCATGCAAACTAATGGCACTATTTAAACACTGAAATAATAATACAAAGGGAAAGAGGCTTAATGCCACAAAACCTCTGTACTTTGAGGCTCGAGGGTATGTCACTCTAGTGCTGTAATGTGGATGCAGCATACACCGACAGAAGGGGTTTTTTTTATTAGGGTATGTCTACACTACGAAATTACTCCAATTTTACAGAAGTCAATTTTTGGGAACAGATTGTATAAAGTCAAGTGCATGTGTCCACACTAAGCACGTTAATTCAGCGGTGTGCGTTCATAGTACCGTGGCAAGCGTCGACATTCCGAGCAGTGCACTGTGGTAGCTATCCCACAGTTGCTGTAGTCCCCGCTGCCCATTGGAATTCTGGGTTGAGCTCCCAATGCCTGATGGGGCCAAAAATTTGTCGCGGGTGGTTATGGGTAAATGTCGTCAGTCAACCCTCACCCCGTGAAAGCAACAGCAGACAATCATTTTCCGCCCTTTTCCCTGGATTGCCCGAGCAGACGCTATAGCACGGCAAGCATGGACCCCATTCAGCTCACCACAGCAGTTATGAGCATTGTAAACATCTCATGCATTATCGTGCAGTTTATGCAGAAAAAGAAGCTGAAAAACCAGGTGAGGAGGCGATGGCAGCGCAGTGACAAGAGTGATGAGGGCATGGACACAGACTTCTCTCAAAGCGCAGGCCCCGGCAATGTGGACATCATGGTGTTATTGGGGCAGGTTCATGCCATGGAACGCTGATTCTGGGCCTGGGAAACAAGCAGAGACTGGTGGGACCGCATGGTGTTGCAGGTCTGGGATGATTCCCAGTGGTTCCAAAACTTTCGTATGCATAAGGGCACTTTCATGGAACGTTGTGACTTGCTTTCCGCTGCCCTGAACTGCAAGAATACCAAGATGAGAGCAGCCCTCACAGTTCACAAGCGAGTGGCGATAGCCCTCTGGAAGCTTGCAATGCCAGACAGCTACCGGTCAGTCGGGAATCAATTTGGAGTGGACAAACTGTGGGGGTTGCTATCATGCAAGTAGCCAGTGCAATCACTGAGCTGCTGCTATCAAAGGCAGTGACTCTGGGAAATGTGCAGGTCATCGTAGATGGCGTTGCTGCAATGGGATTACCTAACTGTGGAGGGGTGATAGATGGAACCCATATCCTTATCTTGGGACCGGACCACCAAGACAGCCAGTACATAAACCACAAGGGGTACTTTTCAATGGTGCTACAAGCACTGGTGGATCACAAGGGATGTTTACCAGCATCAACATGGGATGGCCGGGAAAGGTTCATGACGCTTGCGTCTTCAGGAACTCTGGTCTGTTTAAATGGCTGCAGGAAGGGATTTATTTCTCAGACCAGAAAATAACGGTTGGGGATGTTGAAATGCCTATAGTTATCCTTGGGGATGCCATGGCTCATGAAGCCATACACAAGCACCCTGGACAGTAGTAAGGAGCTGTTCAACTAAAGGCTGAGCAAGTGCAGAATGGTGGTAGAGTGTGCATTTGTACGTTTGAAGGGTCGCTGGTGCAGTTTATTGACTCACTCAGTCCTCAGTGAAACCAATATCCCATTGTTATTGCTGCTTACTGTTTGCTCCATAATCTCTGTGAGAGTAAGGGGGAGACGTTTATGGCGGGGTGGGAGGTAGAGGCAAATCGCTTGACCGCTGATTACGCGCAGCCAGACACCAGTGTGATTAGAGGAGCACATCAGGAAGCGCTGCACATCAGAGAAGCTTTGAAAACCAGTTTCATGACTGGCCAGGGTACTGTGTGACAGTTCTATTTGTTTCTCCTTGATGAAAACCTGTCCCCTTGGTTGACTCTAATTCCCTGTAAGCCAACCGCCCTCCCACCTTCGATCACAGCTTGGAAATAAAGTCACTATGATTTAAAAACCATGTAGTCTTTATTAATTGATTATAAAAATAGGGAGATAACTCACAAGGTAGCCCGGGTCACTGGGTGGGGTGTGGGAGGAGCGGAGGAGGGAAGGAAAAGGCCACTTCAATACTTGTTGAATGACAGCCTTCTATCCACTGAGGTGGAGTGGTTGGGTGCCCGGAACCCCCGCCCATGTTCTTGAGCATCTGGGTGAGGAGATGGCTATGGAACTTGGGGAGGAGGGATGGTGGTTAAACAGGGGCTGCAGCGGCAGTCTCTCCAGCTCATGTTCCTGAACCTCCACTAGATGCCAGATCATGTCCATTTGATCCCGTAGTAGCCCCAGCATTGCATCTTGCCTCCTCTGATCTTCCTGCAGCCACCTCTCCTCATGTTCACTGTCCGCTTTCCTGTCCTGTGCTATTGTGTCCCTCCACACTTTCTGCTGAGCTCTTTCAGTGTGGGACGTCTGCATGAGCTCAGAGAACATTTCATCGCGCATGCGTTTTTTTTGCCGCCTTATCTGAGATAGCCCTTGGGACGGAGGACGGAGGCTTGAAACATTTGCAGCTGCAGAAGGAGAAAAAGGGAGAGAAGTATTTTAAAAGATACATTTTACAGAACAATGGGTATACTCTTTCACGGTGAACAACACTATTCACATTACATAGCACATGTGATTTAGGTACAAGGTCATTTTTTGCATCTTATATTGAGTGCTTGCGGCTTTGGTGTAAGAGATCAAACACGCCGGGCAACAGAATTTGGCTTGCAGGCGGCCATGGTAAGCCATAGTCTTTCAGCTTCTGCAACCTTCATAACAGTAGCACCCTCCTTTCCCATACCAAGCAAAGCACGTTGAGTTGTCCATTTAGGGCTGCAGTTTTCATGTTAATGTGCAGCAGCAGAAACCAAACTAACCCCCCACTCCCTTCCTTTTCTCTGGGATGACTGCTTTAACCTTCTCCACCACCGCACCGTGTGGCTGGTGTCAGGGAAGATCCCTGATAGTCAAATGTGAACAGCTGAGCATGAAGCCCCCCACCGATCCTTTTCTCTGCGATGATCGCTTTAACCCTTCCTCAATCACGTGGCTTGTATCAGGGAAGATTCCTGCTAGCCAAACGCAAACAGCTCAGTGCCAATGCTCTCCCCCCCGCTTTGCTAACTGCGGGAAGGATTTCTTTTCAGCCACAGGCAAACAGCCCAGTAGGAACGGCCACCTATGAATGTCCCCTTAATTAAATTCCCGTATTTCAACCAGGTTACCGTGAACAATATCACCCTCCTGAGGATAACACAGAGAGATAAAGAACGGATGTTGCTTGAATGCCAGCAAACACCGGGACCATACGATGCCAGGCTTTGTCATGCAATGATACCAGATTACTTGCTACTAGCATGGCACGGTAAAGTGTCCTACCATGGAGGACGGAATAAAGCTGCTCTCCCCAGAAACCTTCTGCAAAGGCTTTTAGAGTACCTCCAGGAGAGCTTCATGGAGATGTCCCTGGAGGATTTCTGCTCCATCCCCAGACACGTTAGCAGACTTTTCCAGTAGCTGTACTGGCCACGAATGCATCCCAAGCCCTCAGGGCAAATTAATCATTAAAAAATGCTTGTTTTTAAACCATGTTTTATATTTACAAAGGTACACTCATCAGAGATCCCTTCTATGGCTTCATGGTCCGGGATACTGCCTTGGGAGGGTTGGGAGGGTATTTTAGTCAGGGTGAGAAAAAGATCCTGGTTGTCGGGGAGAATGGTGTGCTGTGTGCTCTCCTCAACCTCGTCCTCCTCCTCCTTATCTTCCCCGTCCGCAAAATCCTCAGGCATGGCGACTGAGAGTACCCCATCATCAGAGTCCACGAACAGGGGTGGGGTACTGGTGGCGGCCCCCCCTAGAATTGCCTGTCAGTGTAGAAGCAGCATGTCTGTGGCTCTGTCCCAGAGCGTCCATTTGATTCTTTGGCTTTCTGGTACACTTGTCTCAGCTCCTTAAGTTTCACGTGGCACTGTGTTGAGCCCCTGATGTGGCCTCTGTCCATCATGGCCTTGGAGATTTTTTCAAATGTTTTGGCATTTCGTCTTTTGGAACAGAGTTCTGATAGCATGGAATTGTCTCCCCATACAGCGATCAGATCCAGTACCTCCCGTGTGGTCCATGCTGGAGCTCTTTTTCGATTCTGGGACTGCATGGTCACCTATGCTGATGAGCTCTCCATGCTGGGCAAACAGGAAATGAAATTCAAAAGTTTGCGGGGCTTTTCCTGTCTTCCTGGCCAGTGCATCCAAGTTCAGACTGCTGTCCAAAGTGGTCACAATGGTGCACTGTGGGATAGCTCCCAGAAGCCAATACCGTCGAATTGCATCCACACTAAGCCTAATTCGAACCGGCAATGTCGATTTCAGCGCTACTCCCCTCGTTGGGGAGGAGTACAGAAATCGATTTTAAGACCCCTTTATGTAGACAAAAATGGCTTTGTTGTGTGGATGGGTGCAGGGTTAATTCGATTTAACGCTGCTAAATTCGACCTAAACTCATAGTGTAGACCAGGCCTTAGTGTAGGAACACCACTACCCCAAACAATACTAGTTATCTTGACAGAAGCCCTCTTCCATCAACATAGCTGAATCCACGCCGGGGGTTATGTTGGCATGATTATGTCTGTCAGGGAGGTGTTATTGCTAAATGTGTAAGAGCTGTATGCTGCTTCCCTCTACAGTAGAAGGGAACCACCCATAAAACATGTTAGAAGTAACAGGATTAAAAAACTTTTCTATTATTTTTGCTGTTTCATTGCTGTCTGTTCAAGTCAGTGATGCTGGTTAAGTATAGGTGAATTTAAATGCCTGTCTTCAAAATAAAAAGATTAGAGGTCCATATCCCTTAGTGAATGAACACTTGACACGGCCTTCAGTTTGTTTCAGTTATAAAACAGCTCCTCCGAGATGATTGCTTTGCTCTGCTGATGCATTATTAGCATAAAATAAATCTATAGGCTTTGGTGCATGGCTCAAAATCTAAAAATCAGAAAAAAAGAGTATCGTAGCTTCATTATTCATAGAAATCACCTCCATCCAGTTACAATCAGAGGGCTCCTGCTCCCACTGAATTCAATGACAGCTTTGCTACTCATTTCAGTCGAAGGAGGAGTAGATCTTTTATATTACATTTTAAACAATGACGGTTTATAATTTCAGCATTTTCATGCATTCATTTTTTCACAAAACAATTGCACACAGTTGCTTGGTGCACTTGACAATTGGATTATTTCTATGTTATCACAATCAAATCTCATTTGCTTGCAAATTAATAATTGTGGTATAGAAGGATTGAAGACATGCAATTTTAACTCTATAGAAATTTCATTTGTTTTCTTCTCACATAAAACTTTTCTAGATTCTGCTTAGTCTGTATTGACTTGGACTCAGGCAATCCCAGTTTTAACAATACCATAAGATTAACACTTCAAGTTTCTCAAATCAGTCAATGGTTTGTCCTATTCCCCCTGAAATGTATGTCATGAATTCATAAACATCAATTGCAAAGAAGTTGCTGCCATAATTCAAAGGAGACAGCAAAATCAAATGATCCAATTACATATTTATCAAATATTAATCATGACAATCTTCCAGTCCTTTATAGTGCCAATATTCCTCTCCCAGAGTGTCAGGAAAGTAATTAGTGGCTGGTTTTGATTAAATTCTTACCTTGGAGATGACATTTTTCAGTTGGAAGAGAAATGCACACAGACAAAAGATTTTTAACTGATTCTTCACTTTAAAATGTTTTGAGGCAGATCTATAAATTGAGTTTGCTGAATATTTATTAATTTGCAATTGAGGAAACGTCATAACATTGGGCAGAGGCACACAGAATCCACACCAGGGCCTGTTCCGAATTATATGGGCTTTACACAATACTGTAATCCAGCAATTAAAATGTTAATCATCTCACACTGTAAAAACGTGGGCTAACCTGGAGTACTGTGTTCCTACAGACTGTAAGTTCTACTCTATTTAATATAGCTGCATTAAGCAACATGACTCCACATCCGTCACATGTTGTTTGTTTTCTCATTTCCTTCCCAGAGCGAGACGCATGTGGAATGGAGTGTCTTGTTTTGGTAGGATTGGTTTTGTTGTTAATGATACCTGTTGCTATGTGTTTGTGTTAGAGAAGCATCAAAGAAATACACCTTGCTCTTGGAGTCAAAAGCGGTGAGGTTTGTGATACAAGTGCCTGGGAAGAGGGATACAAGTTGACACATTTGCAACCCTTCTGCCCCTCTGAGTTGGCAGCAACAAGGGCCGGGTTCAGTGTCCAGGGGTTCCGTTTCAATAACGCAATGCAAAACTGGCTCAAGCCCCCACCCAGTGACCTGGGACACTTATATACCACCCCCCGGGCGCCTCTAGGAGGCAATACTTCCCCTCTCGCAAGCACAGAGTCTGAGTGTAGCAAAATCCTTTTAATAAAGGAGGGAAACAATGTGGCATCATATTGGGGAAACACCACAAACAGGATTCATAACATAAACCATGAGCAAAAGACCCACCAGGTAAGTTTTGGCAGTGTCCTTTTCCCCTTAGGGTCTTAAGTCCAATCACCCCAAAGTCCAACAACCCAAAAGTCTCTGTCCTTGGTCAGTGCCGCCCCAGTGTTCAAAAGTTTATCTGCAGAGTTTTACCCCCCCAGCCTGGGAGGAAATGGGGGGAGCACACAGGGTGTTAAGGGGCACCTTACGTGGGCTGGGGCCGACTGCCCCGCCTCTCCATGGAGTTCTGTTGCAGCCTTCACCATGACCTGCTCCACTCCACCAGCTGTGCCGCTCCTCCAGCCAACCCGTGAGCCGCTCCAGCCGTCCCCGCAAACCGCTCCGCTCTCTCGCTGTTCCGTGGGCCACTCCAACCATCCCACAAACCGCTCCACTCTGCTCTGCGGGCTGCTCCAACCATCCCGCAAACGCTCAGCCCTGCCAGCCGCTTAGTAATAGATCTTCAGGCTCCCCCACTAGTTAACACAGCACTCAGCTCAGTAAGTTTAGCTTCTTTAGTGATTTCAGCTTGTAGTAGGGGAGCCCCAGTGCTGGTGCACCATTGGCCCAAAGTGAATTCAGCTCAGCAGCTTCTAGATGAATTCCTAATGGAATCAACATTAGCTCTGCTCTTCAACAATAGAGAAGAAGAAGGAGGAGGAACAACAGCAATTGGTGTTCCAGGACCTCAAAGGGACCCATGCCATCAAGTACACATACCAGTCCCCAAACTCTCTCAGTTCACTGGGTTTTGGAACCCATGTCCCTTGTCTAACGAGTGCTACTTAGTTGATGATGAGATTTTCTGTCATAAAACAGGTTCATAATCCCTCATTCACATAATCAGAATAACAACACTTTATTCCTCCTGCCCCAATAACAGAGAAATTGAGGATCCCACAGCTGTCAAAGTGACCATTTTAGGCTGCCGTGGGCTATGCTAGGTGGGGTGGGTGTGCCTATGCAAACAAGATCAGCCCCTGAAATTCTTTTCCACACTCGCCATAATTCACCACCAGATCTCAGGGTAGAGCTCATCCTGACTCTGCTTACACATTGTTGCAAATAATATTCAGTATTGTATCTGTTTAAAAAGAACAAAAGCCCATCCCATGGAGCCAACTCATTTGCTACTTGCATGCACCAAAGGTTCTAAATACAATACAGTGGTACCACTGTGAGATGCACCATGGAAAGCTGTCTCTACAGCATCGTGTAGGCAGGAAAGCTGGAGCTGGAAATGAACCATAGAAGGGACGAGTATTGTGGTTGGCAGGTCCATGACTGGACAATTTCCCCTTTCTAGGAGAGTGCCAGGCAGCAGCTGTATTTGTACTTAAAGAGGTGGGGCTGGGAACATTTTTGCCCCTCCCCTACCTCTGTGATTCTTATGTTCAAATCTTATTTATTTGGTTTATGGACAAGGGACCAGGATCTGGTCTGAGGTGTACAGAAATTCATAGTTTTAAGCCAGAAAGGACCATTAGTTCATTGAGTCCAGTGTTTCTCAACCAGGAGCCTGGGGGCCTCTGGGGCGCCGCAGCCAGGTTTAAGGGAGTCCATCAAGCCTGTCTGGTATTAGACTCGCTAGTGCCCATGGCAGAAAGCCAAAGCCCCACTGCACAGGACTGCAGCCTGGGGCTCCGAGCCCCATTATCTGGGGCTGTAGCCAAAGTCTGAGCAATTTAGCTTTGTGATTCCCCCTGTGGCCTGGGGCCCTGGGCAATCACCCTGCTTGCTACCCCTTAATGCTGGCCCTGGCTTTTATCTGCAGAAAACCAGTTGTGGCACAGCTGGACTGTGGAGTTTTTATAGCATGTTGGGGGGAGGCTCAGAAAGAAAAAGGTGGAGAACCCCTAATCTAGTCTGATCTCCTGTATATCACAGGCCATTAATTTTAACCCAGATACCCCTATAGTAAGACCAAAGACTTTAGTTGTATTAAAGCACTAAAGTTTGTGACCTCCTACTGGAAAAGTTTTCTGAGATTATGTAGCCCAAGGTCCAGTGTGCTTCAGCAGCAGCAGTGGTAAGAACTAGAAACTGTGGACTACAAACTGCTGTATGGAGCGAGGACTTCCTGGTTCCTCCCAGCAAGTACCCTCTGTCCTCTCAGCAGGAAGTTTTAGTGCTGAGTGGAGCTGGGAGCATGAGGTAAGCAGAAAAGAGGCTGCTGGACTGTAATCCCATTCTATCTTTCCTTACAGGTAGGACCAAAGAGCACTATCAGGTTTATAGTGGCACCATGGAGCTGGGCCCATGCTCAGAAGGGGCCCCGGCCTGCTCCACTTGCACTACGCCCGACACCCTGCCAGCCCACTGGCTCCCCCTCACCCACCACTTGCTCCTCTCCGCCTCTTGCCGGCCGAGGGCTCCTTTCCACCCCCTGGCCGGACCCCAGTGCACCTCCAGCTCTGGACAGTCTTTGCTTCCCACCACCTGTGGGGCCTTGCCTGTCTCCCCGGAGCTGAGCCGCTTGGGAATGGTGCAGAAGCCTGGCCAGTCTCGGCGGACAGTGTAGGGGGCTTGGCTGGGCCCCTCCAGGCAAGTGGGTCCTGAAGGAGCCCGGCCAGGGCAGGCCCTGGCCTGGCTGATTGTGCCACTCCCCAGGGGCAGAGCGATTCCCCGCCCCGGGACCAGCCCTGGCTGTGCTCCCAGCTCAGCCTGGCAGACACAGTCGCCTCCCAGCAGGGTTGGTGAGTGCAGCTGGGAGGCAGGGCATGGGGAAGTGGGTCTCTGGGGGGCCTGGAAGGGGGTGCTGGGCTGTAAGGGGGCAAGGAAGATCTCTGTGTGTTGGGGCACTAGGGAGTGGGGGTTATGTGTGAGGTGCTGGGTTGTTGTACTGGGGCTGTGGGCAGGGGGGTGCTGGGCAGGGGTGGTGTGCAGGGCACTGTGCATTTGTATGGGGGATCTGGGAAGGCACTGACCATAGTGGGTTGGGGAGGGAGGGGCCCTCTGGCCATAGGGAGTCAAGGAGGTGTTGCTGAGGTGCCAACTTTCTGATGCTCTTAGCAGCAGTTGGAGCCTGCCCCACAGGGCTGAGGGAGCATGGCTCCATCTGCTGAGAGCACTGCTTTAACCCCTTCTGCTCCAGTCTCTAAGAGGTGAAGCAGGGCTGGGAAGAGGGAGGATGGGAGTAGGGCCTGAGGTAGAGTGGGGGGTCTCCTTGTATCATTTAGGAATAATTAAGGGCCTGATTTTCAGAAATTCAGGGTACGCACCACTCCCTTTGATTTCAGCTGGAGGTTTAGGTGCTCAGAGCTTCTGAAAATTAGGAACAAAGTTTTAACAGAAGTCAAAAGGGGTCTAAGCAAGTACAAGGGTCTGTCTGCATGGAGCATCTTGCATGCAGGATGAAGAACGAAGAAAATGATTGGTTCAGCACATACAACTTCATCCTGTATATTTATTATTTTTATCTAACGTGCCTTTTAAATGTAAAACACATACTTCTTCTCCTATGCTTGCCTTCCCATCAGTAGTAGAAGGCTCAGGCCCTTACTATAGAACTGTAATTAGGAAATAAATTAGATTCATTTATAGAGTGAAAATAAAAGAAATTCACCTAATTATTATTTTTTTTCATAAGAAATGGTGCTTAAATTAAAATAACACTGTAAACATAGGTATCTTCCAGTCTACTTTAGGTTCACTTAGATATGGAGGCAGGGTACTGGAGATAGGAAAAAAATGTGGCTTTGTTAATCTGTCCTATACTCCCATCCAGTGGTTTTTGCATTTCTACATTTTTGAAGATTTTCCTCATAGTACCTGCATTTCCTCTGTGCAAGATGTTAATTTCCACAGGTCAGAAATCTTTAAGATTTATGCTATTCCTTATTCTTGATGTTATTTATTTTATTTTTAAGATTTATTTTTTTTGGAATTTCCTGCTGTCTCCTTCACACAATCTGCTGAACCTGTAGTCCTTGCATTTGAAAAGAGGAACTGCGTCCTACTGTTAAAGAAATGGTAATGAAAAAGAAGGGAGGAGATGTCGTATATTATCTTGCCAATGGGATGACAGATAAGTTAACTTCCCTTGGAAATAAAAATACTTAAAGCAATGACAGAAAAAAAGGAACAAACATTCGTCTGAAAAGGGCAAATCCTGACAACTAGAACATCTAGGCAGTTACTCAATGTGCATGCATGAGTATTTCCACCCAGCTGCCAAGTAGCACGGGGAGAATCCTGGACTCCAGCAACCACGGGGGAGGGCGAGCCAGAAGTGGTCAGGGCTCTAGCGAGAGGCAAAAAGGCTGCCTTCTCTGAGGCTCAAACTCAGGACCTTCAGATTATGAGACTGACGTGCTACCCACGGCACCCAGAAGGCTGGCTTGCCTGCCTGCTGCCCGTGCCGGTTGAGAGCACAGCACACTGGAGTTCCTCTGCAGGAGAGACGGTGGTGCAGGTGGTGACGTCAGTTCCCCAGACTAACCCTGCAGCTGGACGCTCCCGCAATTGCTCCTGGACATAGAGCCCCCAGGCCATCCCTCAGCAGGGCGGGCAAGAAAAAGCCTTCCTCGAGTGGCGACAGAAGTCGCGCCACGGCGCTGAGCGCCTCCCCTCCTCACCACTCGAGAAGAGGAAGCAGAAAAACGGCCCCACCCACAAGCGAAGCTGCAGGAAGGAACGCCTGAGGTGGCAGGAGAGGGAAAAGGCCCTGGAAGTTGGAGCGTGAAAGGGCGGCTGCGTCAGAAGAGATACAAGAGCTTCTCGAAAGACAGCTCTTAGCAAAGGGGTTTGAAACGCGGCGGCTGAGAGAAAAGCAGCCAGCGCAGACGAGAGCCAGCCAGCCCGCCCGCTCCGCTGCTTCCCTGACTGGGAATCGAACCCAGGCCGTGGCGGTGAGAACGCCAAATCCTGACCACTAGACCATCAGGGAGAGGCTCGAGGGGTGGGGTCGGCTTGCTTGACCTGCATACGCGGGTATTTCCCCCAGATGCCAAGTAGCCCGGGGGGACTCCAGCAACCACGGGGGAGGGCGAGCCAGAAGTGGTCAGGGCTCTAGCGAGAGGCAAAAAGGCTGCCTTCTCTGAGGATCGAACTCAGGACCTTCAGATTATGAGACTGACGCGCTACCCACGGCGCCCAGAAGGCTGGCTTGCCTGCCTGCTGCCCCGTGCCGGTTGAGAGCACAGCACACTGGAGTTCCTCTGCAGGAGAGACGGTGGTGCAGGTGGTGACGTCAGCCTGCTGTAGGCAGACGCAGTTCCCCAAACTACCCCTGCAGCTGGGCGCTCCCGCAATTGCTCCTGGACATAGAGCCCCCAGGCCATCCCTCAGCAGGGCGGGCAAGAAAAAGCCTTCCTCGAGTGGCGACAGAAGTCGCGCCACGGCGCTGAGCGCCTCCCCTCCTCACCACTCGAGAAGAGGAAGCAGAAAAACGGCCCCACCCACAAGCGAAGCTGCAGGAAGGAACGCCTGAGGTGGCAGGAGAGGGAAAAGGCCCTGGAAGTTGGAGCGTGAAAGGGCGGCTGCGGCAGAAGAGATACAAGAGCTTCTCGAAAGACAGCTCTTAGCAAAGGGGTTTGAAACGCGGCGGCTGAGAGAAAAGCAGCCAGCGCAGGCGAGCCAGCCAGCCCGCCCGCTCCGCTGCTTCCTGACTGGGAATCGAACCCAGGCCGTGGCGGTGAGAACGCCAAATCCTGACCACTAGACCATCAGGAGAGGCTCGAGGGTGGGGTCGGCTTGCTTGACCTGCATACGCGGGTATTTCCCCCAGATGCCAAGTAGCCCGGGGGGACTCCAGCAACCACGGGGGAGGGCGAGCCAGAAGTGGTCAGGGCTCTAGCGAGAGGCAAAAAGGCTGCCTTCTCTGAGGATCGAACTCAGGACCTTCAGATTATGAGACTGACGCGCTACCCACGGCGCCCAGAAGGCTGGCTTGCCTGCCTGCTGCCCCGTGCCGGTTGAGAGCACAGCACACTGGAGTTCCTCTGCAGGAGAGACGGTGGTGCAGGTGGTGACGTCAGCCTGCTGTAGGCAGACGCAGTTCCCCAAACTACCCCTGCAGCTGGACGCTCCCGCAATTGCTCCTGGACATAGAGCCCCCAGGCCATCCCTCAGCAGGGCGGGCAAGAAAAAGCCTTCCTCGAGTGGCGACAGAAGTCGCGCCACGGCGCTGAGCGCCTCCCCTCCTCACCACTCGAGAAGAGGAAGCAGAAAAACGGCCCCACCCACAAGCGAAGCTGCAGGAAGGAACGCCTGAGGTGGCAGGAGAGGGAAAAGGCCCTGGAAGTTGGAGCGTGAAAGGGCGGCTGCGGCAGAAGAGATACAAGAGCTTCTCGAAAGACAGCTCTTAGCAAAGGGGTTTGAAACGCGGCGGCTGAGAGAAAAGCAGCCAGCGCAGACGAGAGCCAGCCAGCCCGCCCGCTCCGCTGCTTCCCTGACTGGGAATCGAACCCAGGCCGTGGCGGTGAGAACGCCAAATCCTGACCACTAGACCATCAGGGAGGCTCGAGGGTGGGGTCGGCTTGCTTGACCTGCATGCGGGTATTTCCCCCAGATGCCAAGTAGCCCGGGGGGACTCCAGCAACCACGGGGGAGGGCGAGCCAGAAGTGGTCAGGGCTCTAGCGAGAGGCAAAAAGGCTGCCTTCTCTGAGGATCGAACTCAGGACCTTCAGATTATGAGACTGACGCGCTACCCACGGCGCCCAGAAGGCTGGCTTGCCTGCCTGCTGCCCCGTGCCGGTTGAGAGCACAGCACACTGGAGTTCCTCTGCAGGAGAGACGGTGGTGCAGGTGGTGACGTCAGCCTGCTGTAGGCAGACGCAGTTCCCCAAACTACCCCTGCAGCTGGACGCTCCCGCAATTGCTCCTGGACATAGAGCCCCCAGGCCATCCCTCAGCAGGGCGGGCAAGAAAAAGCCTTCCTCGAGTGGCGACAGAAGTCGCGCCACGGCGCTGAGCGCCTCCCCTCCTCACCACTCGAGAAGAGGAAGCAGAAAAACGGCCCCACCCACAAGCGAAGCTGCAGGAAGGAACGCCTGAGGTGGCAGGAGAGGGAAAAGGCCCTGGAAGTTGGAGCGTGAAAGGGCGGCTGCGGCAGAAGAGATACAAGAGCTTCTCGAAAGACAGCTCTTAGCAAAGGGGTTTGAAACGCGGCGGCTGAGAGAAAAGCAGCCAGCGCAGCCGAGAGCCAGCCAGCCCGCCCGCTCCGCTGCTTCCCTGACTGGGAATCGAACCCAGGCCGTGGCGGTGAGAACGCCAAATCCTGACCACTAGACCATCAGGAGAGGCTCGAGGGTGGGGTCGGCTTGCTTGACCTGCATACGCGGGTATTTCCCCAGATGCCAAGTAGCCCGGGGACTCCAGCAACCACGGGGAGGCGAGCCAGAAGTGGTCAGGGCTCTAGCGAGAGGCAAAAGGCTGCCTTCTCTGAGGATCGAACTCAGGACCTTCAGATTATGAGACTGACGCGCTACCCACGGCGCCCAGAAGGCTGGCTTGCCTGCCTGCTGCCCGTGCGGTTGAGAGCACAGCACACTGGAGTTCCTCTGCAGGAGAGACGGTGGTGCAGGTGGTGACGTCAGCCTGCTGTAGGCAGGCGCAGTTCCCCAAACTACCCCTGCAGCTGGGCGCTCCGCAATTGCTCCTGGACATAGAGCCCCAGGCCATCCCTCAGCAGGGCGGGCAAGAAAAGCCTTCCTCGAGTGGCGACAGAAGTCGCGCCACGGCGCTGAGCGCCTCCTCCTCACCACTCGAGAAGAGGAAGCAGAAAACGGCCCCACCCACAAGCGAAGCTGCAGGAAGGAACGCCTGAGGTGGCAGGAGAGGAAAAGGCCCTGGAAGTTGGAGCGTGAAAGGGCGGCTGCGGCAGAAGAGATACAAGAGCTTCTCGAAAGACAGCTCTTAGCAAAGGGGTTTGAAACGCGGCGGCTGAGAGAAAAGCAGCCAGCACATACGAGAGCCAGCCAGCCCGCCCGCTCCGCTGCTTCCCTGACTGGGAATCGAACCCAGGCCGTGGCGGTGAGAACGCCAAATTCTGACCACTAGACCATCAGGGAGAGGCTCGAGGGGTGGGGTCGGCTTGCTTGACCTGCATGCGGGTATTTCCCAGATGCCAAGTAGCCCGGGGGGACTCCAGCAACCACGGGGGAGGGCGAGCCAGAAGTGGTCAGGGCTCTAGCGAGAGGCAAAAAGGCTGCCTTCTCTGAGGATCGAACTCAGGACCTTCAGATTATGAGACTGACGCGCTACCCACGGCGCCCAGAAGGCTGGCTGGCCTGCCTGCTGCCCGTGCGGTTGAGAGCACAGCACACTGGAGTTCCTCTGCAGGAGAGACGGTGGTGCAGGTGGTGACGTCAGCCTGCTGTAGGCAGGCGCAGTTCCCCAAACTACCCCTGCAGCTGGGCGCTCCGCAATTGCTCCTGGACATAGAGCCCCAGGCCATCCCTCAGCAGGGCGGGCAAGAAAAAGCCTTCCTCGAGTGGCGACAGAAGTCGCGCCACGGCGCTGCGCGCCTCCCCTCCTCACCACTCGAGAAGAGGAAGCAGAAAAACGGCCCCACCCACAAGCGAAGCTGCAGGAAGGAACGCCTGAGGTGGCAGGAGAGGGAAAAGGCCCTGGAAGTTGGAGCGTGAAAGGGCGGCTGCGGCAGAAGAGATACAAGAGCTTCTCGAAAGACAGCTCTTAGCAAAGGGGTTTGAAACAGCGGCTGAGAGAAAAGCAGCCAGCGCCGCCGACAGCCAGCCAGCCCGCCCGCTCCGCTGCTCCCCGGACTGGGAATCGACCCCAGGCCGTGGCGGTCAGAACGCCAAATCCTGACCACTAGACCATCAGGAGAGGCTCGAGGGTGGGGTCGGCTTGCTTGACCTGCATACGCGGGTATTTCCCCCAGATGCCAAGTAGCCCGGGGGGACTCCAGCAACCACGGGGGAGGGCGAGCCAGAAGTGGTCAGGGCTCTAGCGAGAGGCAAAAAGGCTGCCTTCTCTGAGGATCGAACTCAGGACCTTCAGATTATGAGACTGACGCGCTACCCACGGCGCCCAGAAGGCTGGCTTGCCTGCCTGCTGCCCGTGCGGTTGAGAGCACAGCACACTGGAGTTCCTCTGCAGGAGAGACGGTGGTGCAGGTGGTGACGTCAGCCTGCTGTAGGCAGGCGCAGTTCCCCAAACTACCCCTGCAGCTGGACGCTCCCGCAATTGCTCCTGGACATAGAGCCCCCAGGCCATCCCTCAGCAGGGCGGGCAAGAAAAAGCCTTCCTCGAGTGGCGACAGAAGTCGCGCCACGGCGCTGAGCGCCTCCCCTCCTCACCACTCGAGAAGAGGAAGCAGAAAACGGCCCCACCCACAAGCGAAGCTGCAGGAAGGAACGCCTGAGGTGGCAGGAGAGGGAAAAGGCCCTGGAAGTTGGAGCGTGAAAGGGCGGCTGCGGCAGAAGAGATACAAGAGCTTCTCGAAAGACAGCTCTTAGCAAAGGGGTTTGAAACGCGGCGGCTGAGAGAAAAGCAGCCAGCGCAGGCGAGAGCCAGCCAGCCCGCCCGCTCCGCTGCTTCCTGACTGGTAATCTAACCCAGGCCGTTGCGGTGAGAACGCCAAATCCTGACCTCTCGACCATCATGGAGAGGCTAGATGTGTGGGGTCGGCGTGCTTGACCTGCATACGCGGGTATTTCCCCCAGATGCCAAGTAGCCCGGGGGGACTCCAGCAACCACGGGGGAGGGCGAGCCAGAAGTGGTCAGGGCTCTAGCGAGAGGCAAAAAGGCTGCCTTCTCTGAGGATCGAACTCAGGACCTTCAGATTATGAGACTGACGCGCTACCCACGGCGCCCAGAAGGCTGGCTTGCCTGCCTGCTGCCCCGTGCGGTTGAGAGCACAGCACACTGGAGTTCCTCTGCAGGAGAGACGGTGGTGCAGGTGGTGACGTCAGCCTGCTGTAGGCAGACGCAGTTCCCAAACTACCCCTGCAGCTGGGCGCTCCGCAATTGCTCCTGGACATAGAGCCCCCAGGCCATCCCTCAGCAGGGCGGGCAAGAAAAAGCCTTCCTCGAGTGGCGACAGAAGTCGCGCCACGGCGCTGAGCGCCTCCCCTCCTCACCACTCGAGAAGAGGAAGCAGAAAAACGGCCCCACCCACAAGCGAAGCTGCAGGAAGGAACGCCTGAGGTGGCAGGAGAGGAAAAGGCCCTGGAAGTTGGAGCGTGAAAGGGCGGCTGCGGCAGAAGAGATACAAGAGCTTCTCGAAAGACAGCTCTTAGCAAAGGGGTTTGAAACGCGCGGCTGAGAGAAAAGCAGCCAGCGCAGGCGAGCCAGCCAGCCCGCCCGCTCCGCTGCTTCCTGACTGGGAATCGAACCCAGGCCGTGGCGGTGAGAACGCCAAATCCTGACCACTAGACCATCAGGGAGAGGCTCGAGGGTGGGGTCGGCTTGCTTGACCTGCATACGCGGGTATTTCCCCAGATGCCAAGTAGCCCGGGGACTCCAGCAACCACGGGGAGGGCGAGCCAGAAGTGGTCAGGGCTCTAGCGAGAGGCAAAAGGCTGCCTTCTCTGAGGATCGAACTCAGGACCTTCAGATTATGAGACTGACGCGCTACCCACGGCACCCAGAAGGCTGGCTTGCCTGCCTGCTGCCCGTGCGGTTGAGAGCACAGCACACTGGAGTTCCTCTGCAGGAGAGACGGTGGTGCAGGAGGTGACGTCAGCCTGCTGTAGGCAGACGCAGTTCCCCAAACTACCCCAGCAGCTGGACGCTCCCGCAATTGCTCCTGGACCTAGTGCCCCCAGGCCATCCCTCAGCAGGGCGGGCCCGAAAAAGCCTGCCTCGAGGGGCGCCAGCAGGCGCGCCACGGCGCTGAGCGCCTCCTCCTCACCACTCGAGAAGAGGAAGCAGAAAACGGCCCCACCCACAAGCGAAGCTGCAGGAAGGAACGCCTGAGGTGGCAGGAGAGGAAAAGGCCCTGGAAGTTGGAGCGTGAAAGGGCGGCTGCGGCAGAAGAGATACAAGAGCTTCTCGACAGACAGCTCTTAGGAAAGGGGTTTGAAACGCGGCGGCTGAGAGAAAAGCAGCCAGCGCAGTCGAGAGCCTGCCAGCCCGCCCGCTCCGCTGCTTCCCTGACTGGGAATCGACCCCACGCCGTGGCGGTGAGAACGCCAAATCCTGACCACTAGACCATCAGGAGAGGCTCGAGGGTGGGGTCGGCTTGCTTGACCTGCATACGCGGGTATTTCCCCCAGATGCCAAGTAGCCCGGGGGGACTCCAGCAACCACGGGGGAGCTGCGAGCCAGAAGTGGTCAGGGCTCTAGCGAGAGGCAAAAAGGCTGCCTTCTCTGAGGATCGAACTCAGGACCTTCAGATTATGAGACTGACGCGCTACCCACGGCGCCCAGAAGGCTGGCTTGCCTGCCTGCTGCCCCGTGCCGGTTGAGAGCACAGCACACTGGAGTTCCTCTGCAGGAGAGACGGTGGTGCAGGTGGTGACGTCAGCCTGCTGTAGGCAGACGCAGTTCCCCAAACTACCCCTGCAGCTGGGCGCTCCGCAATTGCTCCTGGACATAGAGCCCCCAGGCCATCCCTCAGCAGGGCGGGCAAGAAAAAGCCTTCCTCGAGTGGCGACAGAAGTCGCGCCACGGCGCTGAGCGCCTCCCCTCCTCACCACTCGAGAAGAGGAAGCAGAAAAACGGCCCCACCCACAAGCGAAGCTGCAGGAAGGAACGCCTGAGGTGGCAGGAGAGGAAAAGGCCCTGGAAGTTGGAGCGTGAAAGGGCGGCTGCGGCAGAAGAGATACAAGAGCTTCTCGAAAGACAGCTCTTAGCAAAGGGGTTTGAAACGCAGCGGCTGAGAGAAAAGCAGCCAGCGCAGGCGAGCCAGCCAGCCCGCCCGCTCCGCTGCTTCCTGACTGGGAATCGAACCCAGGCCGTGGCGGTGAGAACGCCAAATCCTGACCACTAGACCATCAGGAGAGGCTCGAGGGTGGGGTCGGCTTGCTTGACCTGCATACGCGGGTATTTCCCCCAGATGCCAAGTAGCCCGGGGGGACTCCAGCAACCACGGGGGAGGGCGAGCCAGAAGTGGTCAGGGCTCTAGCGAGAGGCAAAAAGGCTGCCTTCTCTGAGGATCGAACTCAGGACCTTCAGATTATGAGACTGACGCGCTACCCACGGCGCCCAGAAGGCTGGCTTGCCTGCCTGCTGCCCCGTGCGGTTGAGAGCACAGCACACTGGAGTTCCTCTGCAGGAGAGACGGTGGTGCAGGTGGTGACGTCAGCCTGCTGTAGGCAGGCGCAGTTCCCCAAACTACCCCTGCAGCTGGGCGCTCCCGCAATTGCTCCTGGACATAGAGCCCCCAGGCCATCCCTCAGCAGGGCGGGCAAGAAAAAGCCTTCCTCGAGTGGCGACAGAAGTCGCGCCACGGCGCTGAGCGCCTCCCCTCCTCACCACTCGAGAAGAGGAAGCAGAAAAACGGCCCCACCCACAAGCGAAGCTGCAGGAAGGAACGCCTGAGGTGGCAGGAGAGGGAAAAGGCCCTGGAAGTTGGAGCGTGAAAGGGCGGCTGCGGCAGAAGAGATACAAGAGCTTCTCGAAAGACAGCTCTTAGCAAAGGGGTTTGAAACGCAGCGGCTGAGAGAAAAGCAGCCAGCGCAGGCGAGAGCCAGCCAGCCCGCCCGCTCCGCTGCTTCCTGACTGGGAATCGAACCCAGGCCGTGGCGGTGAGAACGCCAAATCCTGACCACTAGACCATCAGGGAGAGGCTCGAGGGTGGGGTCGGCTTGCTTGACCTGCATACGCGGGTATTTCCCCAGATGCCAAGTAGCCCGGGGACTCCAGCAACCACGGGGAGGGCGAGCCAGAAGTGGTCAGGGCTCTAGCGAGAGGCAAAAAGGCTGCCTTCTCTGAGGATCGAACTCAGGACCTTCAGATTATGAGACTGACGCGCTACCCACGGCGCCCAGAAGGCTGGCTTGCCTGCCTGCTGCCCCGTGCGGTTGAGCGCACAGCACACTGGAGTTCCTCTGCAGGAGAGACGGTGGTGCAGGTGGGGACGTCAGCCTGCTGTAGGCAGACGCAGTTCCCCAAACTACCCCTGCAGCTGGACGCTCCGCAATTGCTCCTGGACATAGAGCCCCCAGGCCATCCCTCAGCAGGGCGGGCAAGAAAAAGCCTTCCTCGAGTGGCGACAGAAGTCGCGCCACGGCGCTGAGCGCCTCCCCTCCTCACCACTCGAGAAGAGGAAGCAGAAAACGGCCCCACCCACAAGCGAAGCTGCAGGAAGGAACGCCTGAGGTGGCAGGAGAGGAAAAGGCCCTGGAAGTTGGAGCGTGAAAGGGCGGCTGCGGCAGAAGAGATACAAGAGCTTCTCGAAAGACAGCTCTTAGCAAAGGGGTTTGAAACGCAGCGGCTGAGAGAAAAGCAGCCAGCGCAGGCGAGAGCCAGCCAGCCCGCCCGCTCCGCTGCTTCCTGACTGGGAATCGAACCCAGGCCGTGGCGGTGAGAACGCCAAATCCTGACCACTAGACCATCAGGAGAGGCTCGAGGGTGGGGTCGGCTTGCTTGACCTGCATACGCGGGTATTTCCCCCAGATGCCAAGTAGCCCGGGGGGACTCCAGCAACCACGGGGGAGGGCGAGCCAGAAGTGGTCAGGGCTCTAGCGAGAGGCAAAAAGGCTGCCTTCTCTGAGGATCGAACTCAGGACCTTCAGATTATGAGACTGACGCGCTACCCACGGCGCCCAGAAGGCTGGCTTGCCTGCCTGCTGCCCGTGCGGTTGAGAGCACAGCACACTGGAGTTCCTCTGCAGGAGAGACGGTGGTGCAGGTGGTGACGTCAGCCTGCTGTAGGCAGACGCAGTTCCCCAAACTACCCCTGCAGCTGGACGCTCCGCATTGCTCCTGGACATAGAGCCCCCAGGCCATCCCTCAGCAGGGCGGGCAAGAAAAAGCCTTCCTCGAGTGGCGACAGAAGTCGCGCCACGGCGCTGAGCGCCTCCCCTCCTCACCACTCGAGAAGAGG
Source organism: Mauremys reevesii (assembly GCF_016161935.1). NCBI lineage: Eukaryota > Metazoa > Chordata > Testudines > Geoemydidae > Mauremys > Mauremys reevesii. Next base: position 51,795,704 of record NC_052633.1, on the reverse strand, counting down.
AAGCAGAAAAACGGCCCCACCCACAAGCGAAGCTGCAGGAAGGAACGCCTGAGGTGGCAGGAGAGGGAAAAGGCCCTGGAAGTTGGAGCGTGAAAGGGCGGCTGCGGCAGAAGAGATACAAGAGCTTCTCGAAAGACAGCTCTTAGCAAAGGGGTTTGAAACGCGGCGGCTGAGAGAAAAGCAGCCAGCGCAGGCGAGCCAGCCAGCCCGCCCGCTCCGCTGCTTCCTGACTGGGAATCGAACCCAGGCCGTGGCGGTGAGAACGCCAAATCCTGACCACTAGACCATCAGGAGAGGCTCGAGGGGTGGGGTCGGCTTGCTTGACCTGCATCGCGGGTATTTCCCCCAGATGCCAAGTAGCCCGGGGGGACTCCAGCAACCACGGGGGAGGGCGAGCCAGAAGTGGTCAGGGCTCTAGCGAGAGGCAAAAAGGCTGCCTTCTCTGAGGATCGAACTCAGGACCTTCAGATTATGAGACTGACGCGCTACCCACGGCGCCCAGAAGGCTGGCTTGCCTGCCTGCTGCCCCGTGCCGGTTGAGAGCACAGCACACTGGAGTTCCTCTGCAGGAGAGACGGTGGTGCAGGTGGTGACGTCAGCCTGCTGTAGGCAGGCGCAGTTCCCCAAACTACCCCTGCAGCTGGACGCTCCGCAATTGCTCCTGGACATAGAGCCCCCAGGCCATCCCTCAGCAGGGCGGGCAAGAAAAAGCCTTCCTCGAGTGGCGACAGAAGTCGCGCCACGGCGCTGAGCGCCTCCCCTCCTCACCACTCGAGAAGAGGAAGCAGAAAACGGCCCCACCCACAAGCGAAGCTGCAGGAAGGAACGCCTGAGGTGGCAGGAGAGGGAAAAGGCCCTGGAAGTTGGAGCGTGAAAGGGCGGCTGCGGCAGAAGAGATACAAGAGCTTCTCGAAAGACAGCTCTTAGCAAAGGGGTTTGAAACGCGGCGGCTGAGAGAAAAGCAGCCAGCGCAGGCGAGAGCCAGCCAGCCCGCCCGCTCCGCTGCTTCCTGACTGGGAATCGAACCCAGGCCGTGGCGGTGAGAACGCCAAATCCTGACCACTAGACCATCAGGAGAGGCTCGAGGGTGGGGTCGGCTTGCTTGACCTGCATACGCGGGTATTTCCCAGATGCCAAGTAGCCCGGGGACTCCAGCAACCACGGGGAGGCGAGCCAGAAGTGGTCAGGGCTCTAGCGAGAGGCAAAAGGCTGCCTTCTCTGAGGATCGAACTCAGGACCTTCAGATTATGAGACTGACGCGCTACCCACGGCGCCCAGAAGGCTGGCTTGCCTGCCTGCTGCCCGTGCGGTTGAGAGCACAGCACACTGGAGTTCCTCTGCAGGAGAGACGGTGGTGCAGGTGGTGACGTCAGCCTGCTGTAGGCAGACGCAGTTCCCCAAACTACCCCTGCAGCTGGACGCTCCCGCAATTGCTCCTGGACATAGAGCCCCCAGGCCATCCCTCAGCAGGGCGGGCAAGAAAAAGCCTTCCTCGAGTGGCGACAGAAGTCGCGCCACGGCGCTGAGCGCCTCCCCTCCTCACCACTCGAGAAGAGGAAGCAGAAAAACGGCCCCACCCACAAGCGAAGCTGCAGGAAGGAACGCCTGAGGTGGCAGGAGAGGGAAAAGGCCCTGGAAGTTGGAGCGTGAAAGGGCGGCTGCGGCAGAAGAGATACAAGAGCTTCTCGAAAGACAGCTCTTAGCAAAGGGGTTTGAATCGCGGCGTCTGAGAGTAAAGCAGCCAGCGCAGTCGAGAGCGAGCCAGCCCGCACGCTCCGCTGCTTCCCTGACTGGTAATCGACCCCAGGCCGTGGCGTTGAGATCGCCAAATACTGACCACTATACCATCAGGAGAGGCTCGAGGTGGGGTCGGCTTGCTTGACCTGCATACGCGGGTATTTCCCCAGATGCCAAGTAGCCCGGGGACTCCAGCAACCACGGGAGGGCGAGCCAGAAGTGGTCAGGGCTCTAGCGAGAGGCAAAAAGGCTGCCTTCTCTGAGGATCGAACTCAGGACCTTCAGATTATGAGACTGACGCGCTACCCACGGCGCCCAGAAGGCTGGCTTGCCTGCCTGCTGCCCCGTGCCGGTTGAGAGCACAGCACACTGGAGTTCCTCTGCAGGAGAGACGGTGGTGCAGGTGGTGACGTCAGCCTGCTGTAGGCAGACGCAGTTCCCCAAACTACCCCTGCAGCTGGACGCTCCGCAATTGCTCCTGGACATAGAGCCCCCAGGCCATCCCTCAGCAGGGCGGGCAAGAAAAAGCCTTCCTCGAGTGGCGACAGAAGTCGCGCCACGGCGCTGAGCGCCTCCCCTCCTCACCACTCGAGAAGAGGAAGCAGAAAAACGGCCCCACCCACAAGCGAAGCTGCAGGAAGGAACGCCTGAGGTGGCAGGAGAGGGAAAAGGCCCTGGAAGTTGGAGCGTGAAAGGGCGGCTGCGGCAGAAGAGATACAAGAGCTTCTCGAAAGACAGCTCTTAGCAAAGGGGTTTGAAACGCGGCGGCTGAGAGAAAAGCAGCCAGCGCAGACGAGAGCCAGCCAGCCCGCCCGCTCCGCTGCTTCCCTGACTGGGAATCGAACCCAGGCCGTGGCGGTGAGAACGCCAAATCCTGACCACTAGACCATCAGGGAGAGGCTCGAGGGTGGGGTCGGCTTGCTTGACCTGCATACGCGGGTATTTCCCCCAGATGCCAAGTAGCCCGGGGGGACTCCAGCAACCACGGGGGAGGGCGAGCCAGAAGTGGTCAGGGCTCTAGCGAGAGGCAAAAAGGCTGCCTTCTCTGAGGATCGAACTCAGGACCTTCAGATTATGAGACTGACGCGCTACCCACGGCGCCCAGAAGGCTGGCTTGCCTGCCTGCTGCCCGTGCGGTTGAGAGCACAGCACACTGGAGTTCCTCTGCAGGAGAGACGGTGGTGCAGGTGGTGACGTCAGCCTGCTGTAGGCAGACGCAGTTCCCCAAACTACCCCTGCAGCTGGACGCTCCCGCAATTGCTCCTGGACATAGAGCCCCCAGGCCATCCCTCAGCAGGGCGGGCAAGAAAAAGCCTTCCTCGAGTGGCGACAGAAGTCGCGCCACGGCGCTGAGCGCCTCCCCTCCTCACCACTCGAGAAGAGGAAGCAGAAAAACGGCCCCACCCACAAGCGAAGCTGCAGGAAGGAACGCCTGAGGTGGCAGGAGAGGGAAAAGGCCCTGGAAGTTGGAGCGTGAAAGGGCGGCTGCGGCAGAAGAGATACAAGAGCTTCTCGAAAGACAGCTCTTAGCAAAGGGGTTTGAAACGCGGCGGCTGAGAGAAAAGCAGCCAGCGCAGACGAGAGCCAGCCAGCCCGCCCGCTCCGCTGCTTCCCTGACTGGGAATCGAACCCAGGCCGTGGCGGTGAGAACGCCAAATCCTGACCACTAGACCATCAGGAGAGGCTCGAGGGTGGGGTCGGCTTGCTTGACCTGCATACGCGGGTATTTCCCCCAGATGCCAAGTAGCCCGGGGGGACTCCAGCAACCACGGGGGAGGGCGAGCCAGAAGTGGTCAGGGCTCTAGCGAGAGGCAAAAAGGCTGCCTTCTCTGAGGATCGAACTCAGGACCTTCAGATTATGAGACTGACGCGCTACCCACGGCGCCCAGAAGGCTGGCTTGCCTGCCTGCTGCCCGTGCGGTTGAGAGCACAGCACACTGGAGTTCCTCTGCAGGAGAGACGGTGGTGCAGGTGGTGACGTCAGCCTGCTGTAGGCAGACGCAGTTCCCAAACTACCCCTGCAGCTGGACGCTCCCGCAATTGCTCCTGGACATAGAGCCCCCAGGCCATCCCTCAGCAGGGCGGGCAAGAAAAAGCCTTCCTCGAGTGGCGACAGAAGTCGCGCCACGGCGCTGAGCGCCTCCCCTCCTCACCACTCGAGAAGAGGAAGCAGAAAAACGGCCCCACCCACAAGCGAAGCTGCAGGAAGGAACGCCTGAGGTGGCAGGAGAGGAAAAGGCCCTGGAAGTTGGAGCGTGAAAGGGCGGCTGCGGCAGAAGAGATACAAGAGCTTCTCGAAAGACAGCTCTTAGCAAAGGGGTTTGAAACGCGGCGGCTGAGAGAAAAGCAGCCAGCGCAGACGAGAGCCAGCCAGCCCGCCCGCTCCGCTGCTTCCCTGACTGGGAATCGAACCCAGGCCGTGGCGGTGAGAACGCCAAATCCTGACCACTAGACCATCAGGGAGAGGCTCGAGGGGTGGGGTCGGCTTGCTTGACCTGCATACGCGGGTATTTCCCCCAGATGCCAAGTAGCCCGGGGGGACTCCAGCAACCACGGGGGAGGGCGAGCCAGAAGTGGTCAGGGCTCTAGCGAGAGGCAAAAAGGCTGCCTTCTCTGAGGATCGAACTCAGGACCTTCAGATTATGAGACTGACGCGCTACCCACGGCGCCCAGAAGGCTGGCTTGCCTGCCTGCTGCCCCGTGCCGGTTGAGAGCACAGCACACTGGAGTTCCTCTGCAGGAGAGACGGTGGTGCAGGTGGTGACGTCAGCCTGCTGTAGGCAGACGCAGTTCCCCAAACTACCCCTGCAGCTGGACGCTCCCGCAATTGCTCCTGGACATAGAGCCCCCAGGCCATCCCTCAGCAGGGCGGGCAAGAAAAAGCCTTCCTCGAGTGGCGACAGAAGTCGCGCCACGGCGCTGAGCGCCTCCCCTCCTCACCACTCGAGAAGAGGAAGCAGAAAAACGGCCCCACCCACAAGCGAAGCTGCAGGAAGGAACGCCTGAGGTGGCAGGAGAGGGAAAAGGCCCTGGAAGTTGGAGCGTGAAAGGGCGGCTGCGGCAGAAGAGATACAAGAGCTTCTCGAAAGACAGCTCTTAGCAAAGGGGTTTGAAACGCGGCGGCTGAGAGAAAAGCAGCCAGCGCAGACGAGAGCCAGCCAGCCCGCCCGCTCCGCTGCTTCCCTGACTGGGAATCGAACCCAGGCCGTGGCGGTGAGAACGCCAAATCCTGACCACTAGACCATCAGGGAGAGGCTCGAGGGGTGGGGTCGGCTTGCTTGACCTGCATACGCGGGTATTTCCCCCAGATGCCAAGTAGCCCGGGGGGACTCCAGCAACCACGGGGGAGGGCGAGCCAGAAGTGGTCAGGGCTCTAGCGAGAGGCAAAAAGGCTGCCTTCTCTGAGGATCGAACTCAGGACCTTCAGATTATGAGACTGACGCGCTACCCACGGCGCCCAGAAGGCTGGCTTGCCTGCCTGCTGCCCCGTGCCGGTTGAGAGCACAGCACACTGGAGTTCCTCTGCAGGAGAGACGGTGGTGCAGGTGGTGACGTCAGCCTGCTGTAGGCAGACGCAGTTCCCCAAACTACCCCTGCAGCTGGACGCTCCCGCAATTGCTCCTGGACATAGAGCCCCCAGGCCATCCCTCAGCAGGGCGGGCAAGAAAAAGCCTTCCTCGAGTGGCGACAGAAGTCGCGCCACGGCGCTGAGCGCCTCCCCTCCTCACCACTCGAGAAGAGGAAGCAGAAAAACGGCCCCACCCACAAGCGAAGCTGCAGGAAGGAACGCCTGAGGTGGCAGGAGAGGAAAAGGCCCTGGAAGTTGGAGCGTGAAAGGGCGGCTGCGGCAGAAGAGATACAAGAGCTTCTCGAAAGACAGCTCTTAGCAAAGGGGTTTGAAACGCGGCTGAGAGAAAAGCAGCCAGCGCAGACGAGCCAGCCAGCCCGCCCGCTCCGCTGCTTCCTGACTGGGAATCGAACCCAGGCCGTGGCGGTGAGAACGCCAAATCCTGACCACTAGACCATCAGGAGAGGCTCGAGGGTGGGGTCGGCTTGCTTGACCTGCATACGCGGGTATTTCCCAGATGCCAAGTAGCCCGGGGACTCCAGCAACCACGGGGGAGGGCGAGCCAGAAGTGGTCAGGGCTCTAGCGAGAGGCAAAAAGGCTGCCTTCTCTGAGGATCGAACTCAGGACCTTCAGATTATGAGACTGACGCGCTACCCACGGCGCCCAGAAGGCTGGCTTGCCTGCCTGCTGCCCCGTGCCGGTTGAGAGCACAGCACACTGGAGTTCCTCTGCAGGAGAGACGGTGGTGCAGGTGGTGACGTCAGCCTGCTGTAGGCAGACGCAGTTCCCCAAACTACCCCTGCAGCTGGACGCTCCCGCAATTGCTCCTGGACATAGAGCCCCCAGGCCATCCCTCAGCAGGGCGGGCAAGAAAAAGCCTTCCTCGAGTGGCGACAGAAGTCGCGCCACGGCGCTGAGCGCCTCCCCTCCTCACCACTCGAGAAGAGGAAGCAGAAAAACGGCCCCACCCACAAGCGAAGCTGCAGGAAGGAACGCCTGAGGTGGCAGGAGAGGAAAAGGCCCTGGAAGTTGGAGCGTGAAAGGGCGGCTGCGGCAGAAGAGATACAAGAGCTTCTCGAAAGACAGCTCTTAGCAAAGGGGTTTGAAACGCGGCGGCTGAGAGAAAAGCAGCCAGCGCAGACGAGAGCCAGCCAGCCCGCCCGCTCCGCTGCTTCAATGACTGGGAATCGAACCCAGGCCGTGGCGGTGAGAACGCCAAATCCTGACCACTAGACCATCAGGGAGAGGCTCGAGGGGTGGGGTCGGCTTGCTTGACCTGCATACGCGGGTATTTCCCCCAGATGCCAAGTAGCCCGGGGGGACTCCAGCAACCACGGGGGAGGGCGAGCCAGAAGTGGTCAGGGCTCTAGCGAGAGGCAAAAAGGCTGCCTTCTCTGAGGATCGAACTCAGGACCTTCAGATTATGAGACTGACGCGCTACCCACGGCGCCCAGAAGGCTGGCTTGCCTGCCTGCTGCCCCGTGCCGGTTGAGAGCACAGCACACTGGAGTTCCTCTGCAGGAGAGACGGTGGTGCAGGTGGTGACGTCAGCCTGCTGTAGGCAGACGCAGTTCCCCAAACTACCCCTGCAGCTGGACGCTCCCGCATTGCTCCTGGACATAGAGCCCCAGGCCATCCTCAGCAGGGCGGGCAAGAAAAAGCCTTCCTCGAGTGGCGACAGAAGTCGCGCCACGGCGCTGAGCGCCTCCCCTCCTCACCACTCGAGAAGAGGAAGCAGAAAAACGGCCCCACCCACAAGCGAAGCTGCAGGAAGGAACGCCTGAGGTGGCAGGAGAGGAAAAGGCCCTGGAAGTTGGAGCGTGAAAGGGCGGCTGCGGCAGAAGAGATACAAGAGCTTCTCGAAAGACAGCTCTTAGCAAAGGGGTTTGAAACGCGCGGCTGAGAGAAAAGCAGCCAGCGCAGACGAGCCAGCCAGCCCGCCCGCTCCGCTGCTTCCTGACTGGGAATCGAACCCAGGCCGTGGCGGTGAGAACGCCAAATCCTGACCACTAGACCATCAGGAGAGGCTCGAGGGTGGGGTCGGCTTGCTTGACCTGCATACGCGGGTATTTCCCAGATGCCAAGTAGCCCGGGGACTCCAGCAACCACGGGGGAGGGCGAGCCAGAAGTGGTCAGGGCTCTAGCGAGAGGCAAAAAGGCTGCCTTCTCTGAGGATCGAACTCAGGACCTTCAGATTATGAGACTGACGCGCTACCCACGGCGCCCAGAAGGCTGGCTTGCCTGCCTGCTGCCCCGTGCCGGTTGAGAGCACAGCACACTGGAGTTCCTCTGCAGGAGAGACGGTGGTGCAGGTGGTGACGTCAGCCTGCTGTAGGCAGACGCAGTTCCCCAAACTACCCCTGCAGCTGGACGCTCCCGCAATTGCTCCTGGACATAGAGCCCCAGGCCATCCTCAGCAGGGCGGGCAAGAAAAAGCCTTCCTCGAGTGGCGACAGAAGTCGCGCCACGGCGCTGAGCGCCTCCCCTCCTCACCACTCGAGAAGAGGAAGCAGAAAAACGGCCCCACCCACAAGCGAAGCTGCAGGAAGGAACGCCTGAGGTGGCAGGAGAGGGAAAAGGCCCTGGAAGTTGGAGCGTGAAAGGGCGGCTGCGGCAGAAGAGATACAAGAGCTTCTCGAAAGACAGCTCTTAGCAAAGGGGTTTGAAACGCGGCGGCTGAGAGAAAAGCAGCCAGCGCAGACGAGAGCCAGCCAGCCCGCCCGCTCCGCTGCTTCCCTGACTGGGAATCGAACCCAGGCCGTGGCGGTGAGAACGCCAAATCCTGACCACTAGACCATCAGGGAGAGGCTCGAGGTGGGGTCGGCTTGCTTGACCTGCATACGCGGGTATTTCCCAGATGCCAAGTAGCCCGGGGGGACTCCAGCAACCACGGGGGAGGGCGAGCCAGAAGTGGTCAGGGCTCTAGCGAGAGGCAAAAAGGCTGCCTTCTCTGAGGATCGAACTCAGGACCTTCAGATTATGAGACTGACGCGCTACCCACGGCGCCCAGAAGGCTGGCTTGCCTGCCTGCTGCCCGTGCGGTTGAGAGCACAGCACACTGGAGTTCCTCTGCAGGAGAGACGGTGGTGCAGGTGGTGACGTCAGCCTGCTGTAGGCAGACGCAGTTCCCAAACTACCCCTGCAGCTGGACGCTCCCGCATTGCTCCTGGACATAGAGCCCCAGGCCATCCTCAGCAGGGCGGGCAAGAAAAAGCCTTCCTCGAGTGGCGACAGAAGTCGCGCCACGGCGCTGAGCGCCTCCCCTCCTCACCACTCGAGAAGAGGAAGCAGAAAAACGGCCCCACCCACAAGCGAAGCTGCAGGAAGGAACGCCTGAGGTGGCAGGAGAGGGAAAAGGCCCTGGAAGTTGGAGCGTGAAAGGGCGGCTGCGGCAGAAGAGATACAAGAGCTTCTCGAAAGACAGCTCTTAGCAAAGGGGTTTGAAACGCGGCGGCTGAGAGAAAAGCAGCCAGCGCAGACGAGAGCCAGCCAGCCCGCCCGCTCCGCTGCTTCCCTGACTGGGAATCGAACCCAGGCCGTGGCGGTGAGAACGCCAAATCCTGACCACTAGACCATCAGGGAGAGGCTCGAGGGGTGGGGTCGGCTTGCTTGACCTGCATACGCGGGTATTTCCCCCAGATGCCAAGTAGCCCGGGGGGACTCCAGCAACCACGGGGGAGGGCGAGCCAGAAGTGGTCAGGGCTCTAGCGAGAGGCAAAAAGGCTGCCTTCTCTGAGGATCGAACTCAGGACCTTCAGATTATGAGACTGACGCGCTACCCACGGCGCCCAGAAGGCTGGCTTGCCTGCCTGCTGCCCCGTGCCGGTTGAGAGCACAGCACACTGGAGTTCCTCTGCAGGAGAGACGGTGGTGCAGGTGGTGACGTCAGCCTGCTGTAGGCAGACGCAGTTCCCCAAACTACCCCTGCAGCTGGACGCTCCGCAATTGCTCCTGGACATAGAGCCCCAGGCCATCCTCAGCAGGGCGGGCAAGAAAAAGCCTTCCTCGAGTGGCGACAGAAGTCGCGCCACGGCGCTGAGCGCCTCCTCCTCACCACTCGAGAAGAGGAAGCAGAAAACGGCCCCACCCACAAGCGAAGCTGCAGGAAGGAACGCCTGAGGTGGCAGGAGAGGAAAAGGCCCTGGAAGTTGGAGCGTGAAAGGGCGGCTGCGGCAGAAGAGATACAAGAGCTTCTCGAAAGACAGCTCTTAGCAAAGGGGTTTGAAACGCGCGGCTGAGAGAAAAGCAGCCAGCGCAGACGAGAGCCAGCCAGCCCGCCCGCTCCGCTGCTTCCTGACTGGGAATCGAACCCAGGCCGTGGCGGTGAGAACGCCAAATCCTGACCACTAGACCATCAGGGAGAGGCTCGAGGGTGGGGTCGGCTTGCTTGACCTGCATACGCGGGTATTTCCCCAGATGCCAAGTAGCCCGGGGACTCCAGCAACCACGGGGAGGGCGAGCCAGAAGTGGTCAGGGCTCTAGCGAGAGGCAAAAAGGCTGCCTTCTCTGAGGATCGAACTCAGGACCTTCAGATTATGAGACTGACGCGCTACCCACGGCGCCCAGAAGGCTGGCTTGCCTGCCTGCTGCCCCGTGCCGGTTGAGAGCACAGCACACTGGAGTTCCTCTGCAGGAGAGACGGTGGTGCAGGTGGTGACGTCAGCCTGCTGTAGGCAGACGCAGTTCCCAAACTACCCCTGCAGCTGGACGCTCCCGCAATTGCTCCTGGACATAGAGCCCCCAGGCCATCCCTCAGCAGGGCGGGCAAGAAAAAGCCTTCCTCGAGTGGCGACAGAAGTCGCGCCACGGCGCTGAGCGCCTCCCCTCCTCACCACTCGAGAAGAGGAAGCAGAAAACGGCCCCACCCACAAGCGAAGCTGCAGGAAGGAACGCCTGAGGTGGCAGGAGAGGAAAAGGCCCTGGAAGGTGGAGCGTGAAAGGGCGGCTGCGGCAGAAGAGATACAAGAGCTTCTCGAAAGACAGCTCTTAGCAAAGGGGTTTGAAACGCGGCGGCTGAGAGAAAAGCAGCCAGCGCAGACGAGAGCCAGCCAGCCCGCCCGCTCCGCTGCTTCCTGACTGGGAATCGAACCCAGGCCGTGGCGGTGAGAACGCCAAATCCTGACCACTAGACCATCAGGGAGAGGCTCGAGGGGTGGGGTCGGCTTGCTTGACCTGCATACGCGGGTATTTCCCCCAGATGCCAAGTAGCCCGGGGGGACTCCAGCAACCACGGGGGAGGGCGAGCCAGAAGTGGTCAGGGCTCTAGCGAGAGGCAAAAAGGCTGCCTTCTCTGAGGATCGAACTCAGGACCTTCAGATTATGAGACTGACGCGCTACCCACGGCGCCCAGAAGGCTGGCTTGCCTGCCTGCTGCCCCGTGCCGGTTGAGAGCACAGCACACTGGAGTTCCTCTGCAGGAGAGACGGTGGTGCAGGTGGTGACGTCAGCCTGCTGTAGGCAGACGCAGTTCCCCAAACTACCCCTGCAGCTGGACGCCCCGCATTGCTCCTGGACATAGAGCCCCAGGCCATCCTCAGCAGGGCGGGCAAGAAAAAGCCTTCCTCGAGTGGCGACAGAAGTCGCGCCACGGCGCTGAGCGCCTCCCCTCCTCACCACTCGAGAAGAGGAAGCAGAAAAACGGCCCCACCCACAAGCGAAGCTGCAGGAAGGAACGCCTGAGGTGGCAGGAGAGGGAAAAGGCCCTGGAAGTTGGAGCGTGAAAGGGCGGCTGCGGCAGAAGAGATACAAGAGCTTCTCGAAAGACAGCTCTTAGCAAAGGGGTTTGAAACGCGGCGGCTGAGAGAAAAGCAGCCAGCGCAGACGAGAGCCAGCCAGCCCGCCCGCTCCGCTGCTTCCCTGACTGGGAATCGAACCCAGGCCGTGGCGGTGAGAACGCCAAATCCTGACCACTAGACCATCAGGGAGAGGCTCGAGGGGTGGGGTCGGCTTGCTTGACCTGCATACGCGGGTATTTCCCCCAGATGCCAAGTAGCCCGGGGGGACTCCAGCAACCACGGGGGAGGGCGAGCCAGAAGTGGTCAGGGCTCTAGCGAGAGGCAAAAAGGCTGCCTTCTCTGAGGATCGAACTCAGGACCTTCAGATTATGAGACTGACGCGCTACCCACGGCGCCCAGAAGGCTGGCTTGCCTGCCTGCTGCCCCGTTCCGGTTGAGAGCACAGCACACTGGAGTTCCTCTGCAGGAGAGACGGTGGTGCAGGTGGTGACGTCAGCCTGCTGTAGGCAGACGCAGTTCCCCCCACGACCCCTGCAGCTGGACGCTCCCGCAATTGCTCCTGGACATAGAGCCCCCAGGCCATCCCTCAGCAGGGCGGGCAAGAAAAAGCCTTCCTCGAGTGGCGACAGAAGTCGCGCCACGGCGCTGAGCGCCTCCCCTCCTCACCACTCGAGAAGAGGAAGCAGAAAAACGGCCCCACCCACAAGCGAAGCTGCAGGAAGGAACGCCTGAGGTGGCAGGAGAGTGAAAAGGCCCTGGAAGTTGGAGCGTGAAAGGGCGGCTGCGGCAGAAGAGATACAAGAGCTTCGAAAGACAGCTCTTAGCAAAGGGGTTTGAAACGCGGCGGCTGAGAGAAAAGCAGCCAGCGCAGACGAGAGCCAGCCAGCCCGCCGCCTCCGCTGCTTCCTGACTGGGAATCGAACCCAGGCCGTGGCGGTGAGAACGCCAAATCCTGACCACTAGACCATCAGGAGAGGCTCGAGGGGTGGGGTCGGCTTGCTTGACCTGCATACGCGGGTATTTCCCCCAGATGCCAAGTAGCCCGGGGGGACTCCAGCAACCACGGGGGAGGGCGAGCCAGAAGTGGTCAGGGCTCTAGCGAGAGGCAAAAAGGCTGCCTTCTCTGAGGATCGAACTCAGGACCTTCAGATTATGAGACTGACGCTACCCACGGCGCCCAGAAGGCTGGCTTGCCTGCCTGCTGCCCCGTGCCGGTTGAGAGCACAGCACACTGGAGTTCCTCTGCAGGAGAGACGGTGGTGCAGGTGGTGACGTCAGCCTGCTGTAGGCAGACGCAGTTCCCCAAACTACCCCTGCAGCTGGACGCCCCGCATTGCTCCTGGACATAGAGCCCCAGGCCATCCTCAGCAGGGCGGGCAAGAAAAAGCCTTCCTCGAGTGGCGACAGAAGTCGCGCCACGGCGCTGAGCGCCTCCCCTCCTCACCACTCGAGAAGAGGAAGCAGAAAAACGGCCCCACCCACAAGCGAAGCTGCAGGAAGGAACGCCTGAGGTGGCAGGAGAGGGAAAAGGCCCTGGAAGTTGGAGCGTGAAAGGGCGGCTGCGGCAGAAGAGATACAAGAGCTTCTCGAAAGACAGCTCTTAGCAAAGGGGTTTGAAACGCGGCGGCTGAGAGAAAAGCAGCCAGCGCAGACGAGAGCCAGCCAGCCCGCCCGCTCCGCTGCTTCCCTGACTGGGAATCGAACCCAGGCCGTGGCGGTGAGAACGCCAAATCCTGACCACTAGACCATCAGGGAGAGGCTCGAGGGGTGGGGTCGGCTTGCTTGACCTGCATACGCGGGTATTTCCCCCAGATGCCAAGTAGCCCGGGGGGACTCCAGCAACCACGGGGGAGGGCGAGCCAGAAGTGGTCAGGGCTCTAGCGAGAGGCAAAAAGGCTGCCTTCTCTGAGGATCGAACTCAGGACCTTCAGATTATGAGACTGACGCGCTACCCACGGCGCCCAGAAGGCTGGCTTGCCTGCCTGCTGCCCCGTGCCGGTTGAGAGCACAGCACACTGGAGTTCCTCTGCAGGAGAGACGGTGGTGCAGGTGGTGACGTCAGCCTGCTGTAGGCAGACGCAGTTCCCCAAACTACCCCTGCAGCTGGACGCTCCCGCAATTGCTCCTGGACATAGAGCCCCCAGGCCATCCCTCAGCAGGGCGGGCAAGAAAAAGCCTTCCTCGAGTGGCGACAGAAGTCGCGCCACGGCGCTGAGCGCCTCCCCTCCTCACCACTCGAGAAGAGGAAGCAGAAAACGGCCCCACCCAAGCGAAGCTGCAGGAAGGAACGCCTGAGGTGGCAGGAGAGGAAAAGGCCCTGGAAGTTGGAGCGTGAAAGGGCGGCTGCGGCAGAAGAGATACAAGAGCTTCTCGAAAGACAGCTCTTAGCAAAGGGGTTTGAAACGCGCGGCTGAGAGAAAAGCAGCCAGCGCAGACGAGAGCCAGCCAGCCCGCCCGCTCCGCTGCTTCCCTGACTGGGAATCGAACCCAGGCCGTGGCGGTGAGAACGCCAAATCCTGACCACTAGACCATCAGGGAGAGGCTCGAGGGGTGGGGTCGGCTTGCTTGACCTGCATACGCGGGTATTTCCCCCAGATGCCAAGTAGCCCGGGGGGACTCCAGCAACCACGGGGGAGGGCGAGCCAGAAGTGGTCAGGGCTCTAGCGAGAGGCAAAAAGGCTGCCTTCTCTGAGGATCGAACTCAGGACCTTCAGATTATGAGACTGACGCGCTACCCACGGCGCCCAGAAGGCTGGCTTGCCTGCCTGCTGCCCCGTGCCGGTTGAGAGCACAGCACACTGGAGTTCCTCTGCAGGAGAGACGGTGGTGCAGGTGGTGACGTCAGCCTGCTGTAGGCAGACGCAGTTCCCCAAACTACCCCTGCAGCTGGACGCTCCCGCAATTGCTCCTGGACATAGAGCCCCCAGGCCATCCCTCAGCAGGGCGGGCAAGAAAAAGCCTTCCTCGAGTGGCGACAGAAGTCGCGCCACGGCGCTGAGCGCCTCCCCTCCTCACCACTCGAGAAGAGGAAGCAGAAAAACGGCCCCACCCACAAGCGAAGCTGCAGGAAGGAACGCCTGAGGTGGCAGGAGAGGGAAAAGGCCCTGGAAGTTGGAGCGTGAAAGGGCGGCTGCGGCAGAAGAGATACAAGAGCTTCTCGAAAGACAGCTCTTAGCAAAGGGGTTTGAAACGCGGCGGCTGAGAGAAAAGCAGCCAGCGCAGACGAGAGCCAGCCAGCCCGCCCGCTCCGCTGCTTCCCTGACTGGGAATCGAACCCAGGCCGTGGCGGTGAGAACGCCAAATCCTGACCACTAGACCATCAGGGAGAGGCTCGAGGGGTGGGGTCGGCTTGCTTGACCTGCATACGCGGGTATTTCCCCCAGATGCCAAGTAGCCCGGGGGGACTCCAGCAACCACGGGGGAGGGCGAGCCAGAAGTGGTCAGGGCTCTAGCGAGAGGCAAAAAGGCTGCCTTCTCTGAGGATCGAACTCAGGACCTTCAGATTATGAGACTGACGCGCTACCCACGGCGCCCAGAAGGCTGGCTGGCCTGCCTGCTGGCCGTGCCGGTTGAGAGCACAGCACACTGGAGTTCCTCTGCAGGAGAGACGGTGGTGCAGGTGGTGACGTCAGCCTGCTGTAGGCAGATGCAGTTCCCCAAACTACCCCTGCAGCTGGACGCTCCCGCAATTGCTCCTGGACATAGAGCCCCCAGGCCATCCCTCAGCAGGGCGGGCAAGAAAAAGCCTTCCTCGAGTGGCGACAGAAGTCGCGCCACGGCGCTGAGCGCCTCCCCTCCTCACCACTCGAGAAGAGGAAGCAGAAAAACGGCCCCACCCACAAGCGAAGCTGCAGGAAGGAACGCCTGAGGTGGCAGGAGAGGGAAAAGGCCCTGGAAGTTGGAGCGTGAAAGGGCGGCTGCGGCAGAAGAGATACAAGAGCTTCTCGAAAGACAGCTCTTAGCAAAGGGGTTTGAAACGCGGCGGCTGAGAGAAAAGCAGCCAGCGCAGACGAGAGCCAGCCAGCCCGCCCGCTCCGCTGCTTCCCTGACTGGGAATCGAACCCAGGCCGTGGCGGTGAGAACGCCAAATCCTGACCACTAGACCATCAGGGAGAGGCTCGAGGGGTGGGGTCGGCTTGCTTGACCTGCATACGCGGGTATTTCCCCCAGATGCCAAGTAGCCCGGGGGGACTCCAGCAACCACGGGGGAGGGCGAGCCAGAAGTGGTCAGGGCTCTAGCGAGAGGCAAAAAGGCTGCCTTCTCTGAGGATCGAACTCAGGACCTTCAGATTATGAGACTGACGCGCTACCCACGGCGCCCAGAAGGCTGGCTTGCCTGCCTGCTGCCCCGTGCCGGTTGAGAGCACAGCACACTGGAGTTCCTCTGCAGGAGAGACGGTGGTGCAGGTGGTGACGTCAGCCTGCTGTAGGCAGACGCAGTTCCCCAAACTACCCCTGCAGCTGGACGCTCCCGCATTGCTCCTGGACATAGAGCCCCCAGGCCATCCCTCAGCAGGGCGGGCAAGAAAAAGCCTTCCTCGAGTGGCGACAGAAGTCGCGCCACGGCGCTGAGCGCCTCCCCTCCTCACCACTCGAGAAGAGTAAGCTGATAAACGGCCCCACCCACAAGCGAAGCTGCAGGATGGATCGCCTGAGGTGGCAGGAGAGGGAAAAGGCCCTGGAAGTTGGCGCGTGACAGGGCGGCTGCGGCAGACGCGCTACCAGAGCTTCTCGAACGCCAGCTCTTAGCAAAGGGGTTTGAAACGCGCGGCTGAGAGAAAAGCAGCCAGCGCAGACGAGAGCCAGCCAGCCCGCCCGCTCCGCTGCTTCCTGACTGGGAATCGAACCCAGGCCGTGGCGGTGAGAACGCCAAATCCTGACCACTAGACCATCAGGAGAGGCTCGAGGGGTGGGGTCGGCTTGCTTGACCTGCATACGCGGGTATTTCCCCCAGATGCCAAGTAGCCCGGGGGGACTCCAGCAACCACGGGGGAGGGCGAGCCAGAAGTGGTCAGGGCTCTAGCGAGAGGCAAAAAGGCTGCCTTCTCTGAGGATCGAACTCAGGACCTTCAGATTATGAGACTGACGCGCTACCCACGGCGCCCAGAAGGCTGGCTTGCCTGCCTGCTGCCCCGCCGGTTGAGAGCACAGCACACTGGAGTTCCTCTGCAGGAGAGACGGTGGTGCAGGTGGTGACGTCAGCCTGCTGTAGGCAGACGCAGTTCCCCAAACTACCCCTGCAGCTGGACGCTCCCGCAATTGCTCCTGGACATAGAGCCCCCAGGCCATCCTCAGCAGGGCGGGCAAGAAAGCCTTCCTCGAGTGGCGACAGAAGTCGCGCCACGGCGCTGAGCGCCCTCCTCACCACTCGAGAAGAGGAAGCAGAAAACGGCCCCACCCACAAGCGAAGCTGCAGGAAGGAACGCCTGAGGTGGCAGGAGAGGAAAAGGCCCTGGAAGTTGGAGCGTGAAAGGGCGGCTGCGGCAGAAGAGATACAAGAGCTTCTCGAAAGACAGCTCTTAGCAAAGGGGTTTGAAACGCGCGGCTGAGAGAAAAGCAGCCAGCGCAGACGAGCCAGCCAGCCCGCCCGCTCCGCTGCTTCCCTGACTGGGAATCGAACCCAGGCCGTGGCGGTGAGAACGCCAAATCCTGACCACTAGACCATCAGGGAGAGGCTCGAGGGGTGGGGTCGGCTTGCTTGACCTGCATACGCGGGTATTTCCCCCAGATGCCAAGTAGCCCGGGGGGACTCCAGCAACCACGGGGGAGGGCGAGCCAGAAGTGGTCAGGGCTCTAGCGAGAGGCAAAAGGCTGCCTTCTCTGAGGATCGAACTCAGGACCTTCAGATTATGAGACTGACGCGCTACCCACGGCGCCCAGAAGGCTGGCTTGCCTGCCTGCTGCCCCGTGCCGGTTGAGAGCACAGCACACTGGAGTTCCTCTGCAGGAGAGACGGTGGTGCAGGTGGTGACGTCAGCCTGCTGTAGGCAGACGCAGTTCCCCAAACTACCCCTGCAGCTGGACGCTCCCGCAATTGCTCCTGGACATAGAGCCCCCAGGCCATCCCTCAGCAGGGCGGGCAAGAAAAAGCCTTCCTCGAGTGGCGACAGCAGTCGCGCCACGGCGCTGAGCGCCTCCCCTCCTCACCACTCGAGAAGAGGAAGCAGAAAAACGGCCCCACCCACAAGCGAAGCTGCAGGAAGGAACGCCTGAGGTGGCAGGAGAGGGAAAAGGCCCTGGAAGTTGGAGCGTGAAAGGGCGGCTGCGGCAGAAGAGATACAAGAGCTTCTCGAAAGACAGCTCTTAGCAAAGGGGTTTGAAACGCGGCTGAGAGAAAAGCAGCCAGTGCAGACGAGAGCCAGCCAGCCCGCCCGCTCCGCTGCTTCCCTGACTGGGAATCGAACCCAGGCCGTGGCGGTGAGAACGCCAAATCCTGACCACTAGACCATCAGGAGAGGCTCGAGGGTGGGGTCGGCTTGCTTGACCTGCATACGCGGGTATTTCCCCCCGATGCCAAGTAGCCCGGGGGGACTCCAGCAACCACGGGGGAGGGCGAGCCAGAAGTGGTCAGGGCTCTAGCGAGAGGCAAAAAGGCTGCCTTCTCTGAGGATCGAACTCAGGACCTTCAGATTATGAGACTGACGCGCTACCCACGGCGCCCAGAAGGCTGGCTTGCCTGCCTGCTGCCCCGTGCCGGTTGAGAGCACAGCACACTGGAGTTCCTCTGCAGGAGAGACGGTGGTGCAGGTGGTGACGTCAGCCTGCTGTAGGCAGACGCAGTTCCCAAACTACCCCTGCAGCTGGACGCCCCGCAATTGCTCCTGGACATAGAGCCCCAGGCCATCCTCAGCAGGGCGGGCAAGAAAAAGCCTTCCTCGAGTGGCGACAGAAGTCGCGCCACGGCGCTGAGCGCCTCCTCCTCACCACTCGAGAAGAGGAAGCAGAAAACGGCCCCACCCACAAGCGAAGCTGCAGGAAGGAACGCCTGAGGTGGCAGGAGAGGAAAAGGCCCTGGAAGTTGGAGCGTGAAAGGGCGGCTGCGGCAGAAGAGATACAAGAGCTTCGAAAGACAGCTCTTAGCAAAGGGGTTTGAAACGCGCGGCTGAGAGAAAAGCAGCCAGCGCAGACGAGCCAGCCAGCCCGCCCGCTCCGCTGCTTCCTGACTGGGAATCGAACCCAGGCCGTGGCGGTGAGAACGCCAAATCCTGACCACTAGACCATCAGGAGAGGCTCGAGGGGTGGGGTCGGCTTGCTTGACCTGCATACGCTGGTATTTCCCAGATGCCAAGTAGCCCGGGGACTCCAGCAACCACGGGGAGGGCGAGCCAGAAGTGGTCAGGGCTCTAGCGAGAGGCAAAAGGCTGCCTTCTCTGAGGATCGAACTCAGGACCTTCAGATTATGAGACTGACGCGCTACCCACGGCGCCCAGAAGGCTGGCTTGCCTGCCTGCTGCCCCGTGCCGGTTGAGAGCACAGCACACTGGAGTTCCTCTGCAGGAGAGACGGTGGTGCAGGTGGTGACGTCAGCCTGCTGTAGGCAGACGCAGTTCCCAAACTACCCCTGCAGCTGGACGCCCCGCAATTGCTCCTGGACATAGAGCCATCCTCAGCAGGGCGGGCAAGAAAAAGCCTTCCTCGAGTGGCGACAGAAGTCGCGCCACGGCGCTGAGCGCCTCCCCTCCTCACCACTCGAGAAGAGGAAGCAGAAAAACGGCCCCACCCACAAGCGAAGCTGCAGGAAGGAACGCCTGAGGTGGCAGGAGAGGGAAAAGGCCCTGGAAGTTGGAGCGTGAAAGGGCGGCTGCGGCAGAAGAGATACAAGAGCTTAACGAAAGACAGATCTTAGCAAATGGGATTCAAACGCGGCGGATGAGAGAAAAGCAGCCAACGAACACCAGAGACAGCCAGCCCGCCCGCTCCGCTGCTTCCTGACTGGGAATCGAACCCAGGCCGTGGCGGTGAGAACGCCAAATCCTGACCACTAGACCATCAGGAGAGGCTCGAGGGGTGGGGTCGGCTTGCTTGACCTGCATACGCGGGTATTTCCCCCAGATGCCAAGTAGCCCGGGGGGACTCCAGCAACCACGGGGGAGGGCGAGCCAGAAGTGGTCAGGGCTCTAGCGAGAGGCAAAAAGGCTGCCTTCTCTGAGGATCGAACTCAGGACCTTCAGATTATGAGACTGACGCGCTACCCACGGCGCCCAGAAGGCTGGCTTGCCTGCCTGCTGCCCCGTGCCGGTTGAGAGCACAGCACACTGGAGTTCCTCTGCAGGAGAGACGGTGGTGCAGGTGGTGACGTCAGCCTGCTGTAGGCAGACGCAGTTCCCAAACTACCCCTGCAGCTGGACGCCCCGCATTGCTCCTGGACATAGAGCCGCCATCCTCAGCAGGGCGGGCAAGAAAGCCTTCCTCGAGTGGCGACAGAAGTCGCGCCACGGCGCTGAGCGCCTCCTCCTCACCACTCGAGAAGAGGAAGCAGAAAACGGCCCCACCCACAAGCGAAGCTGCAGGAAGGAACGCCTGAGGTGGCAGGAGAGGGAAAAGGCCCTGGAAGTTGGAGCGTGAAAGGGCGGCTGCGGCAGAAGAGATACAAGAGCTTCTCGAAAGACAGCTCTTAGCAAAGGGGTTTGAAACGCGGCGGCTGAGAGAAAAGCAGCCAGCGCAGACGAGAGCCAGCCAGCCCGCCCGCTCCGCTGCTTCCTGACTGGGAATCGAACCCAGGCCGTGGCGGTGAGAACGCCAAATCCTGACCACTAGACCATCAGGAGAGGCTCGAGGGTGGGGTCGGCTTGCTTGACCTGCATACGCGGGTATTTCCCAGATGCCAAGTAGCCCGGGGACTCCAGCAACCACGGGGGAGGGCGAGCCAGAAGTGGTCAGGGCTCTAGCGAGAGGCAAAAAGGCTGCCTTCTCTGAGGATCGAACTCAGGACCTTCAGATTATGAGACTGACGCGCTACCCACGGCGCCCAGAAGGCTGGCTTGCCTGCCTGCTGCCCCGTGCCGGTTGAGAGCACAGCACACTGGAGTTCCTCTGCAGGAGAGACGGTGGTGCAGGTGGTGACGTCAGCCTGCTGTAGGCAGACGCAGTTCCCCAAACTACCCCTGCAGCTGGACGCCCCGCAATTGCTCCTGGACATAGAGCCCCAGGCCATCCTCAGCAGGGCGGGCAAGAAAAAGCCTTCCTCGAGTGGCGACAGAAGTCGCGCCACGGCGCTGAGCGCCTCCTCCTCACCACTCGAGAAGAGGACGCATAAACACGGCCCCACCCACAAGCGAAGCTGCAGGAAGGAACGCCTGAGGTGGCAGGAGAGGGAAAAGGCCCTGGAAGTTGGAGCGTGAAAGGGCGGCTGCGGCAGAAGAGATACAAGAGCTTCTCGAAAGACAGCTCTTAGCAAAGGGGTTTGAAACGCGGCTGAGAGAAAAGCAGCCAGCGCAGACGAGCCAGCCAGCCCGCCCGCTCCGCTGCTTCCTGACTGGGAATCGAACCCAGGCCGTGGCGGTGAGAACGCCAAATCCTGACCACTAGACCATCAGGAGAGGCTCGAGGGGTGGGGTCGGCTTGCTTGACCTGCATACGCGGGTATTTCCCAGATGCCAAGTAGCCCGGGGGGACTCCAGCAACCACGGGGGAGGGCGAGCCAGAAGTGGTCAGGGCTCTAGCGAGAGGCAAAAGGCTGCCTTCTCTGAGGATCGAACTCAGGACCTTCAGATTATGAGACTGACGCGCTACCCACGGCGCCCAGAAGGCTGGCTTGCTTGCCTGCTGCCCCGCGGCCGTTGAGAGCACAGCACACTGGAGTTCCTCTGCAGGAGAGACGGTGGTGCAGGTGGTGACGTCAGCCTGCTGTAGGCAGACGCAGTTCCCAAACTACCCCTGCAGCTGGACGCCCCGCAAGTGCTCCTGGACATAGAGCCCCCAGGCCATCCCTCAGCAGGGCGGGCAAGAAAAAGCCTTCCTCGAGGGGCGACAGAAGTCGCGCCACGGCGCTGAGCGCCTCCCCTCCTCACCACTCGAGAAGAGGAAGCAGAAAACGGCCCCACCCACAAGCGAAGCTGCAGGAAGGAACGCCTGAGGTGGCAGGAGAGGAAAAGGCCCTGGAAGTTGGAGCGTGAAAGGGCGGCTGCGGCAGAAGAGATACAAGAGCTTCTCGAAAGACAGCTCTTAGCAAAGGGGTTTGAAACGCGCGGCTGAGAGAAAAGCAGCCAGCGCAGACGAGAGCCAGCCAGCCCGCCCGCCTCCGCTGCTTCCCTGACTGGGAATCGAACCCAGGCCGTGGCGGTGAGAACGCCAAATCCTGACCACTAGACCATCAGGGAGAGGCTCGAGGGTGGGGTCGGCTTGCTTGACCTGCATACGCGGGTATTTCCCCAGATGCCAAGTAGCCCGGGGACTCCAGCAACCACGGGGGAGGGCGAGCCAGAAGTGGTCAGGGCTCTAGCGAGAGGCAAAAAGGCTGCCTTCTCTGAGGATCGAACTCAGGACCTTCAGATTATGAGACTGACGCGCTACCCACGGCGCCCAGAAGGCTGGCTTGCCTGCCTGCTGCCCCGTGCCGGTTGAGAGCACAGCACACTGGAGTTCCTCTGCAGGAGAGACGGTGGTGCAGGTGGTGACGTCAGCCTGCTGTAGGCAGACGCAGTTCCCAAACTACCCTGCAGCTGGACGCCCCGCATTGCTCCTGGACATAGAGCCATCCTCAGCAGGGCGGGCAAGAAAAAGCCTTCCTCGAGTGGCGACAGAAGTCGCGCCACGGCGCTGAGCGCCTCCTCCTCACCACTCGAGAAGAGGAAGCAGAAACACGGCCCCACCCACAAGCGAAGCTGCAGGAAGGAACGCCTGAGGTGGCAGGAGAGGGAAAAGGCCCTGGAAGTTGGAGCGTGAAAGGGCGGCTGCGGCAGAAGAGATACAAGAGCTTCTCGAAAGACAGCTCTTAGCAAAGGGGTTTGAAACGCGCGGCTGAGAGAAAAGCAGCCAGCGCAGACGAGAGCCAGCCAGCCCGCCCGCCTCCGCTGCTTCCTGACTGGGAATCGAACCCAGGCCGTGGCGGTGAGAACGCCAAATCCTGACCACTAGACCATCAGGAGAGGCTCGAGGGGTGGGGTCGGCTTGCTTGACCTGCATACGCGGTATTTCCCAGATGCCAAGTAGCCCGGGGACTCCAGCAACCACGGGGGAGGGCGAGCCAGAAGTGGTCAGGGCTCTAGCGAGAGGCAAAAAGGCTGCCTTCTCTGAGGATCGAACTCAGGACCTTCAGATTATGAGACTGACGCGCTACCCACGGCGCCCAGAAGGCTGGCTTGCCTGCCTGCTGCCCCGCGGTTGAGAGCACAGCACACTGGAGTTCCTCTGCAGGAGAGACGGTGGTGCAGGTGGTGACGTCAGCCTGCTGTAGGCAGACGCAGTTCCCCAAACTACCCCTGCAGCTGGACGCTCCCGCAATTGCTCCTGGACATAGAGCCCCCAGGCCATCCCTCAGCAGGGCGGGCAAGAAAAAGCCTTCCTCGAGTGGCGACAGAAGTCGCGCCACGGCGCTGAGCGCCTCCCCTCCTCACCACTCGAGAAGAGGAAGCAGAAAAACGGCCCCACCCACAAGCGAAGCTGCAGGAAGGAACGCCTGAGGTGGCAGGAGAGGGAAAAGGCCCTGGAAGTTGGAGCGTGAAAGGGCGGCTGCGGCAGAAGAGATACAAGAGCTTCTCGAAAGACAGCTCTTAGCAAAGGGGTTTGAAACGCGGCGGCTGAGAGAAAAGCAGCCAGCGCAGACGAGAGCCAGCCAGCCAGCCCGCCCGCTCCGCTGCTTCCCTGACTGGGAATCGAACCCAGGCCGTGGCGGTGAGAACGCCAAATCCTGACCACTAGACCATCAGGGAGAGGCTCGAGGGGTGGGGTCGGCTTGCTTGACCTGCATACGCGGGTATTTCCCCCAGATGCCAAGTAGCCCGGGGGGACTCCAGCAACCACGGGGGAGGGCGAGCCAGAAGTGGTCAGGGCTCTAGCGAGAGGCAAAAAGGCTGCCTTCTCTGAGGATCGAACTCAGGACCTTCAGATTATGAGACTGACGCGCTACCCACGGCGCCCAGAAGGCTGGCTTGCCTGCCTGCTGCCCCGTGCCGGTTGAGAGCACAGCACACTGGAGTTCCTCTGCAGGAGAGACGGTGGTGCAGGTGGTGACGTCAGCCTGCTGTAGGCAGACGCAGTTCCCCAAACTACCCCTGCAGCTGGACGCCCCGCAATTGCTCCTGGACATAGAGCCCCAGGCCATCCTCAGCAGGGCGGGCAAGAAAAAGCCTTCCTCGTGTGGCGACTGTAGTCGCGCCAGGGCGCTGAGCGGCTACCCTCGTCACCACTCGAGAAGAGGAAGCAGAAAAACGGCCCCACCCACTCGCGAAGCTGCAGGAAGGAACGCCTGAGGTGGCAGGAGAGGGAAAAGGCCCTGGAAGTTGGAGCGTGAAAGGGCGGCTGCGGCAGAAGAGATACAAGAGCTTCTCGAAAGACAGCTCTTAGCAAAGGGGTTTGAAACGCGGCAGTTGAGAGAAAAGCAGCCAGCGCAGACGAGAGCCAGCCAGCCCGCCCGCTCCGCTGCTTCCCTGACTGGGAATCGAACCCAGGCCGTGGCGGTGAGAACGCCAAATCCTGACCACTAGACCATCAGGGAGAGGCTTGAGGGGTGGGGTCGGCTTGCTTGACCTGCATACGCGGGTATTTCCCCCAGATGCCAAGTAGCCCGGGGGGACTCCAGCAACCACGGGGGAGCTGCGAGCCAGAAGTGGTCAGGGCTCTAGCGAGAGGCAAAAAGGCTGCCTTCTCTGAGGATCGAACTCAGGACCTTCAGATTATGAGACTGACGCGCTACCCACGGCGCCCAGAAGGCTGGCTTGCCTGCCTGCTGCCCCGTGCCGGTTGAGAGCACAGCACACTGGAGTTCCTCTGCAGGAGAGACGGTGGTGCAGGTGGTGACGTCAGCCTGCTGTAGGCAGACGCAGTTCCCCAAACTACCCCTGCAGCTGGACGCTCCCGCAATTGCTCCTGGACATAGAGCCATCCCTCAGCAGGGCGGGCAAGAAAAAGCCTTCCTCGAGTGGCGACAGAAGTCGCGCCACGGCGCTGAGCGCCTCCCCTCCTCACCACTCGAGAAGAGGAAGCAGAAAAACGGCCCCACCCACAAGCGAAGCTGCAGGAAGGAACGCCTGAGGTGGCAGGAGAGGGAAAAGGCCCTGGAAGTTGGAGCGTGAAAGGGCGGCTGCGGCAGAAGAGATACAAGAGCTTCTCGAAAGACAGCTCTTAGCAAAGGGGTTTGAAACGCGGCGGCTGAGAGAAAAGCAGCCAGCGCAGACGAGAGCCAGCCAGCCCGCCCGCTCCGCTGCTTCCCTGACTGGGAATCGAACCCAGGCCGTGGCGGTGAGAACGCCAAATCCTGACCACTAGACCATCAGGGAGAGGCTCGAGGGGTGGGGTCGGCTTGCTTGACCTGCATACGCGGGTATTTCCCCCAGATTCCAAGTAGCCCGGGGACTCCAGCAACCACGGGGGAGGGCGAGCCAGAAGTGGTCAGGGCTCTAGCGAGAGGCAAAAAGGCTGCCTTCTCTGAGGATCGAACTCAGGACCTTCAGATTATGAGACTGACGCGCTACCCACGGCGCCCAGAAGGCTGGCTTGCCTGCCTGCTGCCCCGTGCCGGTTGAGAGCACAGCACACTGGAGTTCCTCTGCAGGAGAGACGGTGGTGCAGGTGGTGACGTCAGCCTGCTGTAGGCAGACGCAGTTCCCAAACTACCCCTGCAGCTGGACGCCCCGCAATTGCTCCTGGACATAGAGCCATCCTCAGCAGGGCGGGCAAGAAAATCCGTTCCTCGAGGGGCGACAGAAGTCGCGCCACGGCGCTGAGCGCCTCCCCTCCTCACCACTCGAGAAGAGGAAGCAGAAAAACGGCCCCACCCACAAGCGAAGCTGCAGGAAGGAACGCCTGAGGTGGCAGGAGAGGGAAAAGGCCCTGGACGTTGGAGCGTGAAAGGGCGGCGGCAGAAGAGATACAAGAGCTTCTCGAAAGACAGCTCTTAGCAAAGGGGTTTGAAACGCGCGGCTGAGAGAAAAGCAGCCAGCGCAGACGAGCCAGCCAGCCCGCCCGCTCCGCTGCTTCCTGACTGGGAATCGAACCCAGGCCGTGGCGGTGAGAACGCCAAATCCTGACCACTAGACCATCAGGAGAGGCTCGAGGGGTGGGGTCGGCTTGCTTGACCTGCATACGCGGTATTTCCCCCAGATGCCAAGTAGCCCGGGGGGACTCCAGCAACCACGGGGGAGGGCGAGCCAGAAGTGGTCAGGGCTCTAGCGAGAGGCAAAAAGGCTGCCTTCTCTGAGGATCGAACTCAGGACCTTCAGATTATGAGACTGACGCGCTACCCACGGCGCCCAGAAGGCTGGCTTGCCTGCCTGCTGCCCCGTGCCGGTTGAGAGCACAGCACACTGGAGTTCCTCTGCAGGAGAGACGGTGGTGCAGGTGGTGACGTCAGCCTGCTGTAGGCAGACGCAGTTCCCCAAACTACCCCTGCAGCTGGACGCTCCCGCAATTGCTCCTGGACATAGAGCCCCAGGCCATCCTCAGCAGGGCGGGCAAGAAAAAGCCTTCCTCGAGTGGCGACAGAAGTCGCGCCACGGCGCTGAGCGCCTCCCCTCCTCACCACTCGAGAAGAGGAAGCAGAAAAACGGCCCCACCCACAAGCGAAGCTGCAGGAAGGAACGCCTGAGGTGGCAGGAGAGGGAAAAGGCCCTGGAAGTTGGAGCGTGAAAGGGCGGCTGCGGCAGAAGAGATACAAGAGCTTCTCGAAAGACAGCTCTTAGCAAAGGGGTTTGAAACGCGCGGCTGAGAGAAAAGCAGCCAGCGCAGACGAGAGCCAGCCAGCCCGCCCGCTCCGCTGCTTCCTGACTGGGAATCGAACCCAGGCCGTGGCGGTGAGAACGCCAAATCCTGACCACTAGACCATCAGGAGAGGCTCGAGGGGTGGGGTCGGCTTGCTTGACCTGCATACGCTGGTATTTCCCCAGATGCCAAGTAGCCCGGGGTCTCCAGGAACCTCGGGGGAGGGGGAGCCAGACGTGGTCAGGGCTCTAGCGAGAGGCACAAAGGCTGCCTTCTCTGAGGCTCGAACTCAGGACCTTCAGATTATGAGACTGACGCGCTACCCACGGCGCCCGGACGGCAGGCAACAATGCATGCAGCCACGAACCGGTTGAGAGCCCAGCACACTGGAGTTCCTCTGCAGGAGGGACGGGGGTGCAGGGGGTGGCGGCAGCGTGCTGTAGGCAGACGCAGTTCCCAAACTACCCCTGCAGCTGGACGCCCCGCAATTGCTCCTGGACATAGAGCCATCCTCAGCAGGGCGGGCAAGAAAGCCTTCCTCGAGTGGCGACAGAAGTCGCGCCACGGCGCTGAGCGCCTCCTCCTCACCACTCGAGAAGAGGAAGCAGAAAACGGCCCCACCCACAAGCGAAGCTGCAGGAAGGAACGCCTGAGGTGGCAGGAGAGGGAAAAGGCCCTGGAAGTTGGAGCGTGAAAGGGCGGCTGCGGCAGAAGAGATACAAGAGCTTCTCGAAAGACAGCTCTTAGCAAAGGGGTTTGAAACGCGGCGGCTGAGAGAAAAGCAGCCAGCGCAGACGAGAGCCAGCCAGCCCGCCCGCCCGCTGCTTCCTGACTGGGAATCGAACCCAGGCCGTGGCGGTGAGAACGCCAAATCCTGACCACTAGACCATCAGGAGAGGCTCGAGGGGTGGGGTCGGCTTGCTTGACCTGCATACGCGGGTATTTCCCCCAGATGCCAAGTAGCCCGGGGGGACTCCAGCAACCACGGGGGAGGGCGAGCCAGAAGTGGTCAGGGCTCTAGCGAGAGGCAAAAAGGCTGCCTTCTCTGAGGATCGAACTCAGGACCTTCAGATTATGAGACTGACGCGCTACCCACGGCGCCCAGAAGGCTGGCTTGCCTGCCTGCTGCCCGTGCGTCGGTTGAGAGCACAGCACACTGGAGTTCCTCTGCAGGAGAGACGGTGGTGCAGGTGGTGACGCCAGCCTGCTGTAGGCAGACGCAGTTCCCCAAACTACCCCTGCAGCTGGACGCTCCCGCAAGTGCTCCTGGACATAGAGCCATCCCTCAGCAGGGCGGGCAAGAAAAAGCCTTCCTCGAGTGGCGACAGAAGTCGCGCCACGGCGCTGAGCGCCTCCCCTCCTCACCACTCGAGAAGAGGAAGCAGAAAAACGGCCCCACCCACAAGCGAAGCTGCAGGAAGGAACGCCTGAGGTGGCAGGAGAGGGAAAAGGCCCTGGAAGTTGGAGCGTGAAAGGGCGGCTGCGGCAGAAGAGATACAAGAGCTTCTCGAAAGACAGCTCTTAGCAAAGGGGTTTGAAACGCGCGGCTGAGAGAAAAGCAGCCAGCGCAGACGAGAGCCAGCCAGCCCGCCCCGCTCCGCTGCTTCCTGACTGGGAATCGAACCCAGGCCGTGGCGGTGAGAACGCCAAATCCTGACCACTAGACCATCAGGAGAGGCTCGAGGGGTGGGGTCGGCTTGCTTGACCTGCATACGCGGGTATTTCCCCAGATGCCAAGTAGCCCGGGGACTCCAGCAACCACGGGGAGGGCGAGCCAGAACGGGTCAGGGCTCTAGCGAGAGGCAAAAAGGCTGCCTTCTCTGAGGATCGAACTCAGGACCTTCAGATTATGAGACTGACGCGCTACCCACGGCGCCCAGAAGGCTGGCTGGCCTGCCTGCTGCCCCGTGCCGGTTGAGAGCACAGCACACTGGAGTTCCTCTGCAGGAGAGACGGTGGTGCAGGTGGTGACGTCAGCCTGCTGTAGGCAGACGCAGTTCCCCAAACTACCCCTGCAGCTGGACGCCCCGCACTGCTCCTGGACATAGAGCCATCCCTCAGCAGGGCGGGCAAGAAAAAGCCTTCCTCGAGTGGCGACAGAAGTCGCGCCACGGCGCTGAGCGCCTCCCCTCCTCACCACTCGAGAAGAGGAAGCAGAAAAACGGCCCCACCCACAAGCGAAGCTGCAGGAAGGAACGCCTGAGGTGGCAGGAGATGGAACAGGCCCTGGAAGTGGGAGCGTGAAAGGGCGGCTGCGGCAGAAGAGATACAAGAGCTTCTCGAAAGACAGCTCTTAGCAAAGGGGTTTGAAACGCGCGGCTGAGAGAAAAGCAGCCAGCGCAGACGAGAGCCAGCCAGCCCGCCCGCTCCGCTGCTTCCTGACTGGGAATCGAACCCAGGCCGTGGGGGGGAGACCGCCAATTCCTGACCACTAGACCATCAGGAGAGGCTCGAGGGGTGGGGTCGGCTTGCTTGACCTGCATACGCGGGTATTTCCCCCAGATGCCAAGTAGCCCGGGGGGACTCCAGCAACCACGGGGGAGGGCGAGCCAGAAGTGGTCAGGGCTCTAGCGAGAGGCAAAAAGGCTGCCTTCTCTGAGGATCGAACTCAGGACCTTCAGATTATGAGACTGACGCGCTACCCACGGCGCCCAGAAGGCTGGCTTGCCTGCCTGCTGCCCCGTGCCGGTTGAGAGCACAGCACACTGGAGTTCCTCTGCAGGAGAGACGGTGGTGCAGGTGGTGACGTCAGCCTGCTGTAGGCAGACGCAGTTCCCCAAACTACCCCTGCAGCTGGACGCTCCCGCAATTGCTCCTGGACATAGAGCCATCCCTCAGCAGGGCGGGCAAGAAAAAGCCTTCCTCGAGTGGCGACAGAAGTCGCGCCACGGCGCTGAGCGCCTCCCCTCCTCACCACTCGAGAAGAGGAAGCAGAAAAACGGCCCCACCCACAAGCGAAGCTGCAGGAAGGAACGCCTGAGGTGGCAGGAGAGGGAAAAGGCCCTGGAAGTTGGAGCGTGAAAGGGCGGCTGCGGCAGAAGAGATACAAGAGCTTCTCGAAAGACAGCTCTTAGCAAAGGGGTTTGAAACGCGGCGGCTGAGAGAAAAGCAGCCAGCGCAGACGAGCCAGCCAGCCCGCCCGCTCCGCTGCTTCCCTGACTGGGAATCGAACCCAGGCCGTGGCGGTGAGAACGCCAAATCCTGACCACTAGACCATCAGGGAGAGGCTCGAGGGGTGGGGTCGGCTTGCTTGACCTGCATACGCGGGTATTTCCCCCAGATGCCAAGTAGCCCGGGGGGACTCCAGCAACCACGGGGGAGGGCGAGCCAGAAGTGGTCAGGGCTCTAGCGAGAGGCAAAAAGGCTGCCTTCTCTGAGGATCGAACTCAGGACCTTCAGATTATGAGACTGACGCGCTACCCACGGCGCCCAGAAGGCTGGCTTGCCTGCCTGCTGCCCCGTGCCGGTTGAGAGCACAGCACACTGGAGTTCCTCTGCAGGAGAGACGGTGGTGCAGGTGGTGACGCCAGCCTGCTGTAGGCAGACGCAGTTCCCCAAACTACCCTGCAGCTGGACGCCCCGCAATTGCTCCTGGACATAGAGCCATCCTCAGCAGGGCGGGCAAGAAAGCCGTCCTCGAGTGGCGACAGAAGTCGCGCCACGGCGCTGAGCGCCGCCCCTCCTCACCACTCGAGAAGAGGAAGCAGAAACCCGGCCCCACCCACAAGCGAAGCTGCAGGAAGGAACGCCTGAGGTGGCAGGAGAGGAAAAGGCCCTGGAAGTTGGAGCGTGAAAGGGCGGCTGCGGCAGAAGAGATACAAGAGCTTCGAAAGACAGCTCTTAGCAAAGGGGTTTGAAACGCGGCGGCTGAGAGAAAAGCAGCCAGCGCAGACGAGAGCCAGCCAGCCCGCCCGCTCCGCTGCTTCCCTGACTGGGAATCGAACCCAGGCCGTGGCGGTGAGAACGCCAAATCCTGACCACTAGACCATCAGGGAGAGGCTCGAGGGGTGGGGTCGGCTTGCTTGACCTGCATACGCTGGTATTTCCCAGATGCCAAGTAGCCCGGGGACTCCAGCAACCACGGGGAGGGCGAGCCAGAAGTGGTCAGGGCTCTAGCGAGAGGCAAAAAGGCTGCCTTCTCTGAGGATCGAACTCAGGACCTTCAGATTATGAGACTGACGCGCTACCCACGGCGCCCAGAAGGCTGGCTTGCCTGCCTGCTGCCCCGTGCCGGTTGAGAGCACAGCACACTGGAGTTCCTCTGCAGGAGAGACGGTGGTGCAGGTGGTGACGCCAGCCTGCTGTAGGCAGACGCAGTTCCCCAAACTACCCCTGCAGCTGGACGCCCCGCATTGCTCCTGGACATAGAGCCCCAGGCCATCCTCAGCAGGGCGGGCAAGAAAAAGCCTTCCTCGAGTGGCGACAGAAGTCGCGCCACGGCGCTGAGCGCCTCCCCTCCTCACCACTCGAGAAGAGGAAGCAGAAAAACGGCCCCACCCACAAGCGAAGCTGCAGGAAGGAACGCCTGAGGTGGCAGGAGAGGAAAAGGCCCTGGAAGTTGGAGCGTGAAAGGGCGGCTGCGGCAGAAGAGATACAAGAGCTTCTCGAAAGACAGCTCTTAGCAAAGGGGTTTGAAACGCGCGGCTGAGAGAAAAGCAGCCAGCGCAGACGAGAGCCAGCCAGCCCGCCTCCGCTGCTTCCTGACTGGGAATCGAACCCAGGCCGTGGCGGTGAGAACGCCAAATCCTGACCACTAGACCATCAGGAGAGGCTCGAGGTGGGGTCGGCTTGCTTGACCTGCATACGCGGGTATTTCCCAGATGCCAAGTAGCCCGGGGACTCCAGCAACCACGGGGAGGGCGAGCCAGAAGTGGTCAGGGCTCTAGCGAGAGGCAAAAGGCTGCCTTCTCTGAGGATCGAACTCAGGACCTTCAGATTATGAGACTGACGCGCTACCCACGGCGCCCAGAAGGCTGGCTTGCCTGCCTGCCTGCTGCCCCGCGTCGGTTGAGAGCACAGCACACTGGAGTTCCTCTGCAGGAGAGACGGTGGTGCAGGTGGTGACGCCAGCCTGCTGTAGGCAGACGCAGTTCCCCAAACTACCCCTGCAGCTGGACGCCCCGCACTGCTCCTGGACATAGAGCCATCCTCAGCAGGGCGGGCAAGAAAAAGCCTTCCTCGAGTGGCGACAGAAGTCGCGCCACGGCGCTGAGCGCCTCCTCCTCACCACTCGAGAAGAGGAAGCAGAAAACGGCCCCACCCACAAGCGAAGCTGCAGGAAGGAACGCCTGAGGTGGCAGGAGAGGAAAAGGCCCTGGAAGTTGGAGCGTGAAAGGGCGGCTGCGGCAGAAGAGATACAAGAGCTTCGAAAGACAGCTCTTAGCAAAGGGGTTTGAAACGCGCGGCTGAGAGAAAAGCAGCCAGCGCAGACGAGCCAGCCAGCCCGCCCGCCTCCGCTGCTTCCTGACTGGGAATCGAACCCAGGCCGTGGCGGTGAGAACGCCAAATCCTGACCACTAGACCATCAGGGAGAGGCTCGAGGGGTGGGGTCGGCTTGCTTGACCTGCATACGCGGGTATTTCCCCCAGATGCCAAGTAGCCCGGGGGGACTCCAGCAACCACGGGGGAGGGCGAGCCAGAAGTGGTCAGGGCTCTAGCGAGAGGCAAAAAGGCTGCCTTCTCTGAGGATCGAACTCAGGACCTTCAGATTATGAGACTGACGCGCTACCCACGGCGCCCAGAAGGCTGGCTTGCCTGCCTGCTGCCCCGCGCCGTTGAGAGCACAGCACACTGGAGTTCCTCTGCAGGAGAGACGGTGGTGCAGGTGGTGACGCCAGCCTGCTGTAGGCAGACGCAGTTCCCCAAACTACCCCTGCAGCTGGACGCCCCGCACTGCTCCTGGACATAGAGCCATCCTCAGCAGGGCGGGCAAGAAAGCCTTCCTCGAGTGGCGACAGAAGTCGCGCCACGGCGCTGAGCGCCTCCCCTCCTCACCACTCGAGAAGAGGAAGCAGAAAAACGGCCCCACCCACAAGCGAAGCTGCAGGAAGGAACGCCTGAGGTGGCAGGAGAGGGAAAAGGCCCTGGAAGTTGGAGCGTGAAAGGGCGGCTGCGGCAGAAGAGATACAAGAGCTTCTCGAAAGACAGCTCTTAGCAAAGGGGTTTGAAACGCGGCGGCTGAGAGAAAAGCAGCCAGCGCAGACGAGAGCCAGCCAGCCCGCCGCCTCCGCTGCTTCCTGACTGGGAATCGAACCCAGGCCGTGGCGGTGAGAACGCCAAATCCTGACCACTAGACCATCAGGAGAGGCTCGAGGGGTGGGGTCGGCTTGCTTGACCTGCATACGCGGGTATTTCCCAGATGCCAAGTAGCCCGGGGACTCCAGCAACCACGGGGGAGGGCGAGCCCGAAGTGGTCAGGGCTCTAGCGAGAGGCAAAAAGGCTGCCTTCTCTGAGGATCGAACTCAGGACCTTCAGATTATGAGACTGACGCGCTACCCACGGCGCCCAGAAGGCTGGCTTGCCTGCCTGCTGCCCCGTGCCGGTTGAGAGCACAGCACACTGGAGTTCCTCTGCAGGAGAGACGGTGGTGCAGGTGGTGACGCCAGCCTGCTGTAGGCAGACGCAGTTCCCCAAACTACCCTGCAGCTGGACGCCCCGCAATTGCTCCTGGACATAGAGCCATCCTCAGCAGGGCGGGCAAGAAAAAGCCTTCCTCGAGTGGCGACAGAAGTCGCGCCACGGCGCTGAGCGCCCTCCTCACCACTCGAGAAGAGGAAGCAGAAAAACGGCCCCACCCACAAGCGAAGCTGCAGGAAGGAACGCCTGAGGTGGCAGGAGAGGGAAAAGGCCCTGGAAGTTGGAGCGTGAAAGGGCGGCTGCGGCAGAAGAGATACAAGAGCTTCTCGAAAGACAGCTCTTAGCAAAGGGGTTTGAAACGCGGCGGCTGAGAGAAAAGCAGCCAGCGCAGACGAGAGCCAGCCAGCCCGCCCGCCTCCGCTGCTTCCCTGACTGGGAATCGAACCCAGGCCGTGGCGGTGAGAACGCCAAATCCTGACCACTAGACCATCAGGAGAGGCTCGAGGGGTGGGGTCGGCTTGCTTGACCTGCATACGCTGGTATTTCCCCAGATGCCAAGTAGCCCGTGGGGACTCCAGCAACCACGGGGGAGGGCGAGCCAGAAGTGGTCAGGGCTCTAGCGAGAGGCAAAAAGGCTGCCTTCTCTGAGGATCGAACTCAGGACCTTCAGATTATGAGACTGACGCGCTACCCACGGCGCCCAGAAGGCTGGCTTGCCTGCCTGCTGCCCCGTGCCGGTTGAGAGCACAGCACACTGGAGTTCCTCTGCAGGAGAGACGGTGGTGCAGGTGGTGACGTCAGCCTGCTGTAGGCAGACGCAGTTCCCCACACTACCCCTGCAGCTGGACGCCCCGCAATTGCTCCTGGACATAGAGCCCCAGGCCATCCTCAGCAGGGCGGGCAAGAAAAAGCCTTCCTCGAGTGGCGACAGAAGTCGCGCCACGGCGCTGAGCGCCCTCCTCACCACTCGAGAAGAGGAAGCAGAAAACGGCCCCACCCACAAGCGAAGCTGCAGGAAGGAACGCCTGAGGTGGCAGGAGAGGAAAAGGCCCTGGAAGTTGGAGCGTGAAAGGGCGGCTGCGGCAGAAGAGATACAAGAGCTTCTCGAAAGACAGCTCTTAGCAAAGGGGTTTGAAACGCGCGGCTGAGAGAAAAGCAGCCAGCGCAGACGAGAGCCAGCCAGCCCGCCCGCCTCCGCTGCTTCCCTGACTGGGAATCGAACCCAGGCCGTGGCGGTGAGAACGCCAAATCCTGACCACTAGACCATCAGGAGAGGCTCGAGGGGTGGGGTCGGCTTGCTTGACCTGCATACGCTGGTATTTCCCCAGATGCCAAGTAGCCCGGGGACTCCAGCAACCACGGGGAGGGCGAGCCAGAAGTGGTCAGGGCTCTAGCGAGAGGCAAAAGGCTGCCTTCTCTGAGGATCGAACTCAGGACCTTCAGATTATGAGACTGGAGCTCAACACACGGCGCCCAGAAGGCTGGCTTGCCTGCCTGCTGCC